>NC_135216.1:15787728-16112728 GCF_052324685.1 Brachyhypopomus gauderio | reverse complement strand
AAATGACCCCCAGAGAGAGAAAATCAAGCAGGACCTTTTTGCGTTCAATAAGGTAAGTGCGATAGCAGGACGGTCTTTTCTCTCCAGAGACGAAACATGCGGGTTTGAGTTTGCGTTTAAATCGACCGAGCCAACGGTACCGATCCAGAGCCCTTCCTCCGCGGACTCTCGTTACTCTGGTTTGTAATATTGCAGGGACGTTGTCCGTTGTGAGGGGAAGGCTGCTAAAAGCGTTCAGATTTCAGGGGGCTAATTTAATACGAGACAGTTAAAGTTGGTAAAAACCGGCATTTACATTGTTGCATACTCCGAAGTTTTTACTCTGTTACAACATATTTGCTTCTAACTCGTGTTGTTGGAAATGTTTATGTGCAGCTAGATTTTTTTTAAAGTTAAAAACATTCCCTCCATAAATGTTTTGCGTTGCCGACACTCCTAGTGTGAGCAATCTAAATGTTTTATGTTTAATTCGTGGGCTATACTGTACGTTTATGGCAAAATCATTTTTTTTTTATAACAAATTTCTTTGAAATATTTGACAAAACGCTGAACAGAGTAAAGTTTAAAATAAGGTTTTGCTCTCGTTTGCATGTCATCTGCGTATTTCAAATGTAAATGCAAAATAATCAAAAGTATTTTTGTTGGTGAACGAAGAAGAGGAGTTTGGGCAGGTTGCCAAACAATAATATAATTTCCAAATATCGCAGTCCGAGTTAGTCCGACTTTTTTGTTGCATTTGTTGTGTAATGACAAAGCTTTTATCCTAATGACCACAGGCCCTCCGGCTAGATACTCGAAATGGTTGAGTTAACGACAACTTCTAATCACTGCATCTTATCGGCACTTTGCTACGTTTTTATCTCCTCAATTAAAGCGGTGTAACTGTATAAGTACCAATATTAATCATGCCAACTCTGCTTTTGGAACTAGTAAAGATGCGGAGAATCCTAACGTCTTGGTATTGGTCATATAAGACCTAGTGGTAATCTATTTACTTCAGAGCCAAAGGGCAGTGATGGCGTCGGTGTGAATCTTCATGCAGTCTGACACCGTGTGAAATGTCTCCGGAAGGCCCAGACATTTCTCATGTCACACTTCGTCTCATGTCAAAAGCAGCTGGAACATTTGCTTCATCTGCAGTTAAACATATTTTCAGTTTCTGTAAGGAACTCAAAATAATTTATTTGCTTCCGTTACTTCGTTATTCCTGTATTTTCGTGGTAGGAAATCCCTTTCCTGTTTAGTCTGTGTTATATAGGGTATCTGTTATCACTCTGCGTGAGAACATGTCTGATATAAACACTGCTTAACGTTTGATGCTTCGTTGCAATTGAATATAACGAGATGTCAGAATGCTGTGCTGGGTCCCGTCCTAGTCTGGCTGTTTGCACTGGATCAAATGAAGCATACATTTTCATTTTCTCTTCCTCTCATTCAGACTGTTGAACATGGATTCCCCAGTCAGCCAAGTGCTCTGGCCTATGACCCAAAGCTGCAAGTTATGGCAATTGGAACTAAGTCAGGAGCCATCAAAGTGTATCCTTTTAAACATGAAGTCTCTGAGTGGGGCTCTATCTGTGCTGATGAGTGAACACATGTCTATGCTCATTGCTCATCTTTGGGAAAGGAAGTTTTGGAATATGAATGAATCAGAAATGACTTGGGCTGTCTGGGAGGCTTAACGAAATCACCTCCCTGCATGCTTGTTTTCTGAAGAACAGATGTACTTTCACTAGCAAGCTTTCGTCTTTGCTTAGCAACTGACCTTGATTCATGCCATTGTTATAGCGGGTTCTGGGTCTGACCGGGTTCTTTTAATTGGGCCACTCGTACACATGATGACTCTGATGGGAATGTTGCCTGCTCTATGCTTCACTGATGACACAATTACTGAGCTTCTATGGGTCCTGTGGGGGATGTTTCAACACCAGTTAGTTTGGGGTTTTTGCAGGCCAAGTTCTCTCCCACTGTTTGTTTCATATATTCTGCTGAAGTGGTATTTTTAAGTAGTGACTAGTATTAAAAAAAGAATTTGGGGTATAAATACTCAACAATTTATTCTGTATCTATCCTCAATTTAGCTGCCTTTAGAGTTAGCAAGCTCCAGGTCACTGTGTGCATGTTAATTCTTTAGGGTAGAGGAATGTTAGGAGATTGTAATTACTCCTATCAGAGTGCAGTGTTGTAGACTCCCATGGTGATCTGTGATTTATCTTCTCCGTTTGGCTACGGCTGCTCATCACAGACGGAATCCTAAAGAATGTCTGGCGAGTGAGTGTCTCATGCTCCACAGGAAAGACGAGATTGTTGCTGTGTGTGTACAGATTTGTCTGGGTCGGGCTGTTCTCTGAGCCGCTACTGGGATGGTGGGTTGTTGTACACACAGTACGGGTCATTGAGCCTCTAGGAGGCGTGGCAGAAGGAGGCTGGCACCGTCAGGCACAGCCCAGCCACGGGCTGCCGGCTCAGGGGCACTGCCTCGCTCTCTACTGCGCTCTCTGGAGGCGGTAGCTGTAGCCGGACTTGTTCCATTACCCCGTGCCTCACCGGGCCCTGGCTGTCAGCAGCTGGCTGCAACCCAGTTGGGGGAGGGACAGAGGGCTGTGTTGTCATGGCAGATCAGCATGAGGTTGTTTTGAGGTGAGGGGGTTGATTTTGGGGGCATTTCACCTGTTGTCACCTGTATATGGATGGGTAGCGGTGTGAGACATGGTGGGTGGGAGATCTTCTAATGCCTTATCAAGAGTTTTCTCAGAACAGCTGTCCAGGTTCACAGCTGAAAGGACCAGTGCTGTTGAATTACTATTGGCACTGAGAGTCTTTCTGGGTTTATTTCATAAAACCTTGCAGCCTGCCTCCAACACATGTAGCTTGCTTGACCTTATCAAAATCATGCAGAATGACTTTTTTTATATTTTTGGCATTTAGCAGATGCTCTTATCCAGAGCGACTTACAAAAGTGCTTTGTCATCTTGTCACAGAATGTATCTTGGCCAGTACTGTAGGTTAGAGAGAAATTGAACCATTGAACCAAGATACTCCTCAATACAGGAGTCAGATTCCACCTAGAATTGGTCAGGCAGCTCCAGAACACACATTCCTACCCTCTCTGTCTCCCCTTCCCTCACAAACACAAGATAAACCGCCGCCCTAATCTCCATCTGATTTCAGGTGCTGACAGCTGAATCTAGTATATGCACCAACATACAAATACTGAACAATGTGTGTGAAATATGCAGACTTTTTCATCTGTTAACTTTTAATTTTCTTCTTCTTCTTTTCTGAGTTTTGTTGTCTGTTGTGTAGCAGCATCAAGCAGTTGCTGGAATACCAGTGCTAGAACGCCAGTTGTGTTGTGCTGATTATGCCAGATGTGGGGTTCACGCCTCTAAGGCAGCATGGCTTCACTCTCCTGGTCAGCCCCTCCACAGCCGTCTGGATGTGACGATTAGGCTAAGGCCTCAGGCATGTGATTGATTACAGGGCCATTGTTCGTTCTTTCCCCAACACCCCCTCAGTTATCATACTGCTTGCTCTACGTTTTGGGCACGTCACAGAATAGTGAATAGTGACTTGACACAGTCAAACGTTTCAGTCATTGCAGTGTTTTACTTATGACGAGGAAACACGCGGCATCTTTTAACTCCTGAGTCTTGCTCTCATTAGACCGTGATGCGGTGTTGGTGGCCTGGTTAGTTTTTCGCTATGAAATGCAAGCTTTGCTGTTCATAAATATGCTTTAACTTTGACAGCGGAGGCACAGGACAGGAGATTGTGCTGTAAAGCTATGGGCAGAGTGAGTGAATGAGACACGCTCACTCGGGGGGGGGGGGGGGGGGGGGTGTGTGTGTGTGTGTGTGTGTGTGTGTGCACATGCATGGGGTGAGGGGAAATGGAAAGTAATGAGATGTCTGGAACAGAGGGGCCGTTGGAGGAGACGGGTTAACCCCCAAAGAATGCGTGCTGTCTTGCCCCGGGTTCACCCTCGGCAGGAAGAGGAGATTCCTCCATGGCTTTGTCGCCCAGGCCTGGTCTTGCTGAAGGCCTCTTTTGAAACGGTTTCCAAGGCCACCGCTTTTGGCAGCCTGTTGGTTGGGATGTGGAGCTTTCCAGTAGGGCTGTCCTGTATGGACAGAACAGCTATACTGGGATTATACTGCTGTGAAATGCCTTGCAATATATTAAAACTAGTTAAAGTAAAACTGAACCTGGTCTAACATTAAATAAAACTTGTTGGCTGTAAAATTTCTTGGTTCATCTGAGCACTAATTCAGCAAAGTAACACAACATTCTTCACAAGACCAGAAATGGGTCAGAATGCTCGCGGTGCCCAATTAGAAACAAATGTTTTGTCAGAGTGCTCATTTGCATGTCACAGTGTTCTGTATTTCGAGGGTGAATGTTGTGCTGTCGATTCCCTGCCAATATGTGGTACCGCCCCAGTTCCCAGTGCCGAGTGGGAAATACGACATGCCACTGTTTCTGCTGTGGCCCTGCCAAAGTAGTGCAGGCCTTCTGCTTTGGATTACAGTGATGCTGGAAGGAGTCTCGGTAAAGAAACCCCGCCCACAGGCGGCTGTGGAGCAGTTTCTCTTCTGATTTGTCCTTCAGCACATTTAAGGTTTGCATTCAGAATCTTTTGCTTCAAAATTACTCAAGAGAAGGAGTTTGTGTGTTTGTGCTCTCCTGATGGAACGTATTGGCTCATCTCTCCCCGTCTCGGATGTCTCTGTAACTGCGGACATCATTCACCTTATGTTTACTCCACAAGGATTTGGTCAGAGAGGTGTTGGCTTAAAAGATCACTTTCATAGACTTGTAGCGACATAGTGCCAAAATCCCTCAGTTCCAAAGGATTAGATGAAACCACAGACCTCTCGTAACATAAGCAACAAGGACCCGTGTGGAGGACTGACAAACATGCTAGCTTTTGCCTTGTTTATGGGACTCTAAACATACCATGATAAAAAATCATTAGTTACATTCAATCAGTAACATTCTGTGTGTGTTCTTTCAGTAGCAATGATGGAAGTGGTGTATGTTTTTGTGCTTGTATAGGAGTTTGTTTTTAGTGCGACAGATGTTTGTCGTTGTCTTGAGGAGCGTTGAGAAGAGTCTCGTCCCATACCCACCCTCGACACTGCAGCACATCCTGCGTGTCTGGACGTCGGCCCTTCTCTGGTTTCGTGGTCAGCTCTTCTCTCGTGCTGTGCTCTTCTGTACTCTCTTCTGATTGAACGCAGCTGAGGAAACAGTCCGGAATATTCCGGCACTCTGCTCCCACCCCTTCTGCTTGCATTGTACCAGTTTCTTCCAGTGTGCTGCTGAGATGCTTAAATATCCAATGATCTTCCACGGTCTCCCTTACCTACGCATGCACTGTCATTCCCTCCATCTCACTATCTCTCTGTTTCTCTTTATCACGTTGGCTTTTACTCACTGCTTCACTGTGGAAGTCACAAGCCATTAGTATTCGGAGGCACACCTCCTGCACACACACAGGGAGCTTCAACTCTGTCCCCACAACCCCCCACCCCACCCAGCCATGTAGTACGCTGCTCGGCCCCCAGGGACTCTCCAGCCTGTTTAAAATGCACTCTGTGGGCCTTTGGAAATTCAAGGAGCACTAGCGCAGTGAGGAAGCCTCGTTGAGATTTCTTTTATGCTTGTTGGTGCCAAACCTTTCCATTTTTAAAAAGACGGTTGTGCAACTGTGAACTGTAAGAGGTCGTTTTGAACAGTTGCACTAAAGAGAAATTTGGCTCATCAAAGCCGCTGAATTCTTCATTGTAAAGTTGAACAAAATACCTTAAACTTCATATGGTTGCATCCAGTCTAATCTGCTGTGGCATGAACTTATTCTGCCAGTCCTCTCCCTGGGTTACTGATGGTGGCATTGTTTGCTCTTTAACCCAAAGCTACAGATTTTTAGAAATATTTACTGAATCAAAGTTTAGTAGCAATAGAGATGACCACCTGATTCCCTATTTGTTGACCAGCTTGTCTTTTGTTTGTGTTTGGTCCTAAGGTTATATGTATTTACTGAAGCTTTAAAACTGCTTTAAACTGACTTTAACTCTACTCTTACTCTTGAGATAATTAAACTGATGAGCTTCTTTTTCGTCCTCCGCCATAAGGACTGTAATTTTTTTGTAATAAAGATGTGCAACATTATGTGCATGTGATGACTGCAGCCCTGACGAAGTCCCCCCTGGCCCTCTGGTTTAGTCAACACTGAACGCAAGTGTTTTTGTCACTATTCATGCTATGAAATTGCATCATATTTTGGTATGTTTACTATGAGCGCTTCAGTTACTAATTGTCTAACATTGTTGAGTGACTAGGGCAAGGACATGTGTGCATGTCCTGTTCCTCTGCTCCGTGTGGGGACCCAGGGTCTTCTCCTCCTTTACACTCACTTCATTTAATTGGTTCTCTTAGAATCTTTACAGTTTTAGTTCATTGCTAGTCATGTGATTAGATTTAATGATTACAATTTTCTTTTATATGTCCGAGCAAATTTGGGCCTTCGCAGTGATCTAGCAAATATGTACATGTTTTGATAGTTTAATATGCATATTAGCATTTAATTGTGTTTAATGTTGGGAGTATGGAAGTCCTGCTCTGGAAGAGGAAAGCAGGCCACGTTAGGACCATAGCGTCCCCCTTACAGTGGTGGTTTGATTGTTTTTATTTCAAAGTCCAAGTTGAGTTTTGTAAATACCAAAATTGTATCATTGGCAAATGTATGTGTTGAGATTTTTTTACTTGCAAATAAACATTGGAGAAAAAGCCATCCGTTTATGTCCGCCTGTGCAAAAGAACCACAAATTATTTTGCATGTGGTTTTAACTGCGTGAGCTTGTCGGTCCGTTGCCCTTTTATCTGCTGTGCTAGGCCATAACTGCACAGGTCTGCTTCCTGCCAAAGCCTTAAATTGCTTAGAATTCAGATTAAAGTTTGAACATGCTGCACACAAACAATTGTAGATTTCTTTCAAGTGAAAATCCCGCGATTGGTTAGACACTTTGCATATGGCTGTGTAATTAGAAATAAAATGGAAAATGTAATTATTCTTAACTGTTGGCATATTGACTACCTTTTCTGGGGAATTTGAGGTCATGGCATTGGTAGCAGGGGTGTTTCAGCCTGTTGTGACTCGGTAGATGAGGGTCATCCCGGTAGTTGAGGGTCATCCCCAGACTGGTCGTCAGCGGTGCTGTGAGGACCCGTATAGCACCAGAGGATGTGCAGTCGTGGTGAAGACAGAAGGCAGCTTGCGTCAGGAAGCTTTGTGTTGGTCACAATAGATCAGACGGAAAAAGTGGCAGGAAACTGTTGACCACAAACAGGAAATCTCTTGCTTAATATCTTTATTCTATTTCAAACAAATCGAAAAGATGCAGCCTTGTGTGTCGTGTTTACAAACTCTCCATGGTGATGTCGGTTTACCTTATAAACCCTCGAGGATCCTGCGTAGTGAGGACGGAGAAGGGAAGTTGGTCTCTCTCTCTGTGGTGATGGCGGTGAGGGTCCTGCAAGGGGAGGTGTGAAATGAATGTACCTCAACAAGCTTAGTTTCTTCTGTTAATGATTAATGAGCCGTGGAGTAATCAGACCCTCTTCTGAGGTCTCCAGCTGCACCCGAGTCCTCATTCACATCCTCCATCTCCTGTGTTTTAATCTTCATGCATTCCAGGGGTCTGTGGTTCTCCCCCTCCCCCCACTCCCTCCACCCCCCTCGTCTCTTGCTCTGATAAAGCATGGTGAGTGGCTGGGCTGAGAGAAGGCGTGTCCGGCCCGGTGGCACTACAAGTCCCCTTTGCAACAGCAGAGGATGCACCTTGGGGTCGTTCCACTGAAAACGGATGACACAAGAATAGAAGGTGAATACATGACCGGTCAGTTTGGGCCTGGTCCGGTTTCAACAATGTTATCTCATTTCATTTCAGACTCGTTGGTTTATCAGCTAAAGCTATTGTGGCGTGTCTGCCGTTATCTTTCGGCTGTGCGCGCTGAGCCTTTAGCACGCCAAAATAAAACATTTGTTTTAAGGCTTCAAGGGAAATGTTTATCCTTCCGTCTTTGTTTGAACAGAGATCCTCCCAGCCTAATACTAACTCCAGGTCACGTGTCCAAGTTTCTTTAAGCTCTCGGAAATGTCTGCACAAGGCTGAACGTGTGCCGTGCAGCTCCTACACGTGTGCTTCAGCAACGTGTGCCGTGCATTTGTTTTGGTGAGGTCTGTTATTGGCCCCTGTGTAAAAAGCTGCTCAGGGATGTTGTCATGGGTGTATCTTCACATCTGCACATAGTTGCATCCTATTACATGCTGCATTAGATGTACTTGACCTAGATATCCAGTCCTTTGTTACTGGGAGTGCAGTTAATGTTCAAAAGTTCTTAGCGCAGCTATAATGAGAATTCATTGAAGTGATTTATCTCTGAAAGTTTTGTGCTTAGATTGTGCATATGCTACACGTGGATTTTTTAAAAGTTATTTTAGTGCTTCATAAACCAGAGACTATTTTAATAAATCTTGTCAGGTCTGTTATGATGGTGTCCTCTTGTTTTAGGGCGTTTGATGTGCCACAGCTCCCGTTGAGTGTATACTCTTCATCTGCAGAGTTCCCTGTGAAGTGAACGCTGTTCGGTTTTTGTCATCAGACATGTCTGTTTGTTCAGTTTTGCTGCCTGACGCCACTGAAATTGTGTGTGTGGGGGTGGTTATAACCCTTACTATGACTTATGGTTTGTTTTGGAATGCACAATTTGACTATAAAGACAAACCAACAACATAAATTTTAATGCACATCTGCTTGTATAATATTTGTGATTGTTCAATTAAGTGGCCACAAGCATGTGTAATAACAATGTCTCTTGCTTTTTGTTTTAATTTTTGTAATCCTTGTGAACTCAAACCCCTAAGCGGTAAATGGCTTCTTAATTGCGTACCCAGATATGGGGCTCCAGGAGTGGAATTCACAGGGCTTCACAAAGACCCTGCTACTGTCACACAGATCCATTTCCTCCAAGGGCAGGTACAACCATCTTTCAGCTCATGTTCTAAATGCAGTTTATTCTTTAAAAAATATGGGATGTAGAAGTGTAGTGTTGGGTGTGGTTAGAGGGGCACAGTCGGGCATTGTTGGGTGTAGTCTGGGGTGGCCTGTTGGAAGACTCCGATCTGCTGTGTGTTTGCGATGGCAGGGGAGGATGGTGTCTCTGCTGGACGACAACACCCTGCACCTGTGGGAGATCGGGCAGAAGGAGCGCTGCTCTGATCTCAGGGAGGTGCGAAGCTTTGGCCTCCCGGGTCGGTCCGGCATCGAGAGCACCAGGTGCTGCCCCGTCCTACCTCCAACCGTCCTGCGGTTTCTTCTTCTCTAGTTCCTGTTTGGTTACAGGTCATGTGATGAAGGCAGCTACTTTAAAAATGGATTTCCATGATGATTTACATGAAGTTTTTGTGTTGGTGGGCGTGAATATGAACTTGTAGTGGGAGTGGTGGGTCTGACCAGCGCTGGAGTACCCTCAAACATCTAGCACAGATCTGGCTCAGCTTGGAGTGACTGGGTTCTTGCTGTGGTTGAGGTGTGTGGTGTGTGTGTGTGTGTGTGTGTGTGTGTGTGTGTGTGTGGTGTGTGTGATCATGATCATCTCTTCCAGTGCAACGCGTGTGACTGTTCTTCTGGTGAAAAGCAGCGGGGATCTTCTGACTCTGGGCACGGAGGGTGGAGGTGTTCACTTCCTGGAGCTGCCCAGCCTCAGGCTGCTGGACAAGTCTCTGTTCCACGATGAAATAATGCAGAGGTGAGTATGCAAGATGAGCTGTAGCTCCTCCTCCTCCATCCCCACCTCCACCAGTGTTCTGATTACCT
This sequence comes from Brachyhypopomus gauderio, assembly GCF_052324685.1. Taxonomy (NCBI): domain Eukaryota; kingdom Metazoa; phylum Chordata; class Actinopteri; order Gymnotiformes; family Hypopomidae; genus Brachyhypopomus; species Brachyhypopomus gauderio. The sequence goes on along the minus strand of NC_135216.1, from coordinate 16,102,847 downwards.
ACAATCCTGCAATGCACGAGGGGCTACAATCAGTTACAATGCAGTGACTTAAAAACAACATTCAAAGCAAAGCTTTTAAATAACTATTAATGAATATGTGCGAACATAAAGATTGGCTTTATATGTACGCTTTCTTACTCGTGGTTTTTCCTGGTAAATTCGGCGTACTTTCGAGGACGTTTTGGTAGTTTGACTCCAGCTCCCGGTCCCTCAGCCCCACTGGTGGGTGGACGCATTCCACGGTCTGTGTGCTTACCTCATAAAACAGGCATCTGGGGACTCCATCCTGACCGCCAGCACTCTGCAGCCGGAGCAGCGGACTTGCAGCATGCTCGCGTGTTTACCTTCTCCGCTGTGGGCCACTTTTGAACTGGGGAGGGCTTTAATCTGTCCTCCCTGTCCCAGGGCTCAGGGGCCCACTTCCACGCCCAGCTGTCCAGGTTAGACACGTCCAGGTTGGACACGGCTTCCCTCCCAACTACCAGGTTTGCACCTTTGGGCTGAGGTGGCGATGGGTGTGCATGAACCATATTTGTGCGTACGTGCATAGACTCTATGACGGCATGGGTCTAAAGACTTGCTGAAGACAGTTACGTTCTGGTTTCCTTCCATTGCTTTTTAGAGAGTGGCATCCTAGCGTTTAATGTTCAGGTCTGTGACCAGGAACAGCCTGGTTTTCTCCGCTGATCATAATGACTCCTATTAAAAGGCAGAAAATGTGCAGGTCCGCCTCTCAGCGCTCTGTGTGAATGTGTTGGAGTTGAGGTAAATTACAGCTTTCCCAGTGTCTTCACCCCCCATGGTCCTTGGATGTCTAAGCTCAAGTTCATCCTTCTGCATGAAGAGACCGTAAACTGTTCATTAAGCAGGCGCAATCAAGTCTAATGACTGCCCTGTCTGAGCTACTGATAATAAGTAGTTGTCGTCCAGCAGACTACAGAACGGCGTGCTTTTGTAGCGAGTGCCAAAATTCCTGAGCTGCTGTCAGAGAGACATTTGAGAAAAATATCTCGGGCACATCCCTGAGACTTGGCACGGTGCCAGAATCCCTAAAATACTGCGAGACTGTTACAAACAGCAGGGCTGCTTTATGCTCAGCTGTTTGTCTTTAAGCCTTGTGAGTGTTGTCTTCTCAGTTGTGTTTTGACTGTGTAGTCCCAATGAATATCTCTTCTGAGGCCATGTCAGGAGGTTGGGGCCCCTGTTATTTTGAGAGTTCCAGTCGACAGAATCACGCTTGTTGCTCCTATTTGGGGGCTTTATGAGCCTTCCTGCATGGGATCTACGTTTGTAGCTGTCGCCTGGCAACTGTTTCTCCTGGCCGGCTCTGGCCTATTGCGTGCTGAGTCACTGTCTTGTTGCTCCTTGCTCTGCTCCGTTGTGGGCGTGTCCTGGCCCGGCTCGCTGAGCGTGCCCAATACATTCCACTGCTGTGCCACAGCTGCAGAGGAATCCCGCTCTGCGCCTTTTGATTGGTCACCGTAGGTCAGGCCCTCTGAGGGAAATTTAAGCCACTTGGCAACTGATAACGGGAGTTGGCTTTGTCCTTGTGCTCTGTCACTTTTTTCAGGAAATACTACGAAACCTTTTCATTCAGATTCATAGGTTTTTCTCTCTCTCTCTCTCTCCCCCCTCCCTTTTCCAAATGTGAATCAATGCAATTGCTCCCAAATGTTGGATGCATTGTGCACTGTACTGGTGCTTCTACTACTAAGTGCTAAGCGTTTTCAGGGTGGTAACACAACACTCCCCATTGTCTGCATGTTGCATTTTACCAAAGAGGGCCTTTGGAATATGTGCATAAAGCATCGCTCTACTGCACAGAGCCCTCTGCAAGCTCAGCTGACTGATTTCTGGGGGTCGGGTAGAGATGCTCTTTAAATTCACTTCTGATTGCACTTTAGAGAAATGTTTTTTTTTTCTCACTTTTTGAAACTGAGAGAGAAAACAAACGAGGTTCACCGTTCACACACGGGGCTGTATCGCCCTAATGCAGTTCATGCAAATGAGTGTATATTCCTGTGAATGAGCTGTGATGGGCCTCTGACTGTGGCTGCTGGGCTGCAGTGTTCCTGATGACTACCGGTGTGGGAGGTCCCTGGGGCCTGTGGAGGCCCTGCAGGAGCACCCGCTGCACCCGCACAAAACCCTCATCGGGTACAGCAAAGGTCTGGTGGTGCTGTGGGACCGGAACAGCCGACACGCAGACAACCTTTTCCTGGGAAAGCAGGTGTGTGTGTGTGTCTGTGTGTGTGTGTCCCTTTGTGCAGACAGGGAGAAGTAGTGAGAGAGGGAGAAAGAGACAAAGATTGATTAATGGTATTTTTAGTACCAGCTATGACTGGGTGATTTCAAATTTTACATTAAAAATGGCTACTTTGGCATTAAATGTTCTGAAAATCTCTATTTAAAAAAATAATAAGAGATTACATCCAGCCTCCACCTTTAAATCAAATTTTTCTAGAACATCTGTATGTGAATCATAACTTGGATGAGATTTCAGATGTGTCAAGGGCAGTTCATGTTAAGTTCAGTATGCTTAACTTTGTGTGTGTGTTACTCTTGCAGCAGCTGGAGAGCTTGGTCTGGGTACGGTCAGGAAACAGCTTTGTCAGTTCCCATAGTGATGGTGGGTACATGGTGTGGAGTGTTAGTAGCACCACCCCCTGCACCCACGAGCCCGTCACCTCCACTATCCCATACGGTAAGCCACTCCTCTCCCGTCTGTTCCGAGGGCAGAGGTCACCATGGTGGCACTGTTCCTTCTGTCTTAATACAAGCTTTGCTGTCTGTTCTCCCACGAGTGGGTCTGATTGGTCATGCCTGTTTCTGGCATTATGCTACAGAACAAGTGTGACTTTCACCAAGCAGCCCGGTGCTGAAGATGCATATTGGAGTGGCTCAATAAAGACGCTGCACTTTGGCTGTGGTGATATGCTGTAAAACGCTGACTTGCCGTGGGATTATGCCATTATCCGTAATTGTCTCTAAGCAGGCCGGTCACCCTCTAAAAATGTGTTTAGCTCATAGAATGCCCGGAAATGTAGTTCTGAGACACAAATTTGAGCCCATGTGACACTTTTAGTAGCCTAGTAAACTTCTTCTCCAGACGTAGGACCCCGATGGCATAAAAATCCACATTTAACTGCTCACATTTAACTCTTCACTGGCTTCTAGAGCTGTCCAGCCCGCTTTCCTGTCAGCTCTCAAGTCCTTGACTCCTGAGTCATCAGAGCGCACACTGTGTGGCGGTTGTGGAGGTGAAGGTTTAAACGCTGTTCCTCTCTTGCTCTCTCCAGGACCCTTCCCCTGCAAAGCTGTGAACAAGATCCTATGGAGGACCATCCAATCAGGGTCTGTGTCCACACCGGGCCGCAGTAGTGATGCGCGGGGGCGAGTGTGTGGTGTGTGTCGGTCGGCGTCTCTTTGACTGGGCGGGTCTTTCTCTTGGCAGGGCCGCGCAGGTGTTATTCAGCGGGGGCATGCCCCGGGCCAGCTATGGTGACCGCCACTGCCTGACCATCCTGCAGGACAGCGCGCACGTCACGCTCGACTTCACCTCTAGAGTCATCGACTTCTTCACCGTCCACCATGTGGAGAGAGACCAGGGTGAGCAGGCCGAAACGGGATCTCAGAGAAACGCACTTGTGTCTCATGAAAACTGAAGCATTTTGTGTGCATGTGCATAGGGGGATATCATCAGGCCTGTTAAATGGCAGTTCTTTTAGAGATGGTTTTATACACACTTGCGTAATGTCTTTCTTGATGGCCTCCAGAATTCGATGATCCCTCTGCTCTCGTCGTGCTCCTGGAGGAGGAGCTAGTGGTGATCGACCTCCAGACGGCCGGCTGGCCCACCGTCCCGGCGCCGTACCTGGCCCCCCTGCACTCCTCCGCCATCACCTGCTCCTACCACATCTCCAACGTACCCAGCAAGCTGTGGGAGAGGGTGGTGAGCGCCGGCCTGCAGCAGCAGTGCTCAGCTCAGGCCTGCACGGTCCGTACTTCAGATATTTGTGTAATAAATTCTTAATGCTTAGCATGTTAATAAAATCATGAAGAAGCAAGTGAGCCAAACCCCGCCCCCGAGCCAAACCCCGCCCCCGAGCCAAACCCCGCCCCGGCGTTTTCATTTATTATGGGAGTGAATATGAAGTCTGCCTTGAGCAGTATACTCATACTATATTTTTAAGTTGTTATTGCTTAGAATCAAGCGTGTGATTCATAGTGGGTGGTTTTATTTAACAACCATCAATAAAACATTAACCACCAGAAGAGCAGAGCCTTTTAATGATTGTTGCATCAGACATTGTGAAGTGTGTATGGCCATCTGTAGCATGTGATTTGATTGGAAGTGTCTGCTTCATGAGGTCTGTAATGGCACCTCCTGTCTAAATGATCTCCTTCATGCTGTTGTGACAGAACTGGCCAATATGTGGAGGGAAAAACTTGGCACCTGAAGTCAAACAGCGAGAGCTGCTTCTGACCGGGTAAGAGCTGTGGATGTGTTCAGTACATCTAACTGAGACACTTTTGTTTATGTTTTTGTTTAATGACTTGCACATTGAAAGTGGGGAGACCTAATTAGAATATATACATGCATTGTGTCAACAAGGTTTTCACATTGTGCAGAGAAAAGCAAAGCAGATTGTGTGTGTGTGTGTGTGTGTGTGTGTGTGTGTGTGTGTGTGTGTGTGTGTGTGTGTGTGTGTCAGGCATGAGGACGGCACGGTGCGTTTCTGGGATGCATCTGGAGTGGCACTCCAACCCCTCTACAGGCTCAGTACAGCCAGCATCTTCCAGACGGATTGTGAGCACAACGACAGCTTGACCCAGACTGCCGAGGAGGAGTGGCCTCCCTTCAGAAAGGTCACGCATGGCTTTGTGTTTATCGCCTGACTGACCAACACAGGCTGTTCTCTTCACAGCTTCACTCACTGAGCAAAGGGCTTCATGGAGGTCCGTCTTTTTCCTCCAAAGCACAGGCAGCCTCTGGGTCTCAGTGTTCCTGCTTTGTGTCTCTCCTCCTCCTCCTCTCTCTCTCTCCTCCACTCTCTCCTCCTCCTATCTCTCTCTCTCTCCTCCACTCTCCCATGCCCATCCCTTCATTCCCCCTGCACCTTTCTGCCCCGGCCTGTTCTGCAGCAGAGCGGTGGACTGCAGTCTGGCGTGTGTCCCTGCGTCGCCCCTGGGAGTAACGCTGCTGTCTGTCTGCCTCTCTTCACACTAATGTAAAACAGACTGTCTGTCTGAGCTCAGACCAGTTCACTCACATCTGCTGAAGACCATGCACATTCCTCCCCTGGTTGGCACAGCTAGAGCGCTGCCTTATTTCTGCCATGTTTTCTTCCTTGAGCTGTATATTCCTGATTGCTCTGTTTACCAACTAAAGGCCAGCATGTTAATTTTAGTGTTGGTGAGTTCAGGATATAGATATAAGCCTTTCTGTTGAGTGTGTGTGTGAGTGTGTGTGTGTGTGTGTGTGTGTCTCTGTGTTAAATAAATAATTAAATAAAAAATAGCTGCCATTTTCTCTATGGAACTTTGGAGCGTAATCTGTTCAGGGCATGTGTGCTACAGAAAACATATGGAGGCTACTACAAACTGTCTGGGATGTCAATAGAGACGCACACAAAATGTTTTATGGTCCGTTTGTGTGAGTGAGAGGAGAGATGGTACCTCGACAGTATATAGAGCTTCCTGTGTTTGCCTTTCATCTTTTTGCAGGTGGGCTGCTTTGACCCCTATAGCGATGACCCCAGACTAGGGGTGCAGAAGATCTGCCTGTGTAAATACAGCGGCAAGATGGTGGTCGCCGGTACTGCGGGGCAGGTAGGACCAGATACGCGTTACACATATCCACACAGTGCTGCTGAATCTGGGCCCTCGGGCTACACCGGTTCTCCCTTTTGCTTGCCCCCCCCCCCCCCCCTAAAAAAAAGTCTATCTATCTATCTATTTACTTTTTTTTTTTTTTTTAAGGTGATCGTAATGTATCTGTGTGACGAGAAGTCTGATCACATGATCGACCTGGCCACAGTGGACCTCCTCCAGGACCGGGAGGGTTTCACATGGAAGGGTCACGACCGGCTGCCTCCCAAGTCTGGCTCTGTGCTCTTTCCCCCCGGATTCCAGCCCATCGTCCTGGTGCAGTGTATGCCCCCCGCAGCGGTCACCGCGGTAACGCTACACGCGGAGTGGAACCTGGTTGCGTTCGGCACCAGTCACGGCTTTGGTCTCTTTGACTACCATCGGCGCAGCCCGGTGCTGGCAAGGTAACCCTGGGGGTGTGGCCAATGATGGAGCCTTCACAGAGTAGTGGTAGCACATTACACAATACAACGTTCTAGCTTCAAACGAACGCTCAATTCTGAACAAGCTTTGCTTTCAGAATGTGCAACGAGTTCCTAATTATGTGACCCCCTTGATGCCATTCTTTGCCTTCTCGCTGCAGGTGCACGCTACACCCCAACGACTCGCTGGCCATGGAGGGCCCGCTCTCGCGGGTCAAGTCCCTGAAGAAGTCCCTCCGCCAGTCCTTCAGGAGGATCCGTAAGAGCAGAGTGTCGGGAAAGAAGCGCGCTGTGCTCAGCAGCCCCTCCAGTAAAGTGAGCACCCCTCTGGCCACACCCCCCACCAGTGCTCGAGCGGCCCGGCCCCAACACGTGTGCCTCTGTGCGGTCCAGGTTCAGGAGGCTAACGCCCAGCTGGCGGAGCAGGACGCGGAGGTGACCCCCGTGCAGAGGCGGATTGAGCCGCGCTCGGCTGACGACTCTCTCTCCGGCGTGGTGCGGTGTCTGTGCTTTGCCGACACCTTCCTCCGAGACGGTACCAGCACACTGGGTGTGGCCCACACCGCAGCTAACAGTGTAGACCCTCCAGTTTTTCTGCTTCTCAGGAATCGGTGGAATCGGAAAGGACTTTTATTTTGTCGAGCTAGCCCTCTAATGCATATGAGCCCTGACCACTACACTAGTTTCAGCACATGGCTTGGATTGTGTTCTATAAGCTGTCTATTCCCCTGACCAGTACTCTGAGCTTGGGGAGGATCAGAATACTTCATACTTTTGCATACTGTAATTGCTGTTCTGAAATGTGTGGACTGCTGTAGAATACAAAATACCTCTGAAATGTAGTCTCGCCCAAACTCACTCAGCCAATGGTGGGTGGGTTGTTTTGAAATGACAACAGTGCTGGATTTGGAAGGGTCTGATCCTTCTCTGGACCACACAGGCAAGATCTGCCTGGTCTCCAGCATCTGCAGATGTGCTGCCTAAACTTGCACAATAGAGGTCAAAAGACGTTCTGGCAGGGAGTTGGAGGGGGAATTCAGAACAATGTGTTATTGTTAGTTTAATGCTGTAAAATGTGTGGTGTCTAATACTTCAGAATTTATGGACGAGTGGTTAATGTTATTGGACGTTTATACTGTCCTAGGTCTAGGTTACTTTAGAGAGAAACAGATGTTTAAAGAACAATGTCAAAAGCTACACTTGTAGATACTGTTCAGGCGATCCTATTAGTGATGGGTGATTTCCATTATTAACTGTTAAGACTGTTTTAGAATAAAATACTCTTTCTTGAGGCTTTCCTACTTCCATATTTAATCTGCCTAAATCTTCTACAAGCAGATGTTAGCAGTCATTCTCCCCTGATCCTCAGGAACACACCACGGCCCAACCATGTGGGCGGGGACGAACTCCGGCTGTGTGTACGCGTACGCACTGGACGTACCCCAGCAAGAGAAGTTCTCGGAGCAGAGCGTGGAGGCACTGCTCGGGAAGGAGATCCAGCTGATGCACAGGGCGCCTGTGGTGTCCATCGCCGTGCTGGACGGCAGGGGCAGCCCACTGCCGGAGCCATACGAGGTGTCCCGAGACCTGGCCAAGGCTCCCGACATGCAGGGCAGCCACTCGGTCCTGATCGCCTCCGAGGAGCAGTTCAAAGTGAGGGGGCGTGGTTTAGGTTTTGAATAAATCCTTTTTTGGGATTGTATGAAATTGTATCATTATGATGGGGTGGGGGGGGGGGGTAGTATTAGATTTTGTTGGCCTTTGAAAAAGCACAATATCCAATAATGTGGGGGTTTCCCAGGTGTAAAAGAAGAATTTTTAGTTGCCAATAGATGGTGTATATAGTGGCTGTATCAGAGAATTTATGTATGATCGTGGAAAATATAAAAATTAAAAGTTTAAATTAACCTCCTGAAAAATAATAATATCTAAACTATGCAAAAATGCTGCAAAATAACCTGAGAACACCAGGCTTCTACTGTTGCACTGTGTGTGTTTAGGTCCAGGTGGTGCTGCACTGTGTGTGTTTGGGTCCAGGTGGTGCAGCTCAGCTGCTGTGTGATGTGTTGCAGGTGTTCATGTTGCCTAAAGTCAGCGCCAAGACCAAGTTCAAGCTGACGGCGCACGAAGGCTGCCGCGTGCGCAAGGTGGCGCTGGTGAGCTTCTGCAGCGCGGCCTCCGAGGACTACTCTGAGAACGGCCTGGTGTGCCTCACCAACCTGGGGGACCTCCACGTGTTCAGCGTTCCCGCCCTCAGGCCGCAGGTGCGCTACGACTGCATCCGCAAGGAAGACATCAGCGGCATCGCGTCCTGTGTTTTCACCAAGACCGGGCAGGGTGAGGCGCTGGAACGTACCATCTGGTTCGGGGGGGTGGGGGGGGGTGGGTTTAACTGTTAACAGCTGGTTCCATAACCCTTTTGCTCTCCGACAGGGTTCTACCTGATCTCTCCGTCTGAGTATGAGCGGTTCTCTCTGTCTGCGCGGGTGATCACAGAGCCGCAGTGTCGGGTGGAAGTAGAGAGACCGTATGAGCCTGCGGAAGTTGGGTACATCACCTGAGACTTTTCCTGTTGTGCTCGTGTGGGAATCTTAACATTTGTCGCCATTGAACAGAATGAACACCTCAGCAGATCTGAAAGTAATGTGCTGTGTCATGCTTGATCTGAAAGATCTGCTGAGTCATGCTTTTAGGGAACGTAATTTGGCAGCTAGGGAGTTTTTTTTTTTGCTTATTCTGTCTCTTGCTTACTGCAGTCAGATAGCCTGAAGCAAAGCTGTACCTACAGTGTGCAGAGAAAGGTAGAGGTCTGAAGGTGAACGTGGGTCAGGAACTGATCTGGCTGGGTTTTTGAGAAGCCTTCTGCTCCATCATACTGACTAGTGCTGTTTGCTGGAGCCAGCAGGTGTCCATGTGTGTTCAGTATGTGGTAGTAAGTCACTCTCTTGGGATTTTTCCAGCTCCTGCACGAGCGTGTCGCCCCAGGCCAACGGCACGCACAAGAGCCAGTCACCAGGGCAGAGCCGGAATGAAGGTAGAAATTCTGCTTTAAATTCTCAAACTAGACCTGAAAGTAGAGTTATGGTTTTTAAAAAAGAATATCTTCTCACTCCTGTTGAATGTGTTGCCCTGTAGATGTTCTACATTATCTGTAAAAATGGCATTTCATATACCTTTTAAATTAGTTTTTTCTTTCCCCCTGAGTGAAAAGGGAATGTTGAATCCGTAGTAAGAGCCCCCATTTTTAAATTATGTTTATTTAATTAGGTGACCGTTTCATCTGGTGTGTGTGTGTGTATGTGTGTGTGTGTGTTCCTGACTGATGGCAGTATTTGAGGAAATGCAGAGTGCCTTGTCTTCTCCCGCCCTCGACTCCCCAAACAGCAGTGCCGACATCACGCTCGACACCACGGGCGAGATCACCGTGGAGGATGTAAAGGATTTCCTCGTGTGAGTCCTCGGGAGCAAGTTTCCCTCTCGCAGGTCACCCTTCATGGGGTCAGAGTGTCTGGTGTACAGCTGTGGTTAATAGGATCTCTGCTTACGTTAGGATGCAGATTCTGTCTGTTTGCTTTAGAGGTGTGTGTGTGTGTGTGTGTGTGTGTGTGTGTGTGTGTGTGTGTGTGTGTTTCCTCAGGAGTGTGGACGAGGCTGAGAATAACCTGAGGAACATGAGTGACGAGGACAGTCGCCCTCCTGGAATCCTCATCAACTGAAGGGAGGCGGAGGTGAGTCTCTCCTCAGGGTCAGGGCAGCTGCACTGGAGCCTGCAGGGGCGTCGCAGAATTTGGGTGGAGAGGGAAGTGGATATCCGTTTTTGGATACTAAATCGGAAGGATGTATCCAAGCAAGGAAATGAACACATGAAGAGGGAGAGAGAGAGAGAGAGAGAGAGAGGGTGTGCATACACTTGAAATTTAATTTGGGAATGGCAATTCTTTGATCTCCTTCTGCATGAGTAAACATTTTATGAACAGTATTAAAAGACAACATGACTCTCATTGCCATTTTGTAGTTCCTGCTAACAGAAATCGTGTGGCTGACAGGCCACACAGACAGCAAACCTATTGGACAGCACCTGTGTCCATGACTCCGCCCCCAGGGCTGTCCCCAGTGTTCTGCACTAGTGTGGCTCTCTGCTCCAGTGAGCTGGTGCTGTGCCATGAGAAGGATCTGTGGACTTCTCCATCTCTCCTTCTCTCTCTTTCCTTATAACTTGCATTCCAAGTGCTTAAAAACAAACACACGTGCACACACACACACACACACACACACAACCCCCCCCCCACATTAACCCAGTCCTCCTTTACTATTTGGGCTCTAACATTTTTCTGACCCTGTGATTTTTGTATTGTAAGTACTGTATTGTGGAGCATGACCAGGTAGCCTGCTGCCTCCCCTTGTGGACATGTCTGGTAATGCAGGTCGTAGTGTCTGAGTGAAACCATACCTTGCTAGTTGGACAAGTGCCTATAATGCAGTAAGGGCCCAGATTACATTTGTAATAAAGATTCTGTTTTTTAGGGCTGGGAGATGTGATGCAGACTGGCTTGTTGATGACGCTGGGGACTTGCACAGTGGGAGAATACTGCACTTTCCCTGTTTGCCAAAACATTTGAATGTTTCACTGTGTGCCCTCATGCACCTTTTCTCCAGCTGCATTTCCACCCCTTCCACTAGATGGCGCTGTAGAGCTCTGGTTGGGTGTGAGGCTCCTGACCAGCGTAGCAGAGAAAGCGGGTCCGGCACCACACGCACTCGAGCGGCTGTCTGCACACGTGCACTGACCACGTGCTGAGTATTATTTTTTATTCTTTACTTCTCATAAACATTCCTCTTTTGTTGTGCCACCATTCCATTTGTGCCATGCCCCTCACCGTGCTGCCACTCAAGGAGTTCAACGGAGGACTGCAGTGAGGACGTTTCTGCTGCCCCTTGGTAGCCTTTACAACACCATCCTGTCATGGCTTTCCATCAACACAAAGGAGGCAGCCACTGAAAAGTGAATCTTATGGACCCTGTGGGTTTGGTAGAATAATCTTTTCCCTTTTTAATGTCTCATGTAACCACTTGCCATTGTAAGTAATTCTGACGATTAACTGTGAAATGTAGAGTTTGAAGGAGCACGGTGTGTTAACACTACAGGTATTCTTATCCGCAAAGAGCACGGTGTGTAACACTACAGGTATTCTTATCCGTAAGGAGTTTGGAGCTGCTCAGCTTTCTTACTCTGTGTGCTTTTGTTTCAGTATTAATAATAAATGAAGGAACTAATAATGGTTTTTCATGTAACCTGTATTCTAGAGTAATTTTATACTGCCTATAAATTTGGAACTTTGTATTTTTTAGATTACTTAGGCAGTTAGGTGTGTCTAACTGCATTCTCTTCCTCTTTCAGTTGTGTGGTAACAATAATTAAAAATGATCTTTTCATGATTTGAAAGTTGCCATGCAAAAGGAATATTGTCCAAAAATTGTTTAGTCGAGTCCAATTCCTGCTTGTTTGAAACTGTATGGACCAATTTCTCCAATGTCTGTGGATTTTAGAGATATAGGAAAATGCATTTCTTTTATTTTTTTATGTAATATGCTACATTTGTATAATTTTTGAAGGGAAAACCACGGTATATTGTCATGTTGAAGCTCAACACTCATCTCTATATTTCCAGGTTTTAGATTTCAAAGGGACCTCACTAATGTCATAGTTCAGTTAATCTTTGTTTTGTATTCTGTCAAACTAACATTTGTTACACCTGAACCCTAGTCTGTGAATCTGTATTTAATTTGTATTTTCTTGTGTAGAATTGTAACTGGAGATAGTTATGCCAATGAGTGTTAATAAAGTATTTACTCCTTTACAATGGTTCATCTTTATCACTCAATTTGATACCGTATTGCATTTCTCTTGATACATTAACCATGGAAGCAGATGCGTTGTTTGGGGTTTTTTTATTTTATTTTATTTTTTTTAAGAACATGCAGACACTACATCCAATCTCCTCGATACAGATACCACACTACACCCAATCTCACGGAAATGGGAGAACAATTCTACATACCAGGCCAAGCTTTAGCTTTTTGTTGTTTTAAGATGTTGGTAGAAAAGAAATAACCTTTACCTGCCGAATTTTAATGTTGCATTGTGTTCCATGTTTGAAAAGTGCTGGAATTTTGGCTAACGTACTTAAAATGCTTGAAATTGTAATGGTATTTCGTTTCACAACAAAGATGTCTGACTTTTGCTTAAGTTTACAAATAGGGGAGACCGGGTATGGTTGTAACATGGAGAGAGTTGTAACACAATCAGTTCCAGCCATCACGGATAAGATAGGAGTCATATGATGATTCCAGTATTTACCCAATTCCTCCCTGATCCCTCATGGTGAATATCAAGGCTGGAAACACACACGTAGATTCCATTGAGAAAATACTGATTTTGAGGTGAGAAAGTAAATTTCTGAATCAAGACAATATTTTGTTTAGTACTTATACTATTGCAGATAAAACCATATGAATTATATTACATTAAACTGTAGTTTCTCAGGTAAATTGTGATGCATTTCCCCCTGTTAATTTCAAACCACCTTGCTAATACAGCTAGTTAATGGTTGACAGGGGTGGGGGAGGTTGTAACACAGCTTACAACTGTATTACAACAATCACCATACAACTAAGAAAAACATTCTTGATTTTAATAATTTTAAAGAAAGACTGACAGAGGTGTGCCTGCAAATGCTTTAAAAAAACATCTGATAAGGTCACAATGAAGGGCAAGTCAGTCAGATCAGTTGCAAAGGCACGTGTAACCAGTGTTGGGAACGTTATTTAAAAAAAGTAATTATAGTTACTCACTTGTTCAAAAAAGTAACTGAGTTAGTAACTGAATTACTCTATAATAAAAGAGCGTGTGTAAAAACACTGGCTCTGATTGGCTACCATAACGCTGCCTTAGCCAATCGCTTACTGACTTGTTAAGTTAAACAAGTGTTATACAGAGAACCGTGATCTATCGAGATCTGTTACTCCTCAGTAGCCTGGGCAGCGGTCCGCTCGCTTTACTGTTATTATATCACTATAAAGTAACGCACCGCTTTTAATGACCAGTAACGTCAATGGCGTTTTGACGACAGGAAAAGTAATTACGCAATAATACACTCGAGGTTCGTGCTATAACGTGTAATATTGGCACTGCTGTGCTGCGGTCGTAGGCAGGCCGATTGCCATAGATCAGCACAGCAGTGCCAATATTACACGTTATAGCACGAACATCGAGTCTATTATTGCGATTATACTACAGTTCCATTATCACTGTTTATTGAAAGATTTTGAGATAAAGAGGACGAGAAAATACGACCTGTTTGGTTAAAACACTTCGCCAGTTAAAATAGTAATTCACTTTGATAATGTTGCTTGTTTGTAGTTGCGCTCAGAGCCGTAGAAATTGTCTTTTTCAATCTTGAAAAGTGACGTACAAGTGCTTGAATTCCACCTTGTAAATGTGTATGAACCCGGCATACATAACTTTGTTCATTGCGCTGAAAATGTGCACGACCTTGCTTCGCACGTGGGTCCTCACGCAGGGGCGGAGCCACCGCGATTGCGTCATTTTTGGCGCACGGACCCTTGCGCTGGTCGCGACGCGACTGAGGGAATAAACTCTCCGCTCTCTACCACTGGCAGAAGCAGAGCAATACGCGCAAGGAGAGGGAGAGACAGCGAGGCACCGAAGGACAAATAAAAACGTTGTAAAATAACTGTGGCACTTGCAGAGCACAAGCGCAATACTGAAGGAAAAAGCGACTCCCAAATAGGATCCTAAAACGGCTCCCATTGTGGAGCCGGTTCCAATCGTTCACTTCAAAGAGCCGGCTCTTAGAGCCGGATCGTTCGCGAACGACACATCACTATTGAACATGTATGACAATCTTGAGTTTTCACCACTGCAATACAACCAGTGCTTTTTATTCAGCTTGGGCAAATCAGATGATCACCTATACATAGAAGCATAAATGTTTTGTCTCTCTGTGATGATTATCTTCATATATATTTAAGTTTAGAATTGACTCCCCTTCAGTACTCAATACTGCATGGCAAATATTTCAGTAGTACTCCATAAAATTTGTCGGACTAGTCACAAGTTAAAATGTACATTATTTTAACTGCATTTGCAGTGTTAAAAAATCTACCATGACAATATCATTTTTATTATGCTGTCAGTATTTATTAGGATTTCACCCTTAAATAGGTATGAATGCAAGAATGTAAAGATTTAAGAAAATATTTTCCTAGACTGCAGGGCTTTTAGTCTCCATCTTCCTCCTCCTCTTCCTCTTCCTCATTGTCATCTTCATCAAAGTATTGATCTTCTGCATCACGGCTTACAATGTCCAGGTTATCATAATCTGGGTTACCATCCACTTCACTGTAATGGGAATTAGAATACATTAATACTTTAAACAAAGCACTCAAGGCCAACTCTAAAGCAGAAACAGCGTTGATCAGGAGAGTAAACATCTTTAATTGTTCCAAAAGGAAACCTGCAGCATAATAGGAGGGTAACATTTTTCACAATGAATTTAAAAATGTTAAAATTTTAAATACATTTTTCTTCTCCGAGGTTCACCTGCGGAGTAACACTGCAGTCGGAGCCTACAATACCAGTATCATCAATCCGACACGGAATGAAAACCTGGCGTTCATCACAAGACATTTACATTGACAATATCAACACCCAGAACTTTCATTCTAGTTACCTTATACTTAGCCTGATTGTGTGATTTGTTTGTGACTTGTGTATTCATCTGTATAATTTGTTTTTGTGTAATTTGTGTGTTAACGGGCCGCCCAATGGAGAATGGGTTCCCTTTTGAGTCTTGGTCCTCCCAAGGTTTCTTCCTATTCCCCATCATCTAGGGAGTTTTTCCTTGCCACTGTCACCTTTGGCTTGCTCATTAGGGATTTGGACCCATAGTATTGTTAACCTTGTAAATCCTGTAAAGCGCTTTGTGACAACATGTTTTGTGAAAAGCGCTATACAAATATATTTGATTTTGATTTTATTTGACTAACCCAAAAACAGAAGAAGATTCTTGCAGCAATGTGCATTTAGGTAATTAAAGGATGTGCATTAGTGCAGAATGAACCTTAATGCTCAATCCACTACCATTATCAACAGAATGAAAGATCTGCATGCTAATGCTGCAACTCTGGAGGTAAAAACCCAATAATGCTTTGGGTTGTGCATTTAGGGAACTTGCTTATGAAATTCTTAAAGCCAGGTGACCTCTCCCTTAATACATGAATTGCAATTTTAACTTCACACAGTGCTTTGTCTAAAACGTTTGTAGGTTTATTTAGTTTATTACCATGAAAAGACACAAATTGTTTCAAAAGGATGCTGGTCTCTTCAGCCAGCAAAATTACCAAAGGGCCACCACTGCAGTGTATTAAGAAGTCAACATGATGCTGCATGTAACCGAGCTGTAACAACGTAACTATCTGAGACAAAATAACGTCATGTGAACGAACCTGTAGTTGAAGTCTTTGTCTTTGCCATCCAGGAAGTGCTGATGCATTTGGGTGAGGAACTCCTCTCTCAGCATGGCTTTCTCTTCCGCTGTTGGCTCCCACTCAGGCTGCCTGGACTTGCCATGACCTATGAATACAGAAACAAAGTTACATTTCAAACACCACACAAGGAAAATCATCACACACTAGTGCCAAGATTGCCAGTTTCATTCTCGCTGGTCCTTAACACCATATAACA
This sequence comes from Brachyhypopomus gauderio, assembly GCF_052324685.1. Lineage (NCBI taxonomy): Eukaryota > Metazoa > Chordata > Actinopteri > Gymnotiformes > Hypopomidae > Brachyhypopomus > Brachyhypopomus gauderio. Next base: position 16,086,788 of record NC_135216.1, on the reverse strand, counting down.
GGATTAAGAACTGGATCGTGAAACTCCTACTACGACTAGTGGTGCCGAAACAGATGTTAATATTCCTATTGTAAAATGGTCCACAGGTGCCAGCCATGCAAAAATGAATCACCTCCTTCATCCTCATCATCTTCCTCCTCAGCACACTGCTCTCTGTCCTGCTCCTCCTGCAGGCGCTGCTGGAGTTGTTTCTCCTGGTAGGAGTTGATGAGCAGGTCGGCAAGGCCTACTGGGCCCTGTTGCATGGCAAGCTCAGCACGCTGAAGGATGTCCTCCTCACTCAGGTACTGGCCGATGTACTGCTCATACAGCAGTGGTTCTCGCATGCGCATCTGCTCTTCACTGAAGTACTCGCCCTCTTTGGGGTGGGGGATGGGGGGGGGGGGGTTCAATCAGGACAATATTTAAGGAGATCACCTATATTTACAATATCCCATATATTTATTTTATAGGAGGACACATTAGATGAAGACAGAGGGGGAGGGAAAGGTAGGTCATCTTATTGTGCAGATGTGATATTATAAACATTGATATGATAATAGGATCTTGTACCTTTCTGAAGTGCACGGAGAGCTGCGTAGCGTTGGTTACGAACCCTTGTCCTGTTCGAAGAACTAGATGTCCTTTTCCGAACTTCTTTACAATAATGCTGCGCCCTACAGTCACTGCTCAGGTGAGAGAAGGATTCCAAGTGCTCTGGCTTCAAATGTGCATGGTAGCGCTCCAGAAAGACTAAGGGTTTGGTTTTATATTGTTCCATTAAGACTTCCTTTTTCTCCTCCAATGTGAGGTCAGGGTCTCCTATCTGTTGGCTCTTCACTGGACTCCCGCTATTCGCTATGGCCTCTATCATTTCGCCAACACCTGCAGTACTCTCCTGGGGAAAGACGTCAAACCCCGTTTCAGATCACCACTTACTACATTCCCTCCGTTATTTTTTGTAGCGACTTAAGATATATACATTGTCGTGAGTTTAAAATATTTCACAAAAAATATTCTAAGCACTTCTCACCTGTCCCTCGTGATTTGATGAGTCCACGCGAACCACACTTGATGCGCTGCCTCCAGTATCACCACAGTCCATCTCGTCGCCATCCGATGTCCGACTATACTCCGCGCAGTATGTCGACACGACAGGTTCGCTGCATGACTCGATTTCACCCCACATTTCAGCTTACTTTGAGTACACCGTAACTTCGCCTGTTTTAACCAGTGCTGCACCCGGGCGTCTATTATCAGATGCTGAACTCCCACTTAGACCGTTCAAAAGCGCGGAGAGCCAACACAGACCATTTCATTTTATTTAGACAGCTAGCAATGTGTTATTCAACGGTAGTAGTACTCAGAAATCACCCTTTAATATAATGCGTTGGCAGATAGGAAACAGCTATTACTTTGCCAAAGGTAGCTAACTAGCTAAACTATGAGTTTGTACGCGTGCATAATTATGTTAGCTAAACGCACTAGCGTCTTACGTTTTTTTAAAGCTCTCTTTGTAAATCAACCTTCGCAACCCATACACTGTCACACTTCAGCGATTTGCATGAACTAACTATTTTAGTAATCCAGATATTGGCTATATTTCCCACTTTGTTTACATGAAGCTAGAAAGCCAGTTAGAGCGGAAGTACTCAACTACAGGCTAAGTGCCTCCTGTGCGTCATTGTTTATCTTCCCTTACAAACCTTACAGACTAACCCGAGTTCCTACTCCCGCTAAACGTGTATAGCTTCCAGTAGATGTCACTGAAACCCCAGGGGGAAGAAATCACTGTTGTGGGTTTGTGTTTAAATATATAAATAAATATTTATACAGAATATACATTTTGTGATATCTCAAAATTAGTGAGAAAGTAAACCTGTTACATGTCTTGATATGTTTAATCTACAAGGTAAAAATGAATGGATACTGAAAGGATGTTGGTTGCTTAGATTTAATCACAGATTGGCCCCTCAGAACACAATTAGACTAACGACTGGTCTATAATACAGAACTGGATTAAATTAAGCAGATTCTGTGGTCTGTAATTTTTGTTTTGCTGTTTTATTTTATGCTCTTCTCTTTTTCATAAGAATATAGAGGTCCCGTGGTTGGAAGGACTGCTCTAATTTTGCTTTTATGTGTAAGATGTTGTATCCTAAATGTAATACAGAGGATAATGACAATTGCTTTTTGTTGTTATTGTTTTTAAAGCAGAATTTAAAGAAAGAAACTAGACTTTATAGCATAAAAATTTTATCTTTAGATGACACAGAATATCGCTCAGATCAGTGTGTGATCATTGCACAATAGAAAGTAACAATACAGTGTAGAAATTGTATAGCCATTTAAATACCTCCCTTGCGTTAACATCTGAGCCATATAAAATCAAAGACGCCAAATCCAAAATTATTGCAGACAATTTGCTTTAAAAAAAGAAGAAAAGACTTAACTTTCTTCTAGGAAAGATCGAGGAAAGGACTTGGATTAATTATTCAAGGATACTAGGTGGATGGCAAAAGTTCCAACAACAACAACAGGTAATGGTAACATCCCCAAAGTGACTGAAACACTTTAAGCATGTACTTACCAACTCCAAATCTACTGTTTGTTCAAACATTCATTCAAAAAATCTCAACTCTCTTTTCACAAAAATCATGGTGGTAATCTAAGAAATTAAACAGACCCCAAAACAGTTCCAGAATCATGTAAAATTTGCCGAACATTTAGTGTCCAGTAAAATTACCCATGCTGATTTCAAATGCCATACAATAGTCTACCAACCATGTTTTTTGCTTACAGGTAAGTTGCTTGAGCTATGATCTCTATGATACAGATAACCATAAAATATTGCATTAGACGATTAATAAGTTGATCTACAAAGAGGAAAGCCTAGGCAGCCCATTACAGCTCAGTGTAGGTAGTTCAGTAGATATTCTTCAAATTTAAGATGAAATATCAAAACCTCAAAAACATCCAGATTTCTTTTCCTAAAAATTTCTGATAGCATGCAAAAGTTTCACTTTCCGAATCAATTAATTCTGAATTAATTAAAAAATGAGTAAATTGCCACTGTTGAAAGCTTCAATGTAAGCTAATTCTGTTGACGTTGATGAAATTGTATATGCAATAGTGAGCTAAATAATTAATTAGTTGATGCACAAAGATAATGGTTTAGTTTAATTATATATAAACCTATTTTTAAATTGTGTGTATGGGTGTTTCCGAATCAGTGGGCACTTTAAGTACAGGAAAGCCACGTTTGTGCCTGAGTTTTGAAGAGATCTGAAGTAATATCTGCCTTTATAAATCATCACAGCATAGATTACTGGAACTAATTTTGCAATTAGTGTCACTGCATTGGTTTGGAATAATTCTTCTGATTTTGGGTTTTATATTAATGAAAAAGACCAGTTGACCATGAGTACTGATCCTGCAGCAGGCTACTCTGAGATGAATAAGCCATTACTACCACTTTCAAAGTCAGTTAGATTTCATATCTGTGTTTTTTCAGAGACCTATCCAGATATAATTAAAGGAAGACATTGGTTCAACTGCTAATTATCGTAAAAGTAATACCAAGATAAGATGCGTAATGTTGGAGTTGGTAGCTTTGTTTTGGGTGCCAATACAAGATCAAAATAATTGGAGTGTGTTAAGGTATTTTTTAATTACATTACACTAGCATTTTTTAATGTTTTTTTAAATGTATTTTATATAGACCATGCAGCTTCATACTAATCAAAGTTAATGTGATGGCAATAAAGATTCTGAGTAATTTGTATTTTTTCCCCTCCAGTATGGAGTATTACTTACTCCATATTACAAACCAACTTTTTAGGTTCATATTAATAGTAAAGTCCCTACAAAGGATAAAATGCAAAGTTATGATGCACTCAGAAAAAAATCTAGATCAGGGACAGTTCCTGACTAAGACTTCACAACTTATTTTTCCACTATAAGCCAGTCGAAGAGTGCCCATAGTTGTAGAATCACCCATACCCAGCAACATTGAGCAATTCTTTCATGGGATGCTAAAGACACTTTTAGAGGCACCATATCAAAGCCAGAAGCAGTCAGGGCACATATGTGCTAAAATCAACCGCACAGAAACAATTCTGGCATTTTCATCGACAGATAAAATGTTGACATTAGAAAATGGAAAACAGACAATTGCCTCGCAACATCTGCAGTGATCTGTTATGTCCTGCACATGTGTACAACCGGTGCTGGAGTCGATCGTTAAGACAGAAAATTCACTTTGGGGGGGTGGAAATCCTACTTCCTATGCTGAGATGAATTTGAGAATGGTAAAAGGGTTGTGTTAGTGAGATGCACGTTACTGACGGTATGAAAAGTGAGGAACCCAACATGGTTCCAACCTAACAACTAACACAAACGATTACAGTGTATTGCACTCGGGCTACAGATCATTTGATGTTTGGTTCTCATTAGATCTACTCTAGTATCTCTTACCCCATCTCCCAATAGAAAAATAAAAATTATCTCGGTATTAGTAGGTCTAAACAGACTATAATTGATCCCACTGCTATTTGATTAAAAAATGTACATTCACAAGAGGACAACAAAAGACGATTCAACTTGAAATTCAAATTGATATGTGCAAAAACATTATAGATCTCTATAAAAAATATGCGCATATGAATAGATCTATTTTCTTCACTAATACAATATTTCCACTATTTACATGTATGATTTAATAAAGTACAGAACATATACAGTTCTCATAGTTGTTTGTTTCTTGTTTTGTTTTGCTTTATTTAATCTGTATACTCTTTTACAGAAAACAGCTTAATGTTAAGGACAAGATGGTGTGGATGAAGGAATAAAAAACCCCACCACACATCCTGAACTCAAATCAATGTGATTGAGCACTGGGAGTAAAATAAGTACCAGAGTTTCATGTGGAAACCTGAAATTGCATATCCCATCTGGCTCGATCATACTCAACATTGCCATTTCAGGCTGGCTTACATAGTATTACATCTGAAAAAACTTTGGCTACTGAATTAAGAGACCGGCGCTCCGCCTCTTTATAAATCACCATGTTCTGTGGTATGTGCCACATGGGGTCTGTCTAAGCCATCTGAATTTTCTCTCTCTTGATGTCTGTCATTGAGCAGTCCTGTTAGCTGAACTGAAGTCTGTGGTCTCCTCCAGTCTGCTGTCAAAGGGAGAGAGCCGTGCTGATGGATCATTTTCATGCAGGATGCCTGCTAGGCTACCCCTGGACCCAGGATCTGACTGGTGAAAGGTGAACAGGGGAAGGTGGAGGTAATCACCACAGTGGGAGGGGTGCCTCTCCACCTTGATCAGAGGTTGGCTGGGGAGCTGGTGTTCTAGGAGGTCCAGTGGGTCGCGTGGCAGGGTCAGCTCATAGGACGGTGTCCGTCTCCGCAGCATCGTGGTGTTCTCGGACAGCTTCTTCACAGCCACGAAGGAAGTAGTGAGCTCCACCTCCTGTGGGGGCTCCACGGAGATGCACGGAGGGCTCATCTTCTTCTTCCTGGGGATGTGCAGTGAGTGTCCGCGTGCGTGAGGATGCTTCCTGTCCACTGTGGCCCGGGCGAACATATCATCATCCGTGGATGGGCAGATCTCGATGGAGTGACGCCGGTGGTCTTCAGCACTGGAGGGCTTGTCCAGAAGCCCCTCGGTGTCCACACTTAAGAACTTCTTTCGGTCCTTGTCTCTGAGACCGCAGGCGGCCAGCTCGGTGCTGCTGCTGCAGTACTTCACAGGCAGCGGTAGCAGTAGACTCGGCGTGGCGAAGGGCGACAGTGAGTGGCTCCGCCCCTCCAGCGGAAGCCCCGCCCACAGCCTTGCTGAGCTGTTGATGTGACGCACCTCTTCGTCGGCTGGGTCTGGGGCCGAGTCAAACATGGAGCTGCTGGGGCTGCCACTGGCCCGATGGGGAGGTCCAGAAGAACGCGGGTGCCGGAGGGCGTGGGGGCGGGGTCTGGGTGAACGGCCCGGTGAGCGGCTCCGAGACCGCTTCCCAGGGGATGCTTGTGGGCTCCTGGGGGCGGAGATCCGGGGTACTGGGATGGTGAAGCTTGTTGCGGTACTCTCCCTCTTTTTGCCCAGGTTGTCTTTGGAGTCATAAGATTGCACATCGATGGAGTCATTCTTGATTGCTTCCTGAAAAAAAAGCAAAAAGGACAATGAACAACACGTTTATTAGTAGAGTCACCCAAAGAATAATTGGGAACATCTTGCACTTTGAGACAGTTCTTGACAATGGAATAATGAGCAACACTGTAGCAGCCACTGTACCTGCCTACGTAGCGGCCTGCCTGGGCTGTGTGGGGGGGAGGGCTGGGCTGGGGGTGTCCTGGCCATGCGCATGCTAAAGTGGGGCGTGGGAGGAACCCCGGGGACCTGCAGAAGGGAATGGCGGCCCTCACACGGCTGAGAGTGGATTGATGTCATTGAGCCTGTATGGAAAGTGACTGCGGGTCATTACACCTTTACGCATCACTTAAACTCTTTCAATTGTAAACTCTGGAAGGAAAAAAATACATGAATTCATGATGGTAATGTATCTAATGCATTAAGTACCTAACTCAAGGTGTCCTAGGGTTGGCTCCACCTCCTGCAGTGGGTATGGTGCACTGGCTGGCCTCACAGGGTGGAACATGTAGCTGTCATTGGGTAAAGAGTGCATACGAGACACCGACATCTTCCGTGGAGACAGAAAATTCTCCGGAGCTCCTTGCAACTCCTTGTCCTGTGTGTGTGAGAGAGAGAGAGAAAGGCAGTCTTCTTCTTTACCCTTGGCCTGATGTACTATATAAACACACACACACCCCTCCCCTTCCAAGCTCAAAAAATCTGTAAAAAGTGTTACAGATATTTTGTGGATACTTTGTGACTATTTAGCTAAATGACAAAAATTCTATGAACTTTTTTTCTATGCTGGCTTTGTTCAGGATCAACCACTGGAGTACAACCAGCCGTAATGTATTAACACTTGCAGTGGTGCTTCTGCTGAACCTCACATAATGATTCACCTGTGCAGGTGAGTCAGGCCTTGGCCCCATGTAGGTGCCCCTGCCCTCCAGTCCAACGGAGCTCCCTGCCGAGGCTTCACTCAGACGCCTGGCCATCTCCATCTCCATCTCCATCTCCATTTCGATCTCGGCGTCCATCTCGGCGTCCTCCTTGGCCTCCTTGTTGCTCTCCTCCAGGTGCTTCATCAGCACAGCCACCACCACGTTCACCAGCACGAACTGGGCCATCAGCACGAACGTCACAAAATACAGGGGAGAGACCCAGGGAAGGTAGGGCAGACAGTGCTTGTCCTCAGGGGTGCACTCCCTCAGAGTGTCCTGTGTGAGGCATGCAGCATTCCAGGGACAGGGGCAAAAGACCATGAAAATATACTGTTAGTCAGTCACTGTGAATGCCGTCAACAGTGCTGGTATTAGTATTTCAGCCTTGATGCTTGACATTTATATAGTACCTTCATTATGCCGTTCCAATTGTCCCCGGTGGAAACTCTGAAGAGTGTGAGAAAGGCCATCCCAAAGTTCTCGAAAGTGGCGTGTCGACTCAGTCCTTCACATGGGTTCTTATCACTGCATTCTGCACAGGGGGAGGGGGGTGGCAACCACACACACACACACACACACACACACATATACACAGTGATGAAGTGCAGGCCCACAACACGCATTTCAAGCAGAAGAGCATTTGAAACATCCCTGCTCATCATCAAATTTGGAAATGTGAGAAGCAGAGAGAAGGGCTGGGAGCAGCTTTAGAAGGACACATGATGTCTGCAGCACTGACATCATAATTAGCATTGATTTCAGTTAAAGCAAATGAAAGCAGAGCAGAGTGCCGGTCCTTCCAGACAAGAGCTTCAACCATTTCTCTGTTAAAGGAGCCTCACACAGGGATATACTTGGCACAGAAACGTCTGCCCGAGCCGAGAGGCCACCTCTAGTAAAATAAGCTGCTGTCATGGGGGTAAGTTCTCTCAATTCTCCAAAGATCGACAGAGCTAATTTTGTTCCCCTCTCCCTGTACATTACCACTGTACTTCAGCAAGGGCTCTACATTTGGAAGAAAGGTCCAAGGATCAAATCTAAACATCTCCATCCTAAAACCAAAAATGGCAGGCAGTGTGAGGGCAGGTGGTGGTGTGGGCCAGTGAGCTGAGTGGGAAGGCAATGCTGTACTGACCCAGTTTCCCGAAGAGCTCCACGCCGAGTGCCGCGTAGATGAAAAAGAGAAGCATAAACAGCAAACCCAGATTCCCCACCTGAGGAACGACATGACATCATCACACACGTGATAACACAACATCACAAACTGCAGGACTACGTTATGGAAGCAAACTCAGGTTTTCATAAATTACACAGTATAATGAACAGGCTAATGTCCATGCTACAAACAAAAGGTATGTAACATGCTGATGACAGAAGTATATGTATTATGTGAAAAATATGGACATTACTCACAATAGTGTTACCAATTGCAAAATCACACCCACTTATCACAACAAATGCAAAGTACAAATGGCAGCACTGCTAATGAAACATTTCTCATCTTAAATTCTAATTAAAAAAAGAAAACTAATTAAAGAAAACTCTTGTGACACCAGCATTTTCAAAATGAAAATATATCCTCTCTGTAGGAGGTGGATTTATAACATGCTCATGAAACCCGATAGATAATGAAGTCACCTGTGGGAGAGCTTGCATCACGGTGTCCAACAATGCTCTCATGCCTGTAGCCAGCTTCAAAAGCTTCAGCACTAGTGGACAAAGTAAGCAACATGAACACTTACTCAGCACTTCTGGTCTCTCACAGCCCTGCGTAATAGCACATCCTACTGCTGCGAAAAACAGCCCCCGAGCGTTTTGGCCAGCGTGCGCCCAGATAAACAAAGCCACAAAGGACTTCTGAGCTAACGTTTTGAGTGAAAGTGCTGTGCTACCTCGGGCTATCCGCAGAACACGCATGATGCGGATGATGGTGGGGTTGATGGGTAGAGCAGCATTCATCTTGATCTCCTCCAGGGTGATACCCATGATGGACAGGAGCACGATGGCCAGGTCCAGCTGGTTCCACCTGCCGAGAAGAGCATCGTATTTACAGCAGGAGTGCAAAACGGTTTGCAGTCACCAACTTTTAGTAGAATCTGGAAAATCTAGTGAGTGACATTAGATGTGAAGGCACACGGGGTAAATATGGCAAATGTGAGCTCAGCATAATATATGGTATTAGTTATAATTGAAACAAATGGTTCATCTAAGAGCCAATGTATCAACCAACCAGAGACATCACATGCATTATGCAAGTAATTATGAAATGATGTAATCACACTGTTATGTTTAATCATCAGAACTATCCAATGTGCTGTGTATCCAATTTCTAAGATTTTCACGTCTCATTCCTCTTTCACCCCACAAGCCAATTTCAGAACAAAGGACGCAAAACAAAGGACTATCATCTTCTCTCTGAATGTAGTTTCTTTGTGCATGCAGACATGAAGAAGGGCAGTACCAGCAACATGAGACTGCTTGGGTTTATAAGCCGTGTTGATCTGGCAAGAGCTTGTGTTTGTCCTGCACAAGTTTAACCGTAAAACACTGCACTGCTATATCTGGGAGTCTAAGCCGTCATTGGCCTTTCTTCCTAAGGGTGATGCATGCAAGACACAGAGGCAGCACTCCCTATGGAACCCTATGGAATGACCTTTATAAAACAGGATTACAATTACCAAATTTGGTAATGAGAACCTAAAGACTACAGGATGCTGTATCACACAGTGTAAAGGACTCTGATATGCATTCAGTGGTTATAAACAGAGCAGGGAGGATGTCAAAGATTCTTTTCTCTTCCCTCAGTACAGCCGTACTGTTAGTACTTCAGCAGATCGTGTGGCCTACCTAACCACATCAGTGATTTATGTGCATTTCTCTTCTTTAAAGTCAGTGTCTTGTTGATAAATGCACACGTCTGCAGATCTGATGTTGTACCTGTCTTTGAAAAACCTTCGGAAGCCAAAAGCCACAAGTTTCAGAAGAGCCTCTAAGACGAAGAAGACGGTGAAGACATAGTTGCAGTACTTTAAAGCTTCCTCGAGATACTGTAGGGAAGAAGGACAATTTCAGCACACATGGAGATAAAGCTTTCATAAGCAGTGGGCGGAGTTAACAGAGGGAGGAGTCAACCTGGGGATGATTGTAGAATGGGTGGGATTAATAGAGGGAGGAGTCACCCTGGGGGAAGACTGAAGCAGGGGGGTGGAGTTAATAGAGGGAGGAGTCACCCTGGAGATGACTGAAGTAGGGGCGGAGTTAATAGAGGGAGGAGTCACCATGAGCTGATTGTAGTGCAGGTGCAGCAGTCAACTCACCGTGGGTTGATTGAAGTGTTCTATAGACATGGTGATCACATTGATGCAGATGATGCAGGTGATGAAGAGATCCAGGTAGTGGTTGGTGCATAGTGTATGGATGTAGAGGCGGACTGGGGAGTAATCAGCATAGTAGGGTCTCTGCTGGGCCTCTGTTTCACACACACACACACACACACACACACACACACACACACACACACACACACACACACACACACACACACACACACACACACACACACACACGTATGCAGACAGCATGTTCAGGTCAGTGCAGGGCAGGTGCGGTGCAGATAACTCAGTGAGGCACAGGCAGGAGGCACTGGGCATGAGAGGAAGATGGAGGTGGTGAAGGACATTGCTGTAACGCTGGAGACGCCGTCTCTGTCTCAGAGTCACAGTGTTAAAGCTTGAACGTCCCTCCTCATCTAAGATTCCTCTCGCAGCACCATTCCTCTCTCAACATGCTGTGCTGGGGACACATGCCTTCGTAAACATGACAGTCTTTGTCCGTGTGTGCAAGGACATGCATAAGAATGATTGTAAATGTTACACATTGTTGTTTTCATAGTATTTAGTACTTTTCCTTGTTGAGGGGATGATTACCGATTTGTTAGTAGAGTTATGTGTTGCATTCTCCCAATGACAGTATTAAAATATTAAAGGTTTGAGTTTTGGAACCAGACAAAGAATCCATCTTTCTGAGTCTGCCATACAAAGCATGTTTACTGGTAACACTTACCAATGCCAAGAGAGGACCCATGAGCTACAGAACACAGAGATGCACATGCAGACCTGACCTAACAATCATCTCAGAACCCAGGCAGATTTTCACCAGATACAACATGAGCTGCATTTTAAAGTCTTCAAGACAAGATCGCTGTTCCTGTTGTTTGAGACGAGACATGGTAACAGGGTGAATGATTACAGCTAGAGACTGCAGTGCACTCTATCAAGCAGGGAGCCCGGCATTCTGTACCACCTGAGACGTTCTCATGTGCTGTGAGAGGGAGCTGACAGCTGCTCATAAATCACTCCTTCCAGCAAAGGTTTGGTTTTTTCCAATCCCCCCATCATGGTGTCCTGTCATACAGATGCACTTTGCCTGAAGAGTGATTATATTCTTAAGGCTCGTCAGGACTCCTGAGTGAGCTGAAGATCCCACAGGAGAGAGCCCTTCCCAATGATTCCCACTAAAACAGTGCTCTCGAGGGAAGAGCAAAAATAAAACACGTAGTTATAATTATTCCTCCTTTAAAAACAGTGGATATGAGATGTAGGTGGTTCTCTGACCCTGAGCAGAATTCAGAGGTTCTCTGTATTTAGATCAAAGCTTAAATTCTATGGTAACCTTAGTTACATGCAATTTAGCTCTCAAAGATATTACCTCTCATGCAGTGCTATTAATGGCTCATGAGAAGTGTGTGACAGACCTGAATAAAGCAGTCAGGTTTAATGCTAGAGATCATTAGTCGAATTGCTTTTACTGTGTATGGCATGTGTATGGTTATGCATATAATGCCATTGAGCACCTCCCTTATTCACTGGGTCATATAGCAGTGGGCAGTGCTTACAGCTTCTCTGGCTCTCCTGGGAGTGATCCAAGCAGTAGTTCTGGTGCTCGTGGCTATTAGGGGACACAGCCAGCGAGCTGTTTATGGAGCTAGTGGAAACCTCCCCCGATCTCCCTGGCAGCTTGGTGTGACATGGATCAGCGCCATGCTAAATCTATGACAACCGTTACAGCGTTTTCACTTTTTTTACAACTGTCAATGGGAGGACAGGCCTCCCACGGACCCACACAGTGGGGTCCTGACTGACCCTGTGTGTCAAGCAAAGTTCCCTTGACGACCTGTCATGCAGTATTTGGTGGCCATGGGATATCATGCAAGGGCATGCTGAGGACTTATCTATCTATTTATTTTGTGCTCTCTCTCTCTCTCTCTCTCTCTCTCTCTCTCTCTCTCTCCATGGTCTCTCTCTCTCAGGCTCTGGAGGCAGGCAGTGCTCAGAAAAACAGACTACCGACCAGACCCGCAATTCTCCTTACTCCTGCGCCTTTTCTCCAGCAGCCGCTGCCTCTTCTCCTCACGCAGGCGTGCCTCCTCCTCCTCCTGGTCCTGCCGGCACTTGTGGAAGTTCTCCACCACCACGCCCACAAACATGTTCAGCACGAAGAAGCTGACGATCAGCAGGAAGGAGATGAAGTAGAGCAGCATCCAGGGGTTGTGGTTCCTCACCGGCTGCCGTGGGGAACACGGGACCCACGGACCGAGAAAGATGCGAAAGTTTAAACGCTCCGCTCAGCAAAACAGGACGATTTTGTAATTAAGGGCTTAAGCATGACTGTGTGAAACAAGGCACGTAAAAGTCAAACCTGCTGGTCCACACCCACAGCATCCAGGCCGTCGTACATAATATTTACCCAGCCGTCCTTGCAAGACAGCACGAACAGCGACATGAGAGCCTGAGAAGCAGAGACACAAGGCCAGTGAAATCATACGCACTTCACTGGCATCCTGGAAATCCACACCTCTGGGATTCAGCACATTAGATGAGTGCATGACTAGTTCTCATAAATCTTAAATGGACCTAACTGGAATGAGCACTTTAACTGATATCTACTAAACTCCCTGATGATTCTTGTGGGCTATTCAAGCGATGGTAATGTAAACTATATTTTTTCACTTGCTTGTCCTACATATCACTATTTACAGGGGAACATGTACATATATTTTTCATGTTCATCAGTTATTTTTAATGAATGATTCTTACCTGCACCAAATTATCAAAATTGTACTTCCTCCGAATCCATTTGTAGTTGGCATGTAGGCAATCTGACTTGTTAGTAATGTTTCTTGTGTCTGAACCTTCACAATGGTAAAACTTGCCCTTGAAGAGCTAAACATTAGAAAAAAAACCACGCAGAATTGTTCAGAGAACAGTTTGGTCATTTATGAAGTGTGAAGTGTGACAAGTGCTTTGATTTACTGGGAGAAGATTTCACCTGCACTCCCAGAATGCCAAAGACGATGAAGAAAGCGAAGCAGATCAGCACGATGTTCCCGATGGGCCTCAGAGACGTTATCAGCGTTTCCACCACGAGCTTGAGCCCGGGAGCACGGCTGATCACCCTGCCCACACAAACCAGCACCACACCATCTGTACTGCTGCGTGGACCGAGTGCAACGTTTACACAACACTGTTTTTCTGAATGGTGTTCGTGATCACGATGCAGCTGCATGACAGGATAATAATGCCAGGACAGATAACAATTGCACAACATTCAGGAATAACTTACAAACGGTTGTGTTCACCACTTTAGCAGACGGGCTTTGCATGATGTACTGCAGAACTTTCAAAAGCTCACTGAACTAATCTCAGTTCATCTCTGATTGATCCCTGAACCAAAGAAGTGTATTAAGACCTGTATTAAGGATCTTGGCTCTGGATTAAGAAACCTGACCCTGCGGTATGGATCCCTGCCTTGTGCTAAGGATCCTGGCTCTACCCTATGGATCCTGGCTCTGCATTAATGATCCACATCCTGCAATGAGGATCCTTTCTCTGTGTTAATGATCCATTTCCTGCAATACGGATCCTGGCTCTGCCCTATTGGTCCTGGCAGAATTCTTGCCCTGCACTAAGGTTCTGCATGGTTCTGCATTAAAACTCCTTCCTCTTTCCTATGGATGGATCACAGGACTTACTGACCTGAGAGGCCGCAGGGTCCGGAGCAAGCGCAGGACTCTCAGAATGACCAAGATCCGATTCCCACCACTGGATGCGAGCAACACCAGTATGTCAATGAGAGAGACAAAAACCAGCACTCCATCCAGTATGTTCCATGTGCTCTGCAGATAGCTGTGCTTCCCCGAGTAAAAGCCAAGGGCCACCACCTTCAAGAGACGGCAAACACATGAGCTCACCGAAACCCAGGGACTTATTCGGTAATACTCTGGATGTCTGCATCAGTTGGAAGCTTAAATACCTTCACAGTCATTTCAGCAACAAAAATCACAGTGAAAACATAATTAGAAATGCTGAGAAATAGTCGCTCCTAGAAAAACAAACACAAACAACAGCATTCATCAGCAGATCACAGCGTGACAATGGCAAAGATCTACGACTGTCAAACCCATCAAGGGATCTGATTAAAAGGCTTTGATCAGATAGCTGGTAAATTCGTCAGATCCTTAGGTGTGCAGTGATGTAATGTGTGTGCTTACTGTGCTCTGAGATTTAATATCTGGCCTCTCCAGAGCAATTGTTATACAGTTAAGGAAGATAAAGACCAACACCACGTGATCAAACATCTTGTGTGAGATAACCCTCTGGCAGATCACGCGAAATCTGTAAAATGGAAGCATAGATCAGAGGTTGAGGCTGCATGGATGTAAAGTATGAAATAGGGTCACGGTAGACGATAGAACTCACTTGTTCTGGGGGGAAAACAGATAGAGGGACCAGTCCTCGTGATCTTTACACCACTGGGGTTTATAAGAGTCCAGCGTCTTCTTCAGACGAGAACAGAAACTCTGCAGCACATGATCAAACCAACGAGCTCAGTGACTGAACTTATCAACATAAACAGCATAATATTATTATATTTAATAACAATCATTTAATGTTATTTAAACATGTTTACAGTCGCCAGTATGTTTGAATAGTGTTTTTGCCACCCCCCCCAGCAGGCCCCCCGCCATTGCTAAGATACCCTGTAATCCTTTAATTCATATCTTCTAAAACTTGTTTGCTATAGAGCTGTCATGCTGGCACCAAAGAGGTCACTTTCCACCCACCACAGAAAACAATTAGGCCCTGCAAAGTGCTGGGCTGAATCAATTATAGAATGACAATTAGCCTCCTAGTGAGCCTAACTCCAGGGACAGCATCCTTTAAAAACCACAAAGCACTGGCACTATCAACACAGCCCAGCAGGAATGTCTCTGCATATGTATGCTTGGATGGAAGCGCGCATATATATATATATATATATATATATATATATATATATATATATATATATGGGTGTGTGTATGTGTGTGTGTGTGTGTCTGTGCCTGTGCATTCACTCACATCATCCAAGTCCTCCTCTGTTGCAGAATCCTCCCGGTTCAGCTCAGAGGACAGCTGTGTGTGCAGGTGCAGGATCCTGCCGTTGCAGTCCTGGTACTCTCCCGCCAGGCCCGCGCCGGGTCCCGCAACCAGCTCGGGGAAGTCCAGAGAGCTGGGGTGCTGCAGAGAGTCCCTGCTAGCACTGCCCACCGTGCCCAGAAACGTGCCCTCCACGTCCTCATCCTCGAAGCTGCCCCTGCCCTTGCCTGACAGCAAAGACTCCCTCTCGCCGGAAGTGTCTCTCCTCTTCAAGCTCGGCGCCCGGCTCAGGCTGTTCCAGCTTGACCGGCGGCTGCCCCAGTTGCTGCCACAGCTGCGTGGGTGGCAGGGCGACCTCCGTGGACTGGCCTGGCATGGGGGAATGTACCAACCTCAACACTTTCCCCTCGTTTTCACAGCTGGGCCACTTCAGTTCATCATAACCAAATAAATATTAAAAGTCAAAACCAGCTTTCGCCCTTTTTCCATCTTTGGCAAAAAGCTCTTACCAGAGATCTCAGATCATAGGCATTCGGGTCAATGGAGATCCCACTGCCACGCCTCGACTCCAAGCTGAAGACCGACTCTTGGCCCAGAGAGCTCTTGGGTGTGGGCATGGGAGTGGCAGCCGTGTGCATGATGATTGGTGGCGGCAGAGTGCCACGACAGTCCACGTGCCCATTTGCTGACATCATGAGGGAGTACATCTTCAACTCTGTCGGTGACAATTGCAGAAGTTACCATCAATTTTATGAGAGCAGGAGAAATCAAAACGCTTTAACAGCTCTTGAAGTACTACATGCTGTAAGGTCTCGCCAATGTCCACTGACTAAAGTCGATGGAACGGGCCTGCAGTAAGATAATGAAATAGCAGAGAGCACATAAAAGCCCATATTCTGCTCAGAATCCATATAATGCTCAGACAATGGTGAATGAACACTGATTTTAAAGCAGCTTTAAAAGACTGTTGCTCTCTTCACAAGAGGTTAACCACACAGGAAGTCAGGCTGAACTCATCCATGCCTGAGTAGCTCTTACGGCAGTGGTGGCCATAGAATACATAAACTGGCTCTTCCTCCTTAAACACCTAAGTCTGCTTTATTAAATGTGCTGATGTTTCTCACCAGTATATTATGAGTAAAATGGTTTGAACCGCATTGACCTGTGGCACGCAACTCCTTCATCTTCTCCTCTTCCTCGAAGTTAACTGACCTCTTCTCTTCATCTCCGTCAGACTTGTTGGCATCTCCCTGAAAGGCACAGGAGGTGTTTTACACTCCAGGCTCGCAACCATTACTCAGAGCACAGCTGTTGGTCCTGCCACCAGGGGGCAACACTGAGCACACACAGCAGTTGGCCCATCTGTCTCAGGGGCTGAGGTCTAGCCATGCAGTATGTACACGCAGTGGAGGATTCTCCACTGGCACCCGCGCTAGCGGCTTTAAAACACACATGCAGCGCTGAGCTGTACAGCCTGCAGTGTGAGTGTGAGGGTCACGCAGCCTGCAGTGTGAGGGCCGCACAATGAGGATCCACAGAAGTAATTCAGTGGAAGACGCAGGTTCATCACAGCGCGAAAATAAACCACTTAGCGGAAATTATTGCAGAAATAATCTGCCATTGAATCAACTGCCACTAAAAACATGTTGCGTCATTCTGTATGTCTTCACATAAAGGCAAACAATAACAACAATTTTAGAAGTGTAACACAAAACAGAACTGACTACAAAACACTGAATGATATGTTAAAGCACCTCTGCTTGAAAGCCTTCCACCAGAATGGCCACCAGCAGGTTAAAAAGGACATAATTCCCAAACGTCATCAGGGCAACAAAGTAGAGAGCTGCCAGTGGAGAAGTGGACGCCATGCCATTATAGAGCACCATGTTCCAGTCCTCCTGAGTCAGGATCTGCAACAAAGCCACAGCGTGTCCTCACAAACGTAGAACCGACATAGAAAGCTTTACAGAACAGCAGAGAAGCTGCTAACAGCAGCAGGTCATTTGAAGGTTAAAAACAACAGTGGAGTGTGAGTGTGTTTGCTGTGTCCTTGTGTAAGTTAACACTCCTGAAATACACTAGAAAATTAACATTCACAGGTTGTCTAACCCAGCTAAAGGGCAGAGTTGATAAAAACCATACTAAAACAATTGTTCTGTTGAAAGCACAATGATTCAGTGCCTTTGTGTTAAAGTTCTTGGCCATACCAGTTCAGCTATTATATCCATTAATTCCATGATAAAATATCTGCAGATGTTTTCTACAGAAGAGATCCCTGCGAGTCTGCACAGCACAGCCAGACACAGTGCAGGTTCAGCGCCTCAGCAGCGTCGGGCAGAGTTGTGCTGATACAACAAATGCTACAGGAAAATCCATTCCAAGTGTTCAAAAAAATCATTCTGCTTGGTGCTGTTCAAGACGAAAAATAATGGAGGGTGCAACTTGACTGTGTGCTGAAGAGCAGAAAGAGCCTCTCCGTGTTCTTCACACTGCAGAGTCCTTACAGGCCTAGAGCCTCCTAAAACAGCCGCTCCCTGAGGACGGAGCGCTCGACTGTATGGAGACACTTCACACGACACACTAGCGCCACTTGTCCATGATGATTTGGGGTATTTATTAACCTTATTTCCCGCCCCCACCCAGCAGAAATAGAGGCTTTGGTGTCCCTGCTCTAACCTGAAAGACGGTCACAATGGCCCACAGCAGGGAGTCGAAGTTCTTCCTGTCTGGAATGGTGTCTCCGTTCTCCGTCTTCAGGCTGAACTTACATCCAAACAGATGCATGCCAAGAATACTGCAGAAGAGTTCAAACACAGTGTTAGTGGCTCTGTGACCCAGAGATGATGATTACCTGCTGGGAATTTATCCTTCTTCTAAGCTGTCCTCATACATGAAGTGTGAAGCGCAAATGTCAATTAAAAACGAGATGTGATTTAATTAAACAATATTTAACAATACACGCATAATATTTGTAGTCAGATCAAGAAGGCTTTATCTCAGTAAATACCATTCAGAGTAAAACACAGTTCAGAGTAATTCCTCTGTTCTCTTTGGCCCCAGGACTGTGGGGAATATCTGAAGTGTTCTTGAGTTTGGCGATTAATTTGGCTGAGTAAATTAAGTGAGATGCACAATTGGCCTGAGGTGGCCGTTAAGCACCTGAAGGTGAAGATGAAGAGCATGAGCAGCATACAGAAGGTGGCCACGTTGTCCATGGTCTTCATCAGGACCACCAGCTGCCTGCGCAGAGCCGGAAGGAAGCGTACGAGCTTCAGCACACGCAGCAGCCGGAAGGTCCTGAGCACAGACAGGCCCCCGTCAGCCTGGCCGATGATCTCCCAAACACTGGCATGGACGGACACACACACACACACACGAGCACGCGCACGCGCACACACACACACACACACATGAGCACGTACACACACACACACACGAGCACACACACACACACACACACACACACACACACACACACACACACACACACACACACACACACACACTGTCAGCAAAATCAACACATGCGGCAAATCAATTACACAATTACACGTTGACAGCCATGATGGAGATCCAGGTCAAATGTTCATATGATAAACATCAGCTTTAACTCATCAAGGTCTTGGAGGAAAGTGTCATTACAGTTCGCCCATTAGAACGAATCAGAATATCACCAGAACGAGTGTCAGAATGAGCCCAGTGAAGTATGGCGCAGTTGAATTAACGCACAGCAGAAACACTTACCTTATAACTACAATGATCCCATCAAAGATGTTGTAGGGGTTCTTGATGTAGCCGAAGAGGCCGAAGGCCATCAGCTTGAAGATCATCTCAAGGACAAACATGCTGGTGAAGACAATATTGCTGATCTCCAGAATGTCTGTCAGCACTTCGGGCTGTGGGAGGGAACAGACAGCCATGTCTCCTTAACCCACTGTAGCACCGGTCTGTGCTAACTGCTCCCTGGGGTGCTAAAGATGAGGGTCCATGACCACTCTGACAAAGACCAATTCTCCAAACTGCCATATTATATAAATGTCATACATAAATGTCACACAGTAGCACTCAACGGCCCCACCGCACTCCTCCAGAATGGAGTGCATCTAAATGGAAGCCCACATTTTCTCCAACAGTATTTACATAATGAATATTACCATAAGCTATTAAGATGGCTCTAGATACTCATTTAGTGACTATATAAATGATGATACAGACATTAAAGGCCAGAATTGCAGGAATAAAAGGACTTGGCCAACATTTTTTTACTTCTAAAAGTTTTTTTACTTATTATGAGCTGAGCAGGGCGGCAGCAAAATCTGACAGTGGCCCTAAAACCGATCCATCATTTATGGACTAGATGTATCCCCATGTGTCTGCCAAGGGTAGACAGTGCCAGCACTGTGAAGAACATGTGGAATGGCTATCTGCAGGCTCTCCTTTACAAATCAATAAACAAATTGTACAGCAGGTGTAATGCCAAGGGCTCCTTCTGCTTCTCGACTAATCATTTAGAGTGCACTCAGCCTCAGACTTCACCTGGATTCTGCTCACGTTACATCAGTGAGATACATCAAACTCTTGTTTTCCATGTCTTATCCGCCATGCCGTCTGGTGGCTAATTCCACCAGTGGAACCTTTACTTACACTTTCCAATGCCAAGACAAATAAGATCAATGATAGAAACTCAGAACCTTGGTATAATTATTTGCCAGAGGCACTGCCAACTGCTAAACCTGGTTTGATGTGTCTGAATGCTCCTGTTCAGATAACGAGGGAGTCGCTCTAGAAGGATGGGCCTCCAGCAGCTACGACACCTCCTCACCTGACAATGAACTTACAACATCTGAATATCCACCAAAATCTATACAATCAATCTCATACAAGCCCCAACATCAACACATTTTAATGTTCAATATATCAAAATGCTTGAGATTTTAAAGTGCTAAACCTATAAAATGCATAGAAATGGCCTCACTTAGGGTTAGTAATGAGTATGCAATGAGTAATAAGACTAAAATAGGAGTGCTTGTGTTGATTTAAACATCAAAACATGTATTTGATAACTGACATATCTCTCCATGTTTTATTCAGGCATATCTCTTATAGTATGAGACTGATGTTAAATAAGCTACATTACTGACACGTTGTTCGTGGCTTCAAGGCTTTAGTTTCTTAAAAATGGTACAGGCTTTTCACACAGAGATGTGTTTTCAGGTTCCTCACAATGCTGAAGGCTATGCTAATGCAAATAGAGGTCCATTAAAGGAAATGATCACCCAGGAAATGATTGACCAGAAAATGCTCACCCAGGAAATGATTGACCAGGAAATGATTGACTAGTACAATGATATTTATAATCAATCTGTGACATTTAATGCTGTACAAGAATTATATTCAGCTTCAATTTCTTTTATGGTTTAACCATCTTTGGGAAACATGCTGCTCTATGCTTTCTTCATTGAACAGTGTCCTACTGACTCACAACAGAGAGCAATGGCACATTGTTCAAATTAAGCCATTCTTAGTTTGATTCTCATTATGATCCATAGAAAGTGAATGGGGTTTCAGTTTTGTACCACACTTTACAGGCATGAACTTTCTGGGTGTCATCTCCATTCTCATATAAGTTTATCTTCTTAAGGTTGGACTGCTTTTAGGTTAATAGCGAGTCCTTACTGTTAACACAGCTTACAGCAGTGCAGATGTGCAGACGATTTGAGTTTGGTGAGAATATGTACAGAAAATACTTCATGTCCTCAATGACATTATTTCAGATTAGTAAAGTTCATCATGTGCTCTTCTATGTTGACACTGAGGGTGTTACTTGTGCTTGTTTCTTAATTCAACAATTTTAATCTGCACTAAACTGTATTAGGAAGGAAATTAACATTGTTTTTTTTTTTAGTTAACTTTCAGTGTGATGTTTTTTTTCCACTGATTTTGATATGATGTTTCCTAACACATGCAAAAGCTCTTTTCATGGACTTTGGGTCATCTCATAGTAGCACTGTTCCACAACTTCTCCAGGTCAAGCCAGCAGTCTACGCCAGATGCCCTATATTTCAGTGGATTTCCTGAGAGGCAGGAGACAACAGGTGCCACTGGGAGAATAAATTTTAGACCCTCAACAACTAGTGTGCCTCAGTGTCTTTGCAACCTCGTCTGCACCATATGTTAAGATCATAAGGTTCTGCAGACATTTTCACTGTGCTTGGCCTTATAACAATGTAATGAGTCTGGATGCAGAAAGTAAAGCAGACAGTGGCTAGATTGTAGAGGACCCAAGGTGGGACAGGAACACAGTCTCCATCATTGAGTGAGCACACCAGATTATTCTAAGGCAGCTGATGAAATTCAATCAGCTTCAGGCTCTGATGATCCAGACCTACACTGTATTCCCTGAGACTATCCACATCTCTCCTATAAGCAAATGGTTTGGCTACTACATCTCACAGGATCAAGTCAAACTCCAGCACAACAACACACAACAACAGAGTCATGAAGCAAGCTGGCAAACCCCTAGCTGTCCCAACTCAGCCTGGACACCATCTCTCTATACCCAGAAGACCCAGGGCCACGAAAGCCAACACAACCAGAAACAAATAGCTGCAGTTTTCACCCAAGTTTGTTGGCCCCTTGTTAACTACAGTAGACACCATGCACTTCGGCCTGTGACCCAACTCCTTCCCTGAAGCACATTGTGCTTAGATGCAGACAGAGTTGGGTGGTGCAAAGCACCCATTTCAAGCCCAAACAAACTGTTTGTACTGCATATGACACTCTCACCCTCTCTCACCTAATTAATATGCACATATTCAGTACTCCTTTTTAGGTGTATTTTGTGCCTTTGCCAAATGGTACAAATGGTAAGTTTTAATCAACTTGCAGCTTGCATGAAATGTTTCAGACAAACCTCATGGGTTTTGAAGCTAACCTAAATATATGTTTTATAATGGACCTATGGGAACCATACAGCATTGTTCTGCATAGTTGGAATCTGAGATTCTGTAAAAATAGGGAGGGTTCTTGTCACCACTGAACTAAAGATAAAGAGTCAAGGTGCTCAGTGTTAGCATTGTCATGCCTATTAAAAAAATATTTATTTGCATATATTGACAAGGAATTAATGCACTTTTACCTTAAGGTTTTCTTACCCCTTTAAACAATGAAACTATGTCTAAACAATAGTTTTGGCATTTTATAATAATGGGGCAGATCTTGTTGGAGACTTGGCTTAAGGCCCATAGAACTCCAGGAACAAGTTTGAGAGAATGATTACTCATGTCTAAAAGTAAATGCTAGCAGAATGTCTCCAGTACTAATTGCCTCACAAAGCACACTAGTTGTAATAGTTGGTCTTGTTTTGAAGAATTGGGATTGATTTGTTACTTTGAGATGCTTCATGAAGGTCAGTGAACTCAGTATTTGTCTGGATCAGAAAAGCAAATTCTCATTAATCAGGACACTGTGAACTATTATTCAGCAAGTTTGCCATCTCTAAATGTCAAGATGTTTGGAGATCTCCAGCATGGCCTGGATCAATGGTCTAACGTATGTCAAAATAAGAAAACACACTTAATTTTTCAGGTAATTATAATTTCAACTCAAAATAGAAAACACAAGTACATTGTTGACTCTGCATTCTCTGCATACTCTGGTCTGCTTTATGCCTTTTAAGGGTCGTAACATGCACAACCACCTCAACAGATGCTTAATCTATCAGGACAACATATGACAACATATGACATGAACACAATAGTCATGAACAGTGGACAGCATAAAACAAGTTCTTAAATTGCTTATTTCATCTTAAATTACTTAATGTTTCATTGTACTTGTATATTGAATAAAGCAACCAAACATATATACAGATTGCAGCATTTATGGGTCTACCGTCGTGGGTCTTGTCCCAGCAGGTGGAAGACTCTTTTAGCTGTGCTATTTGTGCTCTGAATAACATTACACTGGCACAAGTCGTGAGCTGGTCATTAAACACATGCAGTATGTTCTCTTTCTTTAGTCATAAGATGCTATTTCACCATAATAACTCCAAATGTAGTGCTATACCCTATAGGCAGAATAAATTTCCCTCAATTTACATTTTTGTGTAACAGAGTCAGATACAGACTGACAGTGTGGCACAGTGCATATCAGATTATACGTACATGCTAGATTTGTTGCTAAATGTTGTATTGCTCCATTTATAACAGTATAAAATGTTTATTTTAGCTTATTTATCTGCAACATCGGAAAGTGCTTCATCATCCATTTGTGTCTAGCCCTAAACTTTGCCCAATAAACACACCTCGCAAATCGAAGTCCATTCTCATCTCATCTAATTGGCCGAGTGTGGAACTGTGAAGGCGCACTGCGTCTGCCTCACATCTGCTGAAGAACAACGGTAGTGTAAATGTGGCTGGTGGGAAACACATTTCAGAGAGGAGAGGGGAGGAGAGGAGGAGAAAGGAGAGGAGAGAAGGGGAGGACAGAGGAGGAGGGGAGGAGAGGGGAGAGGAGAGAAGGGGAGGACAGAGGAGAGAGGAGAGTAGAGGAGGGGAGAAAAGAGCACAATCTTTGTTGGCACAATTGTGGCACGCTCGATGGGGGGCTTAACCACAGCTCTCTATATGCCACTCCTCTCCCTGTGTGGACCCACCACGTGTGTAATGGTGTCTTCGTATCACCCACTTAAGGAACGCCTCGGTGAGTGGGGCTAGGAACCGCAAATCACCCCTCAGGGCAGCGCACCGTAATCAACCACTACCCAGCTGCGAGATAATGGAGCTGGTCCTTATCTGGAGAAAGGGAGGTGAGACAGCTGCCGTGCGCCTTCCGGGTGTGAACACTGGGTGTAAACACAGTCTACGGTGTGGACCACAACATGAATGTACATAGCATGTATATACCATTCAGGGAACAGAACTAGAGAATAAACATCAATGTGATAGCGATCACTAGCAACGCTAACATAAGACCCAGGGGTGGATGTTGATGTAGCAGAGCTGTTTGGGGGCTGCAGTGCTCATAAAGCTCACACTCTCTGCCCCAGACGCTAGGCAGACGCCAGACATCACACCCAGCCTCATTCGTCAGCGACCAGCACCGTCCTTTCCCTCAACTCTCACTCGCTCCAAACAAACAAGACATTCATTATCGAGCTTGGATCAACGTTAGCCCTCCGCCGCTCTGTCAGGCCATCGAGTGCCCGGCAATGAGGGCTGAGTGTGGGTAGTGTGAGGCAGATTGATCCCTACGCTGGTGCTGCTTAGGTGACTGACTTCGCAGTGCTGGCGATGCCTGATGTTGCTGGTCTTTAACCCACCTGTGCCAAGAGCAGAGGGGATGGCTACACATGTCAACACTATCCACATGAGTTAGCATCCTGAAGAAACCACATCCAGTGTGCTACTGAAGAAACTGCATTCAAAGATCACAGGTTTGAATTCAAATCTGAATTCAGTATATAGAAAAATAAACGTTAGGACCACATAAAGAGTATGATCAATAGAGAGTTGAATAAAGTTGCAGTTTACGAATGCTAAAAAGAAAGTAGAGGTAAAACAAAGGCATGTTTAAATGATGGTGTCTAGGGAAGATAATTAAATTCACCAGGGTTGTAAGTTTACCTTAGCAACCCTGAGTGCCTTTCTTCTCAATTTATTTATGATGTAATTCCTGTTAAGCAAAGAAAGGCTTTGTCTGACTGACCTCTAGAGATAATGCTGCTGTACACAAAATGTATTTAAACAAGAAAGCTCATTAACTTTTCCTCACGATTCAATAACAGTCTCTCTTCTCCACAGCTGCTGCTCACCAATTAAACTGCTAGCAACACGTCTGATGCTTAGAAATGTTAGAAATGTGCACCATATCCTGTATCACATGTAAACTGCATCTGATTATATTTATATTTACGTGCCAACTATTTATTCAAATTTAAGCTGTTATTGCCAATGTGATCTATGTATAGCTTATTTGTCTTGGTGTTCCGTACTGTGCACTGTTAATGTCCTAAATATACGCCCTGTTTATGGGGACGATGGACATTGTGTAGGTCCTGAATTGATGCGCTGTGTGTTATTTGTTTGCAGAAAAAGTTTCACCAACAATTTCCACCAGTTAGAGATTCTAGTGTAAGGTAAGAATTCTTCTCTGGTCTACTTTACTTTTATTATAGATGACATCCCCCATGCTGGGTCTTTCGTTGGGTTCTCTCTGAGTTGTGAGGTGTATAAATAGCTCTTTTTAATATGCAATGCAAGAACACAGCAACAGGGAAACACGCTGTGATTGGGCCTACACACTCCACGCATCGGGTCAAACACTGGGCTGGATATGGGTTTAAAGAGGTGGAATATGCCCTACACTTTGACAATGGACAAGGGATTTATGTTATTATTTCCTGACATTTATTATATTGCACACTTGCACAGAGCCAAAGCATAACTCAATAACATCCCTCCCACTACAACAACGGACCTGTAAAGTCTGGCTACAAAACATATGTAAGCTTTCCTATGCACAGTACTAAGCAGGATCCCAGCTTTGAGTTCAGGTTCCAGTACAAGAGTCCCATATGTAGTTTATGTAGTTTATGACTCTTGTTTAGTGAAGCTAATTTGGCTACTGAACACAGAGCCTGAAAAAATGTCTTAGTTGTGTCAGTGGAGATTCACCTTTGGAAATCCTTCAGTTATAGCTTTAATCTGGATCTGGAGAAATGGCCCAAGCAATAGCAAATCCCAAAACAACCAGCAGGATCTTATTTAATCAGGCATCATCAAAGGAAGTTAAAGGGGCTTCTTCACACACCACCTTCTGTGGATTGATCATTAACTCAGCAGGATCAAGGTGTGTGCATTCACCACTGCTAATATAAAGTCCGTTCTAGCCAGCCCTCATGTGCTCTGCTCTGCTTGTAGCATTTCTGCTGCTTATATCAAACTTACAGGTTCTCACTTTTGACTCATCAAGCCCATAGCAATGATTCATAATCAAAATAGCCGTTTAAGATCATTTTTATGAAGCATGCTCAACAACGTCAGTGGAACAGGATGAATATCAGCATCTGCCTAATACATCCATGCTCACCGCACATGTGCCCCTCCCACACACACAATAACAGCTGTAGAAAATGTCAAGCCGTGACCAGGTTACGGGACATCCAGCATCCGCAAGCTCCCCCTCGCGAGACCTTGATCGGGATCGGTGCCTGCTGGGCAGGACATTTGCGTTGCCTGCAGCGGTGAGGTCAGGTCTCCACGAGAGGAGGAGGAGGAGAAAGAGGCTTACACAAGCACATGCCTGTTAGCCCGATAAGGCTACGGATCCCTCTTCACTGTTTATGAATGAAAAAGAAATAACTGGATAATCCCTTTGTGTATACCCGTCAGATACTATACTTCTGTGCACAGCAATGCTCGCCTCATGATATAAACCAGACACAGGCCACATGGTTCCAATTCGCTTCTGAAGAGAATACTCTTTGTTCCTTCAACTGTTTTTTTCCCTCTTCTAGCAACAATTTCCCAACAATTGCCGGTGAAGTCCTCTTACTGCTATCTTAGGCCCTTACTTTGACAATAACAGATGAGAAGCAGACGAGCGGAAGTCGTGTGTTTTCGTGCGGGACTCCAGAGCTGGCAAGACGCTGGTTGATGGTCTGTGCTGTCACTCACCTGCTCGTGGTACTCTATCCCCATGCTCAAGGTGTTGATGAGGATCGCGATCATAATGCCCCGGTTGAAGTATTTGCTGTCCACGATGCGGCTCATCCTGTCCCTGAAGTCATCCCAGCACCGGCCCACACGCCCACGGTGCCCCATCCGCCGGTGGTCGTGATGGAGGCGCAGGTGGCCCGGCTTGAACTCCGCGCCGTGGGAGAACTCGTGCACCACCTCCCCCTCAGAACGGGCACACTCGGAGTCGGCCAGCTCCAGGTCCATGGTCTCCAGCGCCCGTGCACAGTACGGGCAGCCCAGCACCTCCAAGAGCAGCGGGGCGGGCACCACGCCCACCATCTGCAGCAGCAGACGGCTGTGACCTGCAGCAAGAATGCTACGCTTAGCAATGCTCCCCTTCAACAGCTGACACTCATAAAGAGGCTCATGAATCCCAGCAAAATAAGTACACACCTGTTTCGTGAAGTCTAAGACCATTTACGAATATGGTTTATTTATAAAGTTGGACAGGATCACAAATGTGAGGTGGTCTGTTTTGGATTTCAGTGGTATGCTTGTGCTATTGTGGATGTGCCTGAAAGGCTCTGTAGTTTCTAAGAAGTTCCCTCTATGGGTCATTACTCCCTGGTGGCTAGCGAGGACCCTTCCAGGAGACAACAACATTTGTGTCTTCCAGTTTCACTCCAACTTTCCTGATGACAATCATCTACCCAATTAAGTTCATTTGGCTTACGGTACAAATGTCCTCAAATTATTCACAGCCACAGAAAATCACAACCAACTGCAGGTTGTTCTTAAGTTATCTGTTCAGTGTTTGTGTGGCTAGGTGTCAGTTACAGTCCTACAAAACCATGACGTGCAGCCATACACGGAGACACAGAGTGGCCGTACATATTGTCACGGAAACCATACCCAGAAGGTACCGGGCCTGGACCTCTGCACAGGTGATCAATGATGAAAAACAACCCCCTCTGAGGTCTGTTCTGAGATCTGTTCCCTCCCTCATCTTTCTGATTCATGCCTTCCATCTCACAGTCTTTTATTAAAAGTGCCATCTAATTTTAACATCATGGTTTTCTTCTTCATTCTAATGTTGCTGGAGAATACTCATAATACTTCATCACACAGCACCAACAGGAGTTGAACAGGAGGTGACTCAAGCCATAAACAGAAATGACTGCTGTCATGGGCAGGGAATCTTGGGTAAATGTGTTAGTCATATTCACTGAGAGATATGTTAAACACAGTTTCATAATGCAAACCTGAAATTGAACTGAATCCTGATATTGTCCAAGAATGTCACTTGTAATTATTTAACTAAATTAAACTACCTTAGTGTGACCTGTTATATGAGCAAATGTGTTGAATAATGCAAAGCTAAATCAACCTATATGTTTGAACTTAAAAGTGCACCCACGAGATAACGGTCAAATGCCTCAAAGATGGAGTACACCTTTTTAACGAGCTTACCCTCCTGATGAACAGTGAACTGTTGATGCAAGTCTGTAAAAAAAACCTTCAAAGCTAATGCCTTTAACTTTCCACTCTCACACTCTATGATTACAGACACCTTAACGCTCTAAGGATCCTGTTAATGACTATAACATCTAGGTCATAGATTTTCTGTCACATCTGTTGGGTGCTGACTGACAGTCCCTCTGACCACGAGCCCTGTGAAACAGCTGAGGGCAGTGAGAGGTGAGGGGAGCTTGTGTGAAGTTAAAAGAGCTCTTACTATGGTCTCCTGTGAGCTGCTGCAGTTTCTCAAAGGGATATGCCACATCTGCTGTGCCATTGTTGCTGTTCACTTTTCCTTTGGCTGTGGGGTTGGTGCCTGCATAGCTGCAGATGAAGGATGGCAATATGGTAGGATAGTTCATGCCCCCATTAAGCCTCCCCAGTTGAGTCACACCAGCTGTGGTGCCTGTGCGAATCTGCGGGGCCTCGTGAAAGTCACCTTGAAAGATGCTGTGCACCGATTGGGCCACTGGTGAAAGGCCCTGCCCAGTGGGCGGCGGCGAGGGCAGTGTCATCTGTGCCCCTGCCGTGATGGACCTCATCTCCAGAGTCTCACCGCCCGCAGCGGGGGCGTGTGGGCCGAGGCCGCCATTGCTGACGTGACAGTGATGGTGCTGGTGATGCTGAACCAGGTTGTGGACGGAGCGTGCCCAGTAGCCGCTGCCCCTGGGCCTACTGTGGCCGTTAGCCCCGCCCCCGGCCCCGCCCCCCGCTAGGCCGCTGTTGGGGTTGACCTTCTTCCTGCGTTTGCTCTGCCAGCCGTGGTAGATGCGGGAGGCCCTCCGCTTCAGCTTTCGGTACAGGTGGCTGATGTAACGCAGCATCTCCTCGTAGCAGCTGCCCGGCTCCGAGTAGCTGGCCAGCGTGCTGTCGTTGGACATGTAGCGTGCACGCTGCTCCTTCATCAGCTGGTTCTCACGCTGCTTCGTCTCCGAGAACTGGGTCGCGATTACAACCAGGCACAGGTTGATCATGAAGAAAGAGCCCACCTGGGAAATACACACCACATTAACCAGCAGGGCTCAAACCGGACTGCACAGCAAGCAGTTTTCTCATTAAATTGTAAAAAAAATAAAGGTGCACACTTACTATAATGAGCAATATAAAATATATAAAATTGTAAAAGGAGTGAGCATCCATAACATAATACATGATGTCCACCCATCCCTCCAAAGTAATGACCTGTAGGGGGAGAGGAACACAAAGAATACAGTGTGATGGGTATGAATCATGACTGCAAGGCGTGTGTGTGTGCTGTGTGTGAGTCGGCAGGGGGCTAGGCTTATTGCAGTGCTATCAGTTAATCTGTGTATGTTTGTTCTCTTCTCTGACGGCTTCATCAACACACAGCTGCTGCCTCCAACACCACCCTCTTTCAGGTGGAGATAGTGTGGGGACCAAGCCGTTGTGCGAGTCTTTCATGCTGTTTTCCTCTGGGATGTTTCAGATGAGAACATGACGGAAGCAAAAGGTAAAAGAACACAAGCCCAGAGCTGGAAATGCTTATATAAAGGCAGAAAGACAGAGATACCGAGGCTTATTTTAGAGATTTAGCTCAGTGAAAACATATTTCAACAACAACTTTATAGAACATTTTTATAGTGAACATGGAACACTAGTCATTATCTTATTCACAATTCTGGCACTGTCATGCTCGATTTTATGAAACAAAGGACAAGAATATAGATTTGTGTGAACGCTAATCAACAGGACCCAGGTCTGTGGAGTGTGGCTCTCTGCATACACAAGCTTACTTCAGTTTTGTGGGACAGCACTCCTGGGTGTTCGCCATTTATATCATTTAATATCGGGTGTCATTATTCCGGTTATAATAGACCACTTTCCAGGGATTGCAGACTTTTTAAGCAGCAGATGTCCAGGTGAGTCAAGTATAGCTAAAGAGCGAAGGTGTGGCCCAGGGTCTTTACTGGACCACAGTGGGTGGGGCCTGTCCAGTGGGCAGTGAGCGTGCTTCAAATCACCTCTGTTTGTAAATGGAGTCCCGACCAGTCAGTCGGCTAATGAAGGCTTGGTATTGGGTTAAAGGAGTCAGTGTGTGAAGAGAGTTCCTGTCATCATCCCGTGTTTACATATGTGAAACAGTGGACGTCCTGCCTGCTGAATTACAGCACGGCGTGTTGTCATTAACCCGGCGTAGGGAGCGGGCAAGCGTCTGTCCCTCGCCGCGCCCAAACTAATGAGAGCGACCTCACAATGGCAGACGCTCGTTACGAGAGAGCAGTGAGCTGCCGTCCTTGCAGCGAGATCGCACGTCCGAACGCCCCCCCCCCACGCCCCCGCACAGCAGAGTGCCTTGCCGTACTCGGTCTCCGTGATCAGAGCTCCGAGGCACTGATGAAAAACACTGATGAATTTATACGAGGACATGTGCTTTTATGGCATTCCAGGGACCATTTCAATTCCACTGACGAAGATGGACAATGCATCTCGCAGATAAGAAGGAGAAGAGGAGGAACTGTTTGTGGGAATGGGAGCAGGATGACAGGGTGAAAATTGCATTTGTTCAGAGGATATTTAATTACAGGTTGCAGCTGGAGTGACTAATTGAGCTTTCTAGAACTTTCCGTCTGGAAGAAAAGCTGAGCAGGAGAGGTCTAAACTTGCGAACCAAAACCTACTTTTGACAGAAAATTGCAACAATTAAACCATATCTGTCTTGCCTCTTTGTTTCTCTCAGCACAACAGAACAAAGAGGCTTCACCATCAACATCAGAACATGACTCACCTGGAATATAGCGATCCAAGCATATCCAATATTATCAAAGTTCACGGCCCCTTTATGTGGGTTGAGATCCCCGGCCTGACAGACATTGTAGTACAGGTTCCAGTTCACACAGCTGTTCTTGCTGTTGGAACTGTCTGGGGGCGGGTTTACTTCACACTCGGTCCCGCCCTCCTTGAGACGGGGGACGTCGTGGCAACGGAGCATGCCATTCTCCTTCTCGGACGAGCAGATGAACGGGCTCTCTTCCCCATCCTCGTGCATGTAATACGGACTCATGAAGGACAGGTTGTACAGGCTGCCAAGAGAAAAGAGGAGCTCCTCAGACACAAATCGTAAAATCAAAACAAACAACCCCCCCAAAGAGGGAACAGAAATACGTGACCAAGTTATACAAACATATGTTACATGATAAGATGTGAGAGTACAAATGGAGGTGAATTGATTAGCATCACATAAAGTTGCTAGTTGGCCAGAAGAAGAAACATCTACTATGCATGGGGGAACAAAGGCCATGAATCAGTGCCATGGTTTTACAACCATTCTACACTCTAACATTGTTAAAAATAGACATAAGATGGCTTCCCAGCAACTACAGCATAGAGGGATAAGTAATCCAGTAGCTCAGAGTCAGCTCCTGAGGTTACGCAAGACGGCAAACTGCTGTTCTCTTATGATCTTATGATCAGGGACCATAATTGAAAACAAGACTGAGCACTGATTTGTTCCATTACGTCAAATAATAAGACTTGAAGGGCATATTCTGGCTGACCTGACTTCACTCAGCCATTTAAAAGTCACGGAGTTCAAACGTCTTTTTGAAACCAGAGCAGGATGGGGGGTCTGGGCACGTCTGCCAGGGGCTGCCACACACAGCTCGTTTGCACCAGGCTGCCACATGCTGCTCACAAGAGTAGCACATGCAGAGACGGCAGCACTGCTGCCATTTTGGATGGCAGAGGAGAGAGCGAGGGGGGAGAGAGAGGGCGCAAGGAGGAGGCGGAGTCACAGGAGAGGGGGCGGATACTTACTCCTTCACCTCCTTTTCCAAGAAACACCTGTTCCTCAGGAGCCCCGCCCAGAGCTGCACGCCGACAATGCCAAATATAAAGAAGACGAAAAAGCACAACAGGAGGACGTTGCCTAACATAGGCAGAGTGTCTAGGAGCAGCGTCACCAAGATCCTCATGCCTGCAGAGACCACAGGGGAGGAGGAGAGAGAGAGAGAGAAAGAGAGAGAGAGACAGATACAGATTCAGAGAGAGAGAGAGAGAGAGATAGAGAGAGAGAGAGAGAGAGAGAGAGAGAGAGAGAGAGAGAGAGAGAGAGAGAGAGAGAGAGAGAGAGAGAGAGAGATTTTAGTGGCATAATCCACGCTCTGTACTGCTTTGAGCTCTGTGCTGCCAGTTGGAGGTTTCTAGCTGTGAATTTCTCAGAACCACACGGAGACGTTTTGCTTAAGGACGAGATCATATTAGACGTCATTGTGCCAGCTCAGAGAAACCGCTGCCGTTACCCTGTGGGTTGTGTGCCATGCATGGGAGTTATGCAGTTACGCAGTTTTGATAGCAAACGTCTGAGCTTCACAACGTTAAGCAGAACCCTAGAGCAGCTGGTAAAGTGAAGAAATGATTCTGTCTATATTCCTAACATGGTGCACATGCAGTTGACTGTTACACACACAGAATACTCACAAGGGGAATATGCTATGCTGCTAAACCACACAGCCAGAAAACTGAATGCACTGAAATTCTAGGTACCATTAATGTCCAGAATAATTAGTCCATAATACAAGCCCTTAACATGTTGCCACAACAAACAACTCACTGATTTCTACAGACACTGCAGGCTCCATCCATTTAGTGGGCTTAGATGAATAATAATAAATGAATGCAACTGTCTGTTTCAGACCAAAAAAGCTAAATGAATGTTGCTTTCATGTAGCCTGGTCAAATTCATGAAGATTTTTCAGCTATTGGAAACTCTCATGAAAAGCAGAGGACGGGTTATGCAATCAGGACTGCGTAAGCCCACAGCGAGGGCCAAACTGGTTCAGTGGAGCGCCACTGGACTTGTCAGGATGCGTATGCTGCAGGAGAACATCACCGATAGAAAATAGCCTTCCTCAGGGACAACTAATGCTACGTCAGCCAAAGATAGTCCATCCAGACCTCTCCAAAATGGTCTCCTCCTGTCTGAAAGCTCCACTTTGTTCTGATGCCTGCGAGGCTGAGTAGGTGGCCACTAAACCTTGATGATGTCACACATCGGTAACTCTGTATATGTTGTTGTAAACCGAACCACTGATCCATTTTCAGTGTTCAAGGCAGAGGAACACGAAGGGTCAACCAGCAAGTTAATGGCTAGTCCTCTTCTTTGACTAATTGGTGTAAAACATGGTGTGTGAGGAATATGCTGCAGCCACACACCACAAAACAGCACTTGAGTGCCTGTAGAAGAGGCAGAGAGCAGCGAAACATACAGCAAGAAGAACCCAAACAACAAGATGGAAAAAAAACAAAAAAACGGCTGGGATACATCTGACGGAAATGCCTTACTAATGTGTCTGAGTGTCTGGATGTCCACTTGTCTGGGTGTGTGTGCTCGATGTAAATTGAGTGTATGATGAGGAGAAGACAGGGCCATAAATGGATGTGTTTGAGTGTAGAGGGAACATCCTCTGGGTGGCCTATCTTGGCCTCTGTCTTCGCCTCCCACCTAAGACAGCACGGAGCCGTCTGAGAGGAGGCCACAGCGTCGCACGGCCAGAGTAAATGAGCTCCCTGGAGGAACACTCAGTCACAGGGAGGAAAGAGACGCGCAGACCGGCACACACGCTCAAACTCCCACAGTGAAGAGACTCCTTCTGTACTGAAGGAGTTACTGAATCCCAGCCTGGTTTATTGATTAGCCTACAGGTGTGAGACGCTCCAGGGTTATATCAGGCAAACAAATATGTATGCAAGTTCATAGATACACAGAGGTACTTGCAGACTAGGCAACAGATAAGATCAGAAGACATTCTCTTCAGAGACTCAGACACATAAATCACCCTCTCACTTCCGCCATGTATGTCACAGCAGAACCATTAAAACCAATCCAGTGGGGGAAGACATAACTGTTAGCCTGCTCTGCCCTGCAGAAGAAATAGATACAGATACTTCTGCTGGGCTAACAGGAGCTGGGTGGAGACGACCACGACCAGGACCGGAACTTTAGGTACATGTTTGCATTAGAAAAACGCATCTCTTGCTCATCTCTTGTTTTTCCGAAATGGGATTGAGGAGATGACATGTCATTTTTGTCTTCCAGAAAAATAGGAGAAACACCACAGATGCTTCTGTCAGTTCGGTATCATGTTTCCTGCAATCACCGCGGATGTTGGGCTCTGTAATGTATACAGCACTAAGTGCTCTGGAAGTGCTCTTTCCCATACTGCCTCCTCATATGTGCAGCTAACAAACATTGCCCATCTGTTTATCACATCATGCAGCTCACTGTCTGTCTGGGCGAGTCAGGTTGATGGGTTAGGTGGGGAGAGGGTGGGGATAGGGTGGGGATAGGGTGGGGAGGGGGCGGGGATAGGGTGGGGAGGGGGCGGGGATAGGGTGGGGATAAGGTGGGGAGAGAGCGGGGAAAGGGCGGGGATAGGGTGGGGAGAGGGTGGGGAGGGGGCGGGGAGGGGGCGGGGATAAGGTGGGGAGAGAGGGGGGAGAGAGCAGGGAAAGGGCGGGAATAGGGTGGGGAGAGGGCGGGGATAAGGTGGGGAGAGAGGGGGGAGAGAGCGGGGAAAGGGCGGGGATAGGGTGGGGAGAGGGCGGGGATAAGGTGGGGAGAGAGGGGGGAGAGAGTGGGGAAAGGGCGGGGATAGGGTGGGGAGAGGGTGGGGAGGGGGCGGGGATAGGGTGGGGAGAGGGCGGGGAGGGGGCGGGGAGGGGGCGGGGACTGGGCAGACTCTTACTGGGGACTCTGTTGATGGCTCGAAGAGGTCGGAGCACACGCACGGTGCGGATGGCGGACAGGCTGGCGTTGTGACCGTCAAGTGAGTACTCCATCATCCTGAGGGGGAACAAAGCAAAGGAAAAATCCATCTCAGTGACTGCAAACAGCACTAGACACTGAGACACTGAGACACTGAGACACTAGACACAGCACTAGACCCTAAGACCTAACACCTAACCCTAACATGACCCCAACTCTTACACCTAACCCTACCCCAACCCTAACCATAACCTTAACACCTAACCCCAACTCGAAACCCAACCCCAACCCTAACCCTTGAACACTTAACCTTGCAGACAACTTCTCTTATGGCTGTCTACTATTGCTTATGAGAGATAATCTCTGTTTCAGCAAACAGCTCCTGAGATTCTGACCATTATATTCAGTTTCAAGAACATTAAAGGACTAAAGACCCTTAACATAAAAACTCTGTGCTGTATTAATGATCTAAGCACTTTGAATTACCTCATTGTCTGATAGGTGCAACATAAATAAACTTGCGCTGCCTTGTCTCAGGAGAAGAGATTTGTATTCCATAACTAGTGAATCATTCCTGATTAAATTAACTGTTGTTGGGTAAAGGAGGAAGGAGCTGGTGAAGGTCTCACCCTGCCATGACGATGAAGAAATCTAGACGGTTCCATGTGTCTCCAAGGTAACACTTTGATCCAAAAATCCCCAGCGCCATCATCTTGATGACCATCTCCACAGCGAAGAAGGCGAAGATGCAGTCATCAAATGCCTGTGGAAACACTCAGATTTCAATCCCATATCGACTACAGCAAGGCACCAAAACAACGGAGGCACAGCTCTCCTACATTAATGAGACTACATTATCTCCTAATCTCCTATATATTAAGGACTACATCAATCAACATGCATCAAACAACAGCCAAAACAATCCATAAGGGACTGTGGGTAATAATCTGTGAGAATATGGTAAATCAGAAGACATTCACTGCTGGGCCAGTCCTGAGGGGGGGGGGGGGGGGGGGGGGGGGATGAATTATGGGTAATGTAGTTCTTCCTGTCATGACCCCTAACTGACCCCATGCCTCCTAAATCCTGCTGAACCCACTAGCAGAGCCCACTGGGCCCATGATTTTCCCACAGTCTCACAGATCTCCAGCTGGGCCTGGCAGGGGCATTGGGCGGGTAACAGCAAGCTACAGAGCTCAACAAACAACATACTTCTTCCACTAACATCTGGCTAGTTTTCTACAGTCCCCTCCAGCTCTGTACCCAGCGGGACTTGGACCAAGAACTGAAGTCACAAAGGGAAACCGATATAAATGGTAGTGCCCAAAATGAAACTGTGCTCGAGAAACGTTATAAACCTATTTTGCAGCACGGGCTGTAACTGGTAATGGCTGTAACTATTAATGTCATAAGCAGTAAACCTCTATGTAACTGAGTTCAAAGGTTGTACACCAGCCGTGTGCGTGCACGTGCTACAGTAATTGTTTTGCATAGAGAAAAAAACATGTTTTTGGTCTATTTTTGTTCATGGCAAACCTAGACACCTCTACCTAGAAACAACACATAATGAAGTATACTTGCTATATCATGCAATCTAGGAACACAGCAAATCTAGGCGACATTTTTCTGGTACATTGATATTGCAGTGAAGCGATTTTTGCTCACAACACGTTTGGCAACATTATCCTGCCACATTAAAAGTCTCTGGCTGCTGACCAAGTCTTACCTGGAGGACAATACACCACTCGGACTGGCACTGGACGTCCTCACATGGCTGGAACATGCCAAGCGTCATACAGTTGAGCAGAATGACCAGCATGCTGATATGCTCGAACCAGGTGCACACGAGTTAAGGAACACACAGTGCTATGCCATAGACAGATAACCACTACACAACTGCTCAATTGATTTAGCTGTTCAGGACAGGAGGAACTGAGACATCCCTTCTGCCTCCTAACATGACTTTGAAGTGAGGAAAACAGAATGAATGGTAGGTTTGTGTAAAATGTAAGATCATTAATGAAGAATAGGAATACAGTAGAAAGTCATTTTTTCCCCTATGGTTCAGCAAGCTGAGAAAATAAGCATCGATTTACTGCTTTCTTAATAAGATCACTTTCATTGTAAAAACCTGATCAGATGCATTTCTCTCTGGTGAGTACACTGGTATACTGAGTGCCCACCAAATCACAGAGCACTTCTCCCCAGGGCTGTAGGCTTAATTATAACATTTCTAAAGTGCTGAACATTAGTAAGCAGTTGAAAAGCAATTGTGTACTGAATGTAAATGAGAAATGTAGTTTTAAACTGCTCTGTGTAGGCTGTGGTGGTAATTCAAGGTCACTGGAGGACACAGGCAGAATGGAGGGGAATGTGTACAGTTCACCCTCTCAAACTGCACAAGCTTTCCTCTGACAAAGGCACACGAGGTTTCATGCGTCCTGATTCGTGCCCTATCCCTCGCAATGCCGTGCTCCTACAAAATAGACATGAAGAGCTTCAAATCACATTCATTTGGAGCACAAAATATTGCTTGTTCCAGCGTTTATCCACTGAAATATTGTGCAGGTACAAGAGGAACAGAGTTATGTAATTTTCAATTGCAGGTCTGTCATCTCTCTGGCTGTCTGCAACAAGAGAAGACACGAGGAGAACGGGCAGCACGTCCAGCCCAGACGGCACGAACACTGACCTGTCAGCACTTCTCTGACCCTCCCTGCTCACCACTAACAGGCAAACGAGCTACATACGCACTGGAGTCACAAGGCATCGAGTGACAAAACAAGGTAGGTTTAAACATACAGACGTAAACACACACAGGCACATGTGCAAATGCACAAGCAAACACACACACATGTGCACGCACGCACACACACACACACACACACACACACACACACACACACACACACACACACACACAGAGCCTATCACAGAGCACCATTCCAAAATCCTTCACAATCTTGAAAACATCTGAGGCGGAACCCTCCAAGGACGCACTCAGTGCCGTGAGAGCCGGACCAGCAGGCCTGATCCACGGAGGGCCTCCTGCCTCATGTTTAATGCAAGCCTGCTCTTCTAAGTGGAGCACAGGATGGCTACTTGCTGTGCTGTGGCTGGATAAGAACTCTGAATAGGGCCATCAGACCTAGTGTGACATGCTGGAGATTGGGAGGGTCTTACCGAGATCAATCACAGATGACAAAGAGCTCTGAGGACCTGCAGGTCACCATGCTTGCAGATGGAGCAGAAAAAATGGGCAATGGAAAAAAGACGAATGCTTTGGGGGGAACAAGGACAAACTTCACTGGCATTCTGAAATAGCATTCAGAAAGGGAACAGGTTGGTGCATTTAAAGTTGCTTATAATGAGGAATGATGGAACATTATTTTCATCTTGGTGAAGGAGGGAAAGGCAGTTATGGTAAAAGCAGAAGAAGGACCCTGGGGTCAGGGGTCAGGAGCGCTCTGCTGCAGACACTCGGCAACCAACCAGACCCGGCTTCCCAATAGAAACAACCTCCCCGACACTGACATACAGTAAGATTGTTCATGTCTTCAGGGGAAACAGATAAATGGGGCATCTCTTCAATAAATCATGGCAAAGGTTAACCGAAGTGAAGGATCCTCGGAGAAGCGGGAACGCCTTCATGACTGTGAACACATTAAAGAGTCAGACGAGGAGCCGTCAGATTCACTTAAATTGATGGGGTGTCACTGCGGTGAATAACATTTTGAGGATTTTTTTCTGCACAACATAAGATCATTTCCCAGCTGTCTGATCTCCATCCATCCACGTCCTTAAAAGGAGATCTGAAACACGAGGCCAAACCCAGAACTTCCCAAGCAGCATCTCAGCCAGCTCGTCCAACTCGACGGGAAAATCCCATTGTCTATATTTGTTCTTGTCCATTGCTTTCTTTTTTATTTCCTTCATCCCTTTCTTTTTTTCTTTCCTTCATCCCTTTCTTCTTTGGCGCTCACCATTTTTGACCTCCCATCCATGCTCCGCCCCTCACAACCTTCATGTCGCATTAACCAGACAACACAAGTGAAGGCCACAGCTAAAGAGGAGAAGACAGATGGACGGAGATGTTGTGTTAAGCTTTTACACCGGCACTATGAGCACAATTAAGGCAGAACAACTAAAGAATCATTAAACTGGCTCCAAAGCTCCCAAAATCCAATGTCTCATCAAGCCAACCAACTGACAGACCACAGGAGAGCCCCTATTCACCGTGGCAACAGTCCTCCCTTCCTCTCTCCTCCATCAAGCCGTGTTTCAGACGCAGAAAATGCCTTTACGAATGTATCTGGAAACAGCATTTTACCAAGCGTCGGGAGCCCGAGTGAAATACTGCATGAGGGAGCTGACGTTGATGGGTATGAAGCACCATTTGTCTCCAGCACAGCGACCTTCCCCTGCAGGAATCACTCCAGCAGTGCAGTGGGAGCAGGTTCCAGTAGGCTGTCTTTGTTATCTCCCTCTCCTGCCACACGCCCGCCATATGGTTGCGTCTGGAAATGTGTCTGTGTGTCAGAACAAACCTTTCTTGCAGCCGCTGCATCTCCGCATCAAAGGATGACTAACACGCAAGTCCGTGACTCATGATAAAAGTGGGATTAGCAGCGATGTTGTAACGTTGAGCGCTGGGATCTTGCGCTTTTCACTGCTTCACATACACGTAAAACTATTAGTTGGTTATTAGAACAGTGGTGCGTGCATAGTTTACCAGCAGAGAATTAAATATATACTATATATGCTGCTCAGATTTTACCCAGTAGTTCACTTAGTACCTCTATACAATGGCTGATTTAATTAACTGCAAAAAGACTTTAGAAACTAGAAATACACACATATTCATTTACATACAGTACATCACCCAGTGTTTCTGATGTAGTACCTTTCTGAATAAAATACTACCAGTAATCATTGATCCAGTGGAAGAAAATGACTCATACACCAGAGAGGTCAAGAGAGGTCAAGGAAGAATGGCAGGAAGCATTCAAATGAAACAGAGCAGCTACAGGGCGGCAAACACATCTGAAGTGGCGTGCAAAATAAACGGAAGACTGGTGTGCAAAATGAATTGATCACAGGTTTGCAAAATGAACGGATCACAGGTGTGCAATATGAACTGATCACAGGTATGCAATATGAACTGATCACAGGTATGCAATATGAACTGATCACAGGTATGCAATATGAACTGATCACAGGTGTGCAAAATGAACTGTTCAAATCCCACATTAGGTTCAAATACCATGTTAGGTTCAAATCCCACATTAGGTTCTGATACTGTCAATGAAGAACAATAATATCAATCTCCAGTATGCAGTGCAGCATCAGTACTGGTGCAGTGAGATGAAACTCTTCCCTGGTCAGGTTCATTTCATTGGGCCAGAGGAAATATCAGAATGTGCTGCCTGACTCCAGGTGTCTGAACTGCAGGTACATCTGAACATAACTACAGTTCACCTCTTCATGGCTACACTTCATCCTCAGGTACATCTGAACGTAACTACAGTTCATCCTCGGGTACATCTGAACACAACTACAGTTCATTCCTTCATGGCTACACTTCTATCCTCAGGTACATCTGAACACAACTACAGTTCATTCCTTCATGGCTACACTTCTATCCTCAGGTACATCTGAACACAACTACAGTTCATTCCTTCATGGCTACACTTCTATCCTCAGGTACATCTGAACACAACTACAGTTCATTCCTTCATGGCTACACTTCTATCCTCGGGTACATCTGAACACAACTACAGTTCATTCCTTCATGGCTACACTTCTATCCTCAGGTACATCTGAACACAACTACAGTTCATTCCTTCATGGCTACACTTCTATCCTCAGGTACATCTGAACACAACTACAGTTCATTCCTTCATGGCTACACTTCTATCCTCAGGTACATCTGAACACAACTACAGTTCATTCCTTCATGGCTACACTTCTATCCTCGGGTACATCTGAACACAACTACAGTTCATTCCTTCATGGCTACACTTCTATCCTCAGGTACATCTGAACACAACTACAGTTCATTCCTTCATGGCTACACTTCTATCCTCAGGTACAGTTTATCTCAGTATGACACCCAGCATTATGGTGCACTGTGTCAGAACGCATGTAGCATCACAGCATGACGGCAGGAACATGACACGTCTCATCACTCGTACAATCCCCAGATCCAAACATAACGTGCACCTCTGGCAGGAAGTAGAAAGAGGTGTTTGCAGCAAGACAGGTACAGCATTCGTACAGCCACCATGTAGCCATCATTCCCAGGTCATTACATACTGCTCTAAGGTCATAAACAGCACATGTACAAACTAGATAGGTGTACATAATAACCCAGGAACTGTCAACTGAATACTACATACTCTATAATCTCAAATGTATACTACATACTCTGTATTCTATACTATCAATTGTATATACTTTTTTGGCATTAAAAATCCTCACATGACCCTGATTCAAAAATAAACAATGGAAATATTTACGTATATATGTATTTTTGTCGGTTTTAATAAGTTCAGTCACACACGCCCTAAATGCAATATCTGCAAAAAGTGTCCTAAGTATTGCACATCAACAATATGATATGGCTGAAACAAAACCTTTGGCACGTGTGTTATTTCTGCCCCTGGACGTCTGACAAGCATGTTACATAGGTGATACAGAGTGTGTTTTTATAATTTCTTAGAGAAGGCCAGGCTTAGCCAAATTTGCTCTTCATGGAG
This sequence comes from Brachyhypopomus gauderio, assembly GCF_052324685.1. NCBI lineage: Eukaryota > Metazoa > Chordata > Actinopteri > Gymnotiformes > Hypopomidae > Brachyhypopomus > Brachyhypopomus gauderio. Next base: position 16,044,635 of record NC_135216.1, on the reverse strand, counting down.
ACAATTTGCTGAACATTAAAAGGCTGAATGAATTACTGTGGCCTCAAAATATTATTTGAAAGCTGCTACAATTGTTTAAAACTCTGACATTTGTAAAATGTGACTTTGTAGTAACAGAGATTCCCCGATTGTTTTGTTAGGCAAATAAATCTGTGCCAGAATATGTGATCATGTGGTCATAAGGTCATATGGTCATAAGGTCATGTGGTCATGTGGGCCTGATGGTGTAAGATGCTGAAGTCAAGGATTTATTTGGCCAACACTCCTCCTTTTAATGGATTATTAAAGTATTTTTTGATCAGATTGAAATTCGAGATTAAGCTTGACCTGATTATACTGATTTAGGTGTTTACATGAAGGTATTTTAATCTGATTAAGCTACTATTATGATTACTATTATTATTAAAGTAAATTTATGTTACATGTAAATGGAGGCCACGAGGAGATCAGGAACCTGGTGAGATCCCCACTGTTGGTAAAATTACATTGACAGATGTACTTTTTTTTGGCTTTGTTTTTTCTCTGACTTGGCAGGATCACAATGATGTCAAAACAATCAGGCCCATCTCTACCACGTGCTGTAACCACAAGGAATCATTCAGTGGCTGCATGCCTCAGGGAGAAGGATTAATGAAGCAATCCCATTGATTAAGTCAGGCGGATTGTCACAACCTGCCAGCTAGAGTAATGGACCTCTCAAACAAGAGACTGACTGGACCATACAGTTCAGCCGACTCATGGCGAAGGCACAGAACTGCTCCGTGCCAGCATTCATTGCAGGACAGATTCAGTACATACTATATGTAATGACATCCTTTGACATGGCCAGTGACAACACACTCCAGGGACAGGCAACGCAAGGCAGCTGCAGAATGAGAGAGCTTGAGAGCCACATGTCAATGCAAGGGAGAGAGGCCCATAGATTCAAAAGTCCCACGCCAGCATGGGGGCTCCAACCCTGGGGGGCGTCCACTGGCAGCCAATGAGAGGTGTCCATCAGTAGGAGGTTCCATGATGACATCACTGTGAATATTTAGAAAAGGACATGTCATCTGACATCTCATCTGCACTCCCGGTGGTCCTGATTTCCCAGTTCTTCATGTCCTAAATCTCTTTACACATCTCAGACCAGTCTCGGTGGAGCTAGCTGCCAGACGCCTCTTTGTTTCACCATCTGTTATCCACACGAATCCTGACGTAATATCAGGTCCTCCAAGTTGTCTAGGCACTGATTGTAAAGCGTACTATAATGAATATTGCATTGCTTAGCAACTTTTCACACCATGAAAAGCCACTTGAAAAAATATGGAATGATGCTCACTCTGGTCCTACGAGATGCTAACAGAAGGTTCATTTGAATGTATCCCACCTTGTAAATGAATTCTAAAAGCTAACTAAAAATTAAGTAGCAGTGGAACAGGACCACACAGTCAACGGAGGAAACAACCAGTGTTGTCGAGCTGAGGGACAGTTCTGAGTAATGAGCCAGCAGCACAGATAAGCAAAGCTTATGGAACACTTTCGTCTGAGAACAGTCATCTATCACTGTCAGGTGAGTAAACTCCCTCTGCCTATAAGAGGCCCATCCAGGAGACCTGCACAGCATCCAGCCTCCTGGGCCTTGGGAAAACCTTGTCCGTGCTCTCTCTCTCTCTCTCTCTCTCTCTCTCTCTCTCTCTCTCTCTCTCTCTCTCTCTCTCTCTCTCTCTCTCTCTGTCCATAGCCTGTGAATGCTTAGCTATGCTGCCTCCAGGATGAGGGAGCAGTAGTCTCTCTATCACCCAGAGCAGTAGCCTCTCTCCCCAGAGCAATGGTCTCTCTCTCCCCAGAGCAGTAGTCTCTCTCTCCCCAGAGCAGGAGTCACTCTCCCCAGAGCAGTAGTCTCTCTCCCCCAGAGCAGTATTCACTCTCCCCCAGAGCATTAGTCTCTCTCCCAAGAGCAGTAGTCTCTCTCCCCCAGAGCAGTATTCACTCTCCCCAGAGCAGTAGTCTCTCTCCCCAGAGCAGTAGCCTCCCTCTCCCAGAGCAAAAAGGACTGCAAACTCTCAGGCACCGAAACAGGAGAGCTGGAACTTTCTGTCATGTCTGAGGGAGGAGGAGATATAAGGTTGGAGGTTGATTATCTAAAGACCACGAAGGACACCATCACTTCAAAGTGAGAGTGTGTGCTGAGGAATACCTCCACACCAACCCACAAAGGGTTTGAAAGGAGAAAATGCAATTTTTATACAAAAGAAAATGTAGCTTTATAACATAGTGAGGAGGATGGTAAGGCATTTGGAGTTTATGGTAGCTTTCATCTCTTTCCATGGTTGGCTTCTTGGGCCAAATTCTGTTCAAAATCATTAAAAATGTATCAGAAGCCTAAAGGAATATTAAATATTATTTTTTAAGTGGTGACCAATATATAGATAATTTATAATCTTAGCAAAGTTTTCAGAATCAGAGATCGTTTGAAGAGATCAGAATCAAATATCGTTTCTAAGCATTGACATGACAAAAGATCCACACATGTTTTCACTTTCGTAAAATACATGACATAAGCTTTCATCCAACCTTTAACAAACAGGACCATCAAAAATGAGATACTGACATATATTGACAGATCTGTGGAAGGTTTCCTAAGCTCACTGATGTGGATTTCTGGCCCTTGATCATTTCACAAATGATGCTCAAAATTCATTTTTGTTGGGTCATTGATTTTAGAAAAAGAACTGGAGATGTGACATTGCTTATGGGAAGGAATAAAACGCCTTCAAGCAATAAATCAAAGGAGGTTCAGGGAATACTGCCTGGATCTGAACATATGGAGTCCATCATGAAGTCCGTTCCTTATCTTTTAACAGAATCGTTGCCGCTAAGATGAAGTGTTTGCTTACAGACTGCCACGCACTTTGTGGAAGGCAACAGACCTTGAGGAAGGTTCCCATCACAAGGACAGAGCGACCTGTACCATTAACCCAGACCTATCCAGGAATAGTGCAGTATGGATGTTAGTCTATATGGAGGCAGGAGCCCCAGTGCCCAAGACCTTACGTCCTCTTCCGCTCCTATGGCTGTGTTTACAGAGGACGCACACAGGCAGTTAAACACGCCCCGGCTGGCAGAGCACCACTGTGTCCTTGAGCTCTGCCTCTGTTACAGTTTACTTCACCTGAATCACTGCAGCCTGCAGCAGCTGTGCACACATGCAGCTGGATTATGCAAGTGGCCAGAGATGCTGAACACTTCAACACAATAAATGTGAGGGAAACACATGGTAAATGAGTTAATGGTTCAAATGTCACAGTTTTGCTCTCTCATCCAAACAATTTAATGTCTACTCAGTTCCAGTGTTTAGTGACAATAACATATGGGTAATTTACTATTTTAGGCCTGCAACTAATAACAAACGTGGCCATAAATCTAAAAAGCGCATCCAGCATGCAGATAACAGTGGATTTTCTGTTGATTACCTTGATTAGCTGGCTCATACAGTAAGGTTCTCCGCGGACATAGTTTTTACAGTTTCCTGGTTGCTTAGTAACAGGAGGGACAGCAGCTGATTCGGCGAGGCCACCTGCAGTGTGACATGCTCTGGTGAGGAAGACGAGCAGGGGAGGAAGGCGAGTGGAAGGCCAGGCTGACACTCCATCAGTGAGGCCCGCGTAACTACACGAGACCCGCACGTCAGAGTCGACAGTCACCAGTCAGCAGCTGCAAGCACTCTGGCAAGGACTCACCGCATCTCACTAACAAAGGACAGTGTAGGTGGAGGGTGTGTACCACAGGACCTGGGGGCTGCTACACCACAGGACCTGGGAGCTGCTACACCACAGGACCTGGGAGCTGCTACATCACAGGACCCGGGGGCTGCTACACCACAGGACCCAGGAGCTGCTACACCACAGGACCTGGGGGCTGCTACACCACAGGACCCGGGAATTGCTACACCACAGGACTCAAGAGCTGCTACACCACAGGACCCAAGAGCTGCTACACCACAGGACCCAGGAGCTGCTATGCCACAGGACCCAGGAGCTGCTACGCCACAGGACCCAGGAGCTGCTACATCACAGGACCTGGGAGCTGCTACACCACAGGACCTGGGGGCTGCTACACCACAGGACCCAGGAGCTGCTACACCACAGGACCCAGAAGCTGCTACACCACAGGACCCGGGAGCTGCTACACCACAGGACCCGGGAGCTGCTACACCACAGGACCCGGGGCCTGCTACACCACAGGACCTGGGAACTGCTACACCACAGGACCCGGGTGCTACTCCACCCAGAACACAGGAGAAGATGCGTCCAGATAAACAGGCTGAGTAGCGGCGCTTTCATTGACATTCCTGTGGAAACAGCATCTCTCCGCAGATTTGCTCTAGTCTGGGTCATACGGCACATGTCGTGAAATGCTAGCACCACTCCGTCGGCTGCACACACGCCAAACCATCCGTCCAACACCTCCTCTGCCGCACGGCCAGCACCCACAGGCCACGTTCCCGCGGCCCGACGTGTGAACGCGAGAGCTGTGCGAGTGAGGTCCGCAGAAGTGGTCAAACAAAGCAGAAGTCACGCCGCTCTCTGCTGCTGCTGCCCTCGCGCCTCACAATGCAGAGAACAGAGCCGATTTAACTCCACCGCTCCTCACATATTCTTAAGGTTTAATCTCCAACCAACGCTGTTGACATTATGGTGGTGGTTTTGGTAACCATGAAGTCTATAGTACTCTGTAGTTGCTCTTATCCTTGAACACAAGCACAAAAGTAAAGCAATCTAAACTTTTCTATATTAAATTTAGGGTAACGTGGATATTTAAAAATGGATCAAGTTTGAAAACTCACTTTTTAAAAACTTTTTTAGGGATCCATTTTCAAAGGGCAATGAAACTGACCTTACTTAGAAATCTAAGTAAGCCAAATTAAGAATCTACACTTTAATTTTTAATTTGCCATTTTTGTATTGTCTCATTATGGAAGAAAAGCAATGAAGTAATGTGTATGAACAAGTTAACTACTGTGTAGCTTAAGTTACTGTCACAGATGCTGTCATAATAATATTGAGAGCAAAAGGAAAACATTCTGGAATTACAGCAACATGTAAACAGCGCAATCATTCTGGAATGAAATCCATTAGAATTACGGCGATATGTAAACACCGTGCAATGATTCTTCATGGTAATCATCTAGTTTAATCCAACCGTTTGCTTGATGTTGCATGCATTGCTGCTACTTTAATCTTATTTAGTTATTAGTTATTTTTCCTTGAAGTTGATTTAATCCTTCAAAGAAACAGAGAGACAGAGAGAAATAAATGAGATACTACTTTGGTGAGCTCTTTTATCCTGCCTGTTAACCTACCCACCCTTAATATTGACTTATCCTGGCTTATATTGAAATACCTTCCAAATATAATTTAATCAATATTAAGGCCATCTGCTGAACAATTGTTGGTTATTAGTTGATTCCACGAAGCAACACAGGACATTTGTGCTAATAGACTAATAAAGAGAATGTTAAACAACAGCTTAACACTGCTGTATATAATAGCAGTATACAAAAACACCCCCACCAACATGCCTATTAGAAATAGCACAGAGTCTACAGGAAGTGGCTCTAGGACAAAGAGAACGGTGTGGTTGTTTTCCTAGTCCAGGACTAGATGTCCATGCTCAGTGATGGCTAACACACGTCAGACCTGCTGGGGGAGTTCAACACTCCAACTGCAGCTTCATTGTCCTCCCAGTGCCAAGAAACAGACCACACTTTCAGATTTGTAAATCCAATTTGTAAACAGCAGCGCTCGATATGTCTGCAAGCTATAATTTCCTGTAACTGGTCTGTAATCTTATGCAATCTGAGCATTTTTTAGAAGTGTCCTTTGCATCACTCATCTATCGACATTGCTGTTACAAACAAACGTAGCAAAGCCTGACGGAAATCTGCCCAGAATTGCAGCACCTCCACCTGCCCTTACACATACACACACACACACCCACACACACACACACACACACACACACACACACACACACACACACACACACACACACACACACACACACACACACACACACACACACTACCCTTACAACACACACCACTACCCCTACAGCACACACACATACACACACACACTACCCTAACAGCACACACACACACACACACACACACACACACACACACACACGCACTACCCTTACAACACACACCACTACCCCTACAGCACACACACATATACACACACACTACCCTAACAGCACACACACACACACACACACACACACACACACACACTACCCTTACACACACACACACACAAACACACACAAACACACACATACACACACACCCTTACAGCACACACACACTACCCTTATAGCACACACACACACACACACACACCCTACCCTTACAGCACACACACACACTACCCCTACAGCACACACACACACACACACACACACTACCCTTACAGCACACACACTACTCTTACAGCACACACATACACACACACACTACCCTTACAGCACACACACACTACACACATACACACACACACACACACACACACACACTACACTTTCCCATCACTTTCCTCTGCACAGACTGTTCTTTTATGTTCCAGAAAATACAGTGTAGAGAAACACAAAAGCACACGGCCATTTGAAATGGCCATTTGTACCAGAAATTAAGTTTTAGGCAGAGAACAGAATCATTACCCTCTGCTTGGTGGGAAGGATACATTGAGAATAGGGATGCGGAGAGAAAGGGAGAGAGAGATGGAGAGATAGAGAGAAATGGAGAGAGGCAGCTATAAAGTAGATTTGCAATATTGAGAACATGTCTTTGGGAGAGGAATATAAACTTCTTTACTGTCCTCTTCTGCAGACAGTAAAAACTATTCCAATCACCCCGGTCGCACGATTAGCGTTTGGAGATTAGAAATCTGTTTAACCCAGTTACAAATGACAGGTGGGTGGGATTCATGAAGATGTAATGATGATATATTCAAACATTTCAAATAGCAGGTGCTCAGCAGACCAGTTCAGTGTGATGTGCTATGGCATATTTACTGACCAAGGTTACGTCAAAAGAAGCAGTGTGGGAATTACGTTACATTTGAATTTAAACACATCTGCACTGGAATCCAGACACGAGGAAAGCTGTTTGGCCTTTAAATGCTCTGAGCAGCATGAAGTCAGGATGGGGTGGGAAAAGAGGGAGTGTTGAATAACTGTGTCCAGGTATTTGTTAAAGACACCAATGTCCACTGTTTATGCCATCAACGAGACAAGGTCACGCAGAAAACTCTGGTGGAGGCTGGAAAAGAAAAATTCTGATTACATCTCCGTGCTTCATGACATTTCCTGTGCTAGGGAGGTGTCACATCCACTCTGCTGAATGCTGACAGGCACCGGAGAGGATTGACAATACACAGCTAGTGCTCCTCCTGTTTAAAAAGCTCTAGTTTTCTGGTTGTAAACAGCAGTTACATCATAATGAGAGCAGCCTGGTGAATATCTGCTCTGCCTCCCGCGAGTGCCTCCCTCCGCCTGCAGGCTCCACAGCGCTGCATCTGATTGGAGGAGAGTTCTTCCTCTGCCACCACGGACAGGAATCACATGGAGGCGCAATTAGCAAGAGCCCTGGTTGCCATGGTGAATCATGACCGCGCATCTGCTTGGAATGAGTAGACGGCTCCTCGAACACAGACCTGGAGACAGGTCTCACACACAGACCTGTAGACACACAGATCTGGAGACAGGTCTCACACACACAGGCCTGGAGACAGGTCTCACACACACAGACCTGGTGACAGGTCTCACACACAGGCCTGGAGACAGGTCTCACACACAGACCTGTAGACAGGTCTCACACACAGACCTGGTGACAGGTCTCACACACAGACCTGGTGACAGGTCTCACACACACAGGCCTGGAGACAGGTCTCGTACACAGACCTGGAGACAGGTCTCACACACAGATCTGGAGACAGGTTTCACACACAGACCTGGAGACAGGTCTCACACACAGACCTGGAGACAGGTCTCACACACACAGACCTGGAGACAGGTCTCACACACAGATCTGGAGACAGGTTTGACACACAGACCTGGAGACAGGTCTCACACACACAGACCTGGAGACAGGTCTCACACACAGATCTGGAGACAGGTTTGACACACAGACCTGGAGACAGGTCTCACACACAGACCTGGAGACAGGTCTCAGACACAGACCTGGAGACAGGTCTCACACACAGATCTGGAGACAGGTTTCACACACAGACCTGGAGACAGGTCTCACACACACAGACCTGGAAACAGGTCTCACACACAGATCTGGAGACAGGTTTGACACACAGACCTGGAGACAGGTCCAACACACACAGACCTGGAGACAGGTCTCACACACAGATCTGGAGACAGGTTTGACACACAGACCTGGAGACAGGTCTCACACACAGATCTGGAGACAGGTTTGACACACAGACCTGGAGACAGGTCCAACACACACAGACCTGGAGACAGGTCTCACACACAGATCTGGAGACAGGTTTGACACACAGACCTGGAGACAGGTCTCACACACAGATCTGGAGACAGGTTTGACACACAGACCTAGAGACAGGTCTCACACACAGATCTGGAGACAGGTCCAACACACACAGACCTGGAGACAGGTCTCACACACAGATCTGGAGACAGGTTTGACACACAGACCTGGAGATAGGTCTCACACACAGACCTGGAGACAGGTCTCACACACAGATCTGGAGACAGGTTTGACACACAGACCTGGAGACAGGTCTCAGCAGCGGGTGCCCTGGTTCTCCACCGCCCTGCCACAGCTCAGCCAGGCGGAGTGTACCTGGTGCAGGTATGCTCAGCCTCATCCTGATTTGGCGAAGCTTTCTGTCGGAGTGTTCGCTGGCGTGGGCCTCCGCGCTTCCCCCACGGGGGTGGGCAAAGCTCTCTGCTAGCTGTGGCTCAGGTTGCATTAATTGCCAGGTGTGCGGTAGAACTCCTCTTCCATTGGATGCACACATTTCCCCTCTACCCAGGAGAGGCTTCTGACAGGCGCTGTCACAGGCGCAGCCTCCCGTGCTCTTCCCATGGTTGCCACCTCCGAACACGCTCCTGATGTATCGGCATGCTGGCTAAAGGCAATGAGGGATCGGCCCTCGGCTGCCAAGAGTTTCTCCCCACGTTCTCTTTCACTGTAAATCTTGTGGGATGTAATTTGTGACGATTCACTGTCCCTATTACACTGTCAGAACCTCTGACTTAGCAGCAAAGCAACACAAAGTGGGGAGCCAGTTAGTTTTAAGTCAACACACCCACTCCACTCTGAGAGACAGCATAATAATGTCACACCCCCCCGCACACACACACACACACACACACACACACACACACACACACACACACACACACACACACACACACACACACACACACACACACACACACACACACTCAACTTTATAACAACTGAAATAGTACTATTAGACCGATCTTATTACTAATACAAAATAATAGTATTGCAACTAGAGGGGATGGGACGATCTTGAGCTTCCCAGAGAAGATCTGATCTGCTGACATTCTCCACTGAGCGCTGCCTTCATGTCCCAGGATGGGTCTCACTGGGGCCCATGAGGATGCTCATCAGGACACCTGGCTTTCTGCACACCTCCCCACTGCCACACAGGAGGAAGAGGGAGGGAACGTGAGAGAGGGAGAAAGAGAGGGAGAGAGGTAAATAGAGGGAGAAAGGCAGAGAGTGGGAGAGAGAGACAGAGAGTGTGGGAGAGGTAGAGAGAGTGAGAGAGACTGAGAGGGAGAGAAAGGGATATGCAGAGAGTGGGGGAGAGAGGGAGAGAGATGGTGTGGTAGAGAGAGAGAAAGAGGGAAAGAGAGAGTGGGAGAGAGGTAGAGAGAAAGAGGGAGAGTGGGAGAAAGATTGGGAGAGAGATAGAGAGAGGGAGAAAGAAGGAGAGGGAGAATGGGAGAGCGAGAGGGAGAAAGAGGGAGAGAAGCAGAGAGAGGTAGAGAGAGGAAGAGAGAGGTAGAAAGAGAGGGAGAGAGAGCACAGGCGTCTGCGTGGGCTTTCAAACGGCCTCTGTCCCCACCTGCAATACCCTTTCACTCTCAGGGGAGTAAGAGGTGCCTGCTGTGAGTTTGGTTTGAAACAGCACAGATGAAAAGCAGAGCCCCTCCAGCACCCACCCGTCCCGTCACATCCACCCTCCCACTTAAACACCCCCACCCTGAAGGATGGATAACACAGCACGTATCCTCATCACACCTGGGGGCAGTCATGGCCTGGCGGTTAGGAAACAGGTCTTGTGACCGGAGGGTCTTGGGTTCGATTCCCAGACCTGAGGCCATGACTGAGGTGCCCTTGAGCAAGGCACCTAACCCCAACTGCTCTCCGGGCTAGGGCTAGGGCTGCCCACCGCTCTGGGCACATGTGATCCACAGCCCCCTAGTAATCACTAGTGTGTGTGTTTGTGTGTTCTGACTGCACAGATGGGTTAAAAGCGGAGGACAAATTTCGATTGGGGTGTAAAAATCACAATTGACAAAATATGGCACATTTCATTCGGAGGGGCAATGAGTAGGAAATGACTTAGAATGCGTGCTGGGGGCGGAGCCATGTGATGTGGGGGCGGGGTTTTGAGTCAGGGCGTGTGCTGGGATGGAAGGGCCACATCTGAGCTGCGGTGCCTGTCCACTAGCACAGGCCTGGAGCACAGTGCCTCCTGGACGGAGCAGGTTAATGAATAACTTATGGCCCTTATCAAATATTTGCACTCCGGCAAGCAGCTGCACATCACGCAGGGATTTGTGTTTCATCCCGACGTCTCTTCACTTCACTGCATTAATGCAGCTTATTGCGCGATTCTACCCACATTAGCAACTCGATGAGATGCAGTTAGGAGAACAGGCCACGTGGAGCGGCAATGGGAAGGGACATTTTGTGAATTCAGCGTTAAACTCTGAAGCTCCAGTTCGCGTTTCATCTGTTCTGATCTGGTCATGCAACATGTAAGACACGAGTATATGTATTTCTCTCTCCGTCATGATCAAAGTCTCCATGATGATAGGAAAACATGAAAATATTGATGTTTTGGGTTTTTCACTTTGAAGATATTTTTGTTACATAGTAAATGGCTTTGATTTTAACATTAAAATAACTAAAGTGTTTCCTTTTGGTTGCAGGTGTTAAGCTTAGGATTAGGTTTAGAGCTATGGATGCAACTGGATAGCTAAAGTAATACACAAGTCAATGATACACAAGTAGTAGGTACACAAGTCAATGATACACACGTAGTACACAAGTCAATGATACACAAGTCAATGCACGTGCATGTGTAATGTCATGTCATTGCGTGTGTGCGCAGATGAACATGTGGGTGTGTCTGTGTCTATTTTTATGCAGTTGTGTATGTGTTTGCATGTGTGTGTGTGTGTGTGTGTGTGTGTGTGTGTGTGTGTGAACATGTACACATTAAGCTTTCTAGAATGACACTTGCTGGAGGGGATGATGGAACCCAGGGACCACAGAAGTGTCAGATCTGCGCAGCTCAAAGCCCAGACAGACATTGTTCTGTATTCAAAGGGACAGTCTCCCCAGCTCCGGGGGGGTGATGCTGCTACTGACAGCACACTGTGTCCAACCGTTGCCACGGCAGCTTTTCTGCTCTGTCGTCATGAAGGAGCTCCGTTGGTGTGACCAGGACCCTTTAGACAAGCATGAACACTACTCTTCCTGCTGCGAAATCTCACCCTTCATTACATCTACAACCCACCCCGTTATGTCTGTCACGCAATTCATACCAAAAGAACACAGAGGGGGTGGGGGGGTTGTGGGCTTTGAGGAACGTTCTAATTTTAACATTCAAATTCTGCAAATCCCCACAAAACGTTGCATAAACCGCTAAGGCCCTAGAGATATTAAAATCACATTTATCAAACCTAAATTGAATCATTCTAATCTTTCCTTTTTTTGTAATTGATGAATATTCTGAGATTTCATTTGCCTGCAACACTATGGCCTCGTTCACTCCAGCGCTATTGAACACCTCCTAGAGTGACAGCGCTGTACTTCCTCTTCCAGCACTATCTCTACCGAGAGCAACGGTCCTTCAGCAAGCAGGCTCGCCCGGGAATCAGCCAAGATTTGCAGTTGTCACATCTCCCAAGCCCCGCCCCCTGCCCCACATGCTTCCAGTCATGTGCGTTTTCCGAAGCTAATTATGGGTGTGTGGTCGGCTTGCGCCGCCTCCGCACTCTGCAGCACCTTGGACAGCGCCGGTGACTCACAGGCGCTCACCTGTGGAGAACTGGCCCACGTTCGCATCCTGCCGACGGACCGGGCTCACAGAACTGGCATGCCGCACACAAACGGGCCTTAACCTCGCTAAATCCTCTCTCTTCCAATAGGACGCCAAGCAAAGAGGCAACAATACATCAGGCTGACATCATTTACTTTTCTTGCCCCTCCCTTTGCCCCTCCCCCTCCCAGAATAACCCCACCCCTGCTGCGCGACGCAAACAAAAAAAAACTCAGCACTGCGCCAAAAAGGTCAGTCCTGCCCCAACCAGCCAGTGATTAATATCAGTCAAGGAATCTCTCTCCGAATGCTTCACACAAATGACCTGTGATGCGCGTGCTCTCTGCAGAATGTTTGCTGTGAGGACCGTGCTCCCGAACAACCATCAATTCAGTTTAATGTCATTGCAAACAAGTCTGTGGTATTTGACATCGCTAATTACATTTCTTCCCCTTTTCTTGACTCAGACCCCTGGGAAAGCGCCAGGGTGGAACAACTCCCTGAGGCACAACACACAGGCGCACAAAATCACTGCACCACACTTGACTGTAGTAGCGATTACACTCAGCTCCATTACTTACCAGCCAGCAGGCACAGTTGTTTTCACTTATTTACCTACTGTATCTCACTTGAAGCCACAGCAAACGTACCATATCCATAAACCTGTAATGGAGAAAAAGGAAACGCTACACTCTTTCAGATGAGAGCTGCAGACTTAATTTAATAATGGTTTTATTGGATGATACAGAGGCCTGTGACCAGCCTGCTGTTAGGAGATACATTTTGGCTGAGGTAGAGGATCCCAGCTAAACTGTCTACACCCTGATCCATGGAACATAAAGAAACCTGATGTTGTGTTTGCACGTGCTTGTGTCTTGGCATGAGATGGTGTGGCCATAGATTGATCTTTCCCTTTTGTGGCTATGATCTCTAACACCATCATCAGGTCTATTACAACAACTCGCAAGCACCAATCACTGTGATATGTGGTGGTGGGCTTCCTGAAAGCTTTGCTTACAGATTCATTACAGGCTTGAGAGGCAGACAGAGCACTCGAGACCCCTGCCCTGCGCTCCAGAACCACTGCGCGGTAAATTTCAGTTGGAGCTGGCATTAGCCTTCTGGAGGAGGCTTTCAGAAAACAGCCTCCCATAATTCACAGCAATGTGGTGTTTTTTTGTTGTTGGTGTTTTGTAGTTCCTGTTTCAATCCACCGATTCACTTCTGTAAACATAGCAAGGACACAGTGGATGTGAGGATGATGATGAGATGGGGGGTGAGGCAGGCTGTGCCAGAACCGCTCCTTCTGAGACTAAGGTGCAAGGGTGCATTCACAACTGCACCATGCTTATTTCGTCTGGCTGTGAGAGTCTCCATAGGAAGCAAAACCCAGCGCAGCACACAGGCACGACTCCGTCACTCTGAACACGGGGTGACAGGATAAGGGGGCTGCTCTGTGATTCCAGCTACGTGCGACGTTCTCCACCTGAGGAGTGATCCAGGCTTTTCTGGCATGTTCCCCGGACCGACGTGCTGAGCCCCCCATGGCCAGGTATAGTGCACATAGTGCACATAGTGCACGGTGCACAAGCTGCTCCGCAGTGTGACTAACACGGCGTGAGCCTGGGGACGCCTCGCTCGCTGCCTCCGCCTGCAGTGCAAACACAGGCGGAGCCCCTGTGCTTATCAGTGCCAGAGTTGAGTTCGGAGGCGGCGTGTTCACTGTAGCACTGGCTTGCTTAGTGGGGTTTTTGTGTGTGTGTGTGTTTTTTTTCTTTTTTCCTGGGTGAACGTTGCCTTGGTTACAGGAACCACAGCCTGCTGCAGCGGTTTGAATGGTGCGCGCTCGTCCTTGTGCTCGCTCAGGGTCTCGTTACAGAAGCTCCCAGTCAAGTGGGAACTGAGAGGCCTTCCATCACCACCAGAGAGGTGACGTGGGGTCACAGCACGGAGAGACTACACCCTCACCTGAAGACCCTAGTGGCTAACCACACATGCCTCACTCAGCTCAGTGACCACTGAAGTGTCTTTTAAAATACAGAAGGTAATACAAAAATGTCAAAAATAAAACTATCATATCAGTTTCTCAGAGTCAACACTATGTACAAAGTTACTGTCTCATAAACATAATATAACTTTTCTAAAATCAGCCTGCTCAGTTTGTACTCTGATAGTGATTATTGTATTCCCTGAGCACGGGACACCCTGGCATGTTTGTGCTTTCTTCACACACAAGACGGCCTTCTTTCTTTCTTTCTTTGGCACATGCAGCTTTGTGAACCACTTAATATTAATGTCTGCTTATGTCCCATTAGGGAGCAAGATTCAGTATGTACACAACAGTCTTATTAATAGGTAATGATAGTTCATTCTTCATAACGGGTGCCCTGTTATAACCACAGGCAGACTGTAAACCAGTATAGGTCTATCTTTATGATGAATAAAGAGCAAGACGTTTGGGCCAAAATGCAAAATTAACAAACCATAATAAAACAGTTGCAAAAGTCACTGACTTTTGCCACAATATATTTCTGAAGATAAACTGACCATAAACTGACAGAAACGCTGCAAGCCAGAAGCAGGGCTTGTCACGTCCATAAACATAATGCAGCTGTGGCACGCAGAGCAAATACCACATGGACAATGAGCAGACGAAAGACGAAACCCGGGCGGCTCAAACGTTTAACTTGAACTGTCAGCTGCAAAGCCAGACTGGAGCCGTATGAAGTGAGGAAGAGAACCAGGGCCAGTCCGCCTGTAGACGAAACTGCACCTTTACATAAACACTGTTCGAGGCAGTGTACAGGAAAACACCTTTGCAGTAATCGCACAAGGATAAAGTGATGCAGTGTGTTTGTTACCCTCAACACTGCATGCAATCGGAGATACAAATGCTTCTGACTACCTGAGCATGAAATAGAGCTTTGAGAATACTGGTGAAGGCTGCACTCTCTGCTCTATTCATTACTTTTCTATTGAGGTGCAAAACGAGCTTGGTCAGATGTTCCAGCACACGATTCAGTTCAAGCAAGAACGTTGTGGCGTTTTCCTGTTGTTCCTTTGCATTTATCACTGCTCTGCGTATGAACCTTTTCTCTGAACCGATTCACAGCCATTGTTTGCTGAAAGTAGTTCCTAAATAGATATCAGCACAGCTAACACAGTCTGCGCTGTAAGGTATGGAAAGGCACCAGAATCCTACATGTACACATGCCTGCATGTATGAGAAAATGCAGCCATACACTGATAATCCAGTTTCCTTAGTGTGCAGCGTTTAGAATGCCTACACCAAAATAATACATCAACATTGACATAAATAAGAACACAACTAAAATTGCAACTCAGCAGTACAGCACTTGGTCCACAATGACCAGGAGATTTATGCTGTTACAGGGGCTTAGCATATACTAGTATATACTAGCATAAACGCTCTACAATGGCACTGATAGATCAGATACCAGTGTGCTTGGACAAACCTATTGCTACAGGAAAAGAAATTTCTCTGCACTAATTCAAAAGTAGCAGTCATCCCAGAATGAGCTGTTTTCTTCAGTTCCACAACAGACCTCATTTGAGTATCTTGGGGAAAAAGTCTTCTTTGATGTTTCAGCTCCCAGTGCCCATCTATTTTAAAATTGTAGTAGTTGTGATGCGTTTCCCCATCCACTGTGGGCTTTGATCTGACTGTTCAGACCTCACCTTATCCACACCAATGACGCACAGACATTTCAGCGGCTGACACACATAGCAAACCAGATTCATGCAGTCAGTCCATCACTTGAGATGTTGTTTTCCACCTTCTCCTTGAATGTGTGAGGCCTCGCATTTTTTTCGGGACCAAATCCATAACGTCTTTCTCAGAGCAGGGCGGGAAGACCTGCCCCCTGTTCTGGGAGAAGATCCAGCTGTCATTACAACTAGGAATGATAATTTGAGCCTCTCCTTCCTTTTAAAAGGTTCAGTTACAAGGCAATCAAACAGCAGGCAGAGCAATTCAAATAAGCTTAAATGTAAGTAATGGTAATTGTAATTGTTTAATCTATCTATTTCCACAGTCCAGTGCTTTAAATCACTTTTAGTCAAGCTAATGTAAAACAATGCAATATAGAACATTTAGCCGAAACAGAGTGACTGTTGGTTGTAAAGATTAACACCCTGTAATTCCTAGTATGTAAACACAGCAGGAGCGTTCCTGTCTTCCTTCATACACTTTCACAAGTTTTAAATACTGCCCCTGATTTGACTCTCCTCCATTACAGAAGTCCAAAACAAGTGTGACAGGCCCTCCACGCCCAGGAGAACACTTCATAACAGAGTCTTCAAGGTGAGATTATGTCGTAAAGCCTCCGTCAGCACACCATAGTGGCTTTGCCTCATATTTCACTCGCTTAAACAACTATAGCCTCATTTCTCGCAGCATGGGCCATGCCCGAGACGCAGAGAACTCCACTCCGCATGCACGTTCCACGCAGTGCGATGCCAGGACGCAGAACGCACAAACAATAACACTGACTCGGTGTGGCGCCGGCAAGCGAACGCGGCGTTTACACCACGGGGGAGATTTATTTCCGCGATACCTCGCATTATAGAGCGCGCCAGCGCCCGCCTATAATTTACCTAATTAGGAAGCGATTCCCATCGTTTGCACAAACATGTGCTCGACAGGAAATAACAAACAGTAGTGTGCTTTTTGTTACTGAGTTTATTATGGCCCACTCCCGTGTGAGAGTGTGTGAATCTTAATGCATGTAAAAACTGTCCATTCTGCTCTGGTTCACTGGTCTTTGGGCATTTACATGATGTGCTGACAAACCCTGAGCTTGGTGAGGGTTCAAGGTAACAGAAGGTTTATTAGGGACGCTTGAGCCACTTTCACATAACATTGGATAGATATTATAATGAGGCTGTACAACTGATAACTATAACTAATATAGCAAAGACAACACAAGCTGGATGTAGTGTTAAAGAGAGAGAGA
Organism: Brachyhypopomus gauderio; assembly: GCF_052324685.1. NCBI lineage: Eukaryota > Metazoa > Chordata > Actinopteri > Gymnotiformes > Hypopomidae > Brachyhypopomus > Brachyhypopomus gauderio. Next base: position 16,027,333 of record NC_135216.1, on the reverse strand, counting down.
GAGAGAGAGAGAGAGAGAGAGAGAGAGAGAGAGAGAGAGAGAGAGAGATATTTCTGCAAATCTAAAACTTTTGTTTCTCAGGACTGTCCCAGCTCCACTCTGCCCAGTCACAGAATCCTGAATTCACAGAATTTACCAAGAGGTGCTGTATGAACAACTGATCCTCCCACCATCAGGTATCACAGGCACTGGACCTCACACCTGAAAGGACACTGGTTTACAGTCCTCATTCCTGAGTCAACCAACCCATTTGTGGTGGGGCCAGGCCAGTGACCATTGGGATGTGCTGGCCCATATGTGCATGACAGGGGGGTGTGTACCAGAACTAGACTTCTGCCTAGACTGGCATGTAAATACAGTTGCCCTGTTGAGCAGCTGCACTCACACAGCTGACTGTGGTTCCTAGGTCCGGGTGGCCTGGAATATAGTGTTGTGGCACTCCCCCGGCTGCAGGCATGCCCCTCAGAGATGCTCTGCCACCTGGGTGGCCCTGTGCTCCCCCAAACACACACACACACACACACACACACACACTTCATACCCCCCTCCTAAATCAGTCACAGTGCATGAAATGTTAGTCCTACAATTTCATTAGTGGAGTTCTATAAGAGCTCTACAGGCTGACTGTGCAAATGTATGCGCTTGTGATGACAGCTCATCAAAACATGGACTGGTGGAGTATAAGGTGTATGCTGGCGGGGTGTATGGGGAGGTACTGGTGGAGTATAAGGTGTATGCTGGCAGGGTGTATGGGGAGGTACTGGTGGAGTATAAGGTGTATGCTGGCAGGGTGTATGGGGAGGTACTGGTGGAGTATAAGGTGTATGCTGGCGGGGTGTATGGGGAGATACTGGTGGAGTATAAGGTGTATGCTGGCGGGGTGTATGGGGAGATACTGGTGGAGTATAAGGTGTATGCTGGCGGGGTGTATGGGGAGATACTAGTGGAGTATAAGGTGTATGCTGGCGGGGTGTATGGGGAGGTACTGGTGGAGTATAAGGTGTATGCTGGCGGGGTGTATGGGGAGATACTGGTGGAGTATAAGGTGTATGCTGGCGGGGTGTATGGGGAGATACTGGTGGAGTATAAGGTGTATGCTGGCGGGGTGTATGGGGAGGTACTGATGGAGTATAAGGTGTATGCTGGCGGGGTGTATGGGGAGGTACTGGTGGAGTATAAGGTGTATGCTGGCAGGGTGTATGGGGAGGTACTGGTGGAGTATAAGGTGTATGCTGGCGGGGTGTATGGGGAGGTACTGGTGGAGTATAAGGTGTATGCTGGCGGGGTGTATGGGGAGATACTGGTGGAGTATAAGGTGTATGCTGGCGGGGTGTATGGGGAGATACTGGTGGAGTATAAGGTGTATGCTGGCGGGGTGTATGGGGAGATACTGGTGGAGTATAAGGTGTATGCTGGCGGGGTGTATGGGGAGATACTGGTGGAGTATAAGGTGTATGCTGGCGGGGTGTATGGGGAGGTACTGATGGAGTATAAGGTGTATGCTGGCGGGGTGTATGGGGAGATACTGGTGGAGTATAAGGTGTATGCTGGCGGGGTGTATGGGGAGGTACTGATGGAGTATAAGGTGTATGCTGGCGGGGTGTATGGGGAGATACTGGTGGAGTATAAGGTGTATGCTGGCGGGGTGTATGGGGAGATACTGGTGGAGTATAAGGTGTATGCTGGCGGGGTGTATGGGGAGATACTGGTGGAGTATAAGGTGTATGCTGGCGGGGTGTATGGGGAGGTACTGGTGGAGTATAAGGTGTATGCTGGCGGGGTGTATGGGGAGGTACTGGTGGAGTATAAGGTGTATGCTGGCGGGGTGTATGGGGAGGTACTGGTGGAGTATAAGGTGTATGCTGGCGGGGTGTATGGGGAGATACTAGTGGAGTATAAGGTGTATGCTGGCGGGGTGTATGGGGAGATACTAGTGGAGTATACAGTGTGGCACCGATGAAGTATAAGGTGGGGTTAAGAAAATGGTGTTGGATTAATTTATGGTGTAGTGCTGGTGAAGGAAATAGCTTGGTGATAACGGAGTTTACAGCAAAGAGCTTACAGCATGGCACCACACAGATGGAGTTTGTAGAGTGCGTTCAGTTATGCTTCAACAGGGCTACTTATGCCAATGACTTTACAAGAGCTTTTTCATCACACGCATAAAATGAATAATCTCCATGAGCGTATAGGAAGTATATAGTAACATTAACTGCTGCCAAACACGATCGTCTTTTAAAAGTCTAATAGGTGCCCACTGTGGTAAAGCCAAACTCAGAGATGAGCAAGAGGTGAGCCGGCTCTCGGTTCCTTCATGATACGTCACCGTCCTTGGGTCTCTAGTGCTTGTGCAGAGTGTGTGGGCTGTGTGCTCTGCATGGGCTGCTTGGGCACGGAAGCAGGTAAGCAACACCGAACTGACGTTAGTGCTGCCACGAACAGCCTCGTGTGAGCTAATGTATTCTGTGGGACATGCAGCTGTGTCATCATCCGATCCATTAAGAGCTACTCTATTGATCATTTTTTGAGATAAGCTAAGTGTATGTGGACTTCTGCCTTTACAAACATATATTTAAAAGTAATGGGACAGAAGTCACATCTCTAAAACAGGCCATTTGGTATGCAATTACGCTTAAGGTCATTTTGAAACCTTTTAGCATATAAAAGTTTAAAAAGGGGTGGTCTGTGGTCTGGCAAATGAAACCCGCCTTGGTGTGTGATAATCAAGATCCATTATACCTGCTGAGAAGGGGAATGAGCATCTACAAATGGCCTTAAAAGAGGCTGTTTAAACCCAGGAGAGGTCCTGTGATAGTCCATCCAGACCTGTCTCACTGGTCCAGAGTGTCTCACGCGGCCAGCTAGAAGCAAAGTCATAACGTGACAGGCCAGAATGGGCACTGAGTGGGATTTGTAAGCATTTGGACTAAACACATAATTATGATTTTAGTGTTTGAATAATGTGCCACCTCAAAACAATTTATGGCCAAATAAAACATGACCATGGTGTGATCGCCATAGTGCATCTCCACTGGGGGCTCTTGCTAAGTAACCTAAGAGATCACCTCATTTTGAGCATTCGTGATTACTAATACTGAAGGTCAACACAGCACCACAGACACCAAAATAATAAATAAAATAAATAAAGCTCACTTATTAGTAAAACTGCACATTGCCCACAGAAAGTACACCTACAGGACATTCTGACTTCAACTACAAAACGGTACAGTCGTGGAGTCAAGGTAATCAGCAGCACTTAGGACAGAGTCCAGAAGGTTCTGCTGACCCCTGGCCACACCCCCTCTCACAGCCTAAATCATGAATAATGAATGAGATTGAGTCAGCAGTGCACACACTGGCAGCATGGAGGAGTGATGCTCTCGCTCTCATAGCGTGAGGCATGCCCACGACTGTTGCTTGGCAACCAGGTAATTCCTAGTAAGTGCCTCTACTCAGAGAAATCCCCCTTATCCTATAATTCACCAGGATCCCAGAGCCTCCCTCATCCTGCTAGCCATATATGGCGAGGTTATGGAGGTCGTCTCCGTAGCTACATGAAAAACCGCTCTTCTGCATCATCAGTGGTTTTTTTAGAAACAACACCAACACAGAAATGATGACAAAAGTAAACAGGTTCACAGCACATAACTGCACACTGGGTCATGGGGCTGGTTCTGTCTGCTCCAGATCCAAAAGCCCAAAGCAGCAGGTTCACATCCCCAGCCACAGGATGCCAAAGACAAAGGACACCATGACATTCTCATGTCCCTGCCTTTCCACTTCACTGGGTCGGTGCCCCACTGAAGAAGACCTTTAGATTTAGTAAAACATTTCTAAGACACACAAGGGCCACATAAAACCGATAACACAACATCTCGTTTGGAATTTAAAGACACTTGTAATTCCCATGTAAACACAAAATCACCAGTCTGGAAAATGTAAGGTAATCTAATTGAAGATAATTAATAATTTTTACTCAAACCTGAATATATTCTCTGCACTGTTATTCCTAGTGTGAACTATAATTCCGCTGGAATTCCTTCCACCATGAGATCGACCTGCAGCTTTCTTTTACGAAAAACCCTGCAGCATCCCAAAAAGGTACCAACTCAGCTCAGGATCCATGTACACTTTCTGCTTCACCACATGTGTACCTCCCCATTGTAGCCAACACAGCTGTAACACTACAGGTAACACAACAACACAACAGTAGCACTGGTAACACAACAGTAACACTGCCCCAATGAAGTAACAGTAACATCTCCAATGAAGGGTTGGGTCATGTGTATGGTAACACCTCAGTAACACTGCAGAGCCCTCCAGTGTGGAGTTGGGCCATATGTATAGTAACTCCACAGTAACACTGCAAAGCCCTCCAGTGTGGAGTTGGGCCATATGTATAGTAACTCCACAGTAACACTGCAAAGCCCTCCAGTGGGATGGCTATTTAGGGTAACACCACAGTAACACTGAAAAGCCCTCCAGTGGGGTGGCTATTTAGGGTAACACCACAGTAACATTCCTTTGGGGTGGCTATGTAGGGTAATGCCACAGTAACACTGCAAAGCCCTCCAGTGTGGGGTTGGGTTGTTATAGGAGGTATATTGCAGTAGCACTGCAAAGAGTGTTGCCTTCACAGACAACCCTCCTCGCAAGCTCCACGCAAGCCTGCTGCCTGCATTGCCATGACAACCCCTGCTACGGCTGACGAAGCCCTCACTGACAGTGTCTGTTTTCCAGCACGCTCTTCATTTATTCATCAGTTTCTTCTTTCATCTGCCATGGAGGATGCAGAGAACGTGGAGCACACATGCTTCACCTGGGTGAGTGATGGTCCATCCGTCCACCTGAAGGCCCACGATAGGTCAGGTGGGCAGAACATGGGAGAGGTGCACCACAAGGCTTCCTTTGCCATCTATGACATCAAGAGCCTCCCGCAGAACGCAGCCGCAGAACGCAGCCGCAGAACGCACACACAAACACCAGAGTTCTTATTGTCAGCAGCCTTTTCAGATTAAGATGTAATTTCACTGATTCAGGAAGATAAAATCCTAATAAAGAATGCATGAATAAATAAAACCATAGATGCAATCCCCAAGCTCAAGCTGAAAGGTTTGGACAAAAACTGTTCAGCTCTTTGTGGCTCAAAGCCTAAATAGAACTTTGATGCACAAATGTATTGAAATTTATCTCCTTCCATGAAGACATGGCTATGAGTGAATCAGAGGTTCCATACAGCACGACATAGAAGGATTAAAAAGGAATATTCAATGCAAGAAACCACACAAATATTTTTTGTGAAAACTGATTGCACCTTGTGTCCCACCAAAGACGTTATCACTGTTCTCTTGATGTCAGCAGGAGCAGAAATATATTTAACAATTCTAGGAGGCCCACCTAGGGCTTCATTTATGCAGGAGAATGTGACATGAAAAAAGAACAAAAAAGGCAGGATTTTGGGACAGAAGCAGGACTACCGAACCAGAACTACAGGCCCAGGACTACAAAATCTATATCTTATAAAATATATAAAATCAAACTACCAGGATGTAGCAGTCACCATAGGATGCCAACTTTATCTCGTAACAGTTAATTCTCACCCAAGTAAGTGTAAACAATTATCTAATAATGAAGTGCAACTAGTAGACAACTCATCTTTATCCCAGTGTAATATTTGTTGGCTTCCCTCTGTGTAAGAAAGGAGGCACAAGCAAGAACAAGCTAGAAAACCAGGCTAAAAGTGTCATGATTCAAATTCTTCATAAACCGATAAGCCAATTATAAAAGTGATTTTACCCTCAGAACTACTTGCTATCTCTGTCTGATCCTGACATCTGGTTGACAGCTCTGAGCAGACAGTCATCTGTTGTCTAAAGTCACACTGCCCAAGACAACAGCTGAATCAACAGAGTGACGAGACATCTCAGAGACACGACCCCTGTCATCTGTGGTAGCTCGCAACAACCACGCCCCCCCTCCCCCCCCCCCCCCCCCCCCCACCACTACCACCACCACTCACCCCACCCTCAGCACATCAAGCTGCATGCAGAGCCACCACAGTGCCTAGACTTCACCGGCATAAAAGGCAGAAGCACTTTTAAAGCCATTTACAATAAGCACTTCTCACCACAGTGGTCCTAGGACATCCGGAGAGTTTTGAGGCACTTTTGAGGTATGAAGTTCTAAACAAAAAAAAAAAAGAATAAACGCTCTTTGAACAAAACTCTCATACGAGCGGTTGTTGGCTCCACAAAAGGTTTTTCTTTGTTATCGAAAGCTCCTGTACTGTATTGTGCTTTTTCGTTTGGCGCAGTGCTGAAATACCCCATTGCTTTTGTAAGGACGCACTTTATGTTTACTGCACTTTTTAAAATGGCACAGTGGAAAAACAGTTCATACCCCCCTTCATGTTTTCACATGGCAGAAACTCTTTCCACCCCAGGATCGACCAATCCTCACTGGTCATCTTTCCCTCAGGGAGGTCCATGGCAACCTCTGTAGTTGCCTCCTGTCGCCCACACAAATGCCAGCCTCTATGTCCCCAGTCTATGTGTATGTCTCATAGGACCCGGGCCGTTTGACACTGTCCAGGGCAGCTCTTAAAATCAATGGCCATTTAGCTTTTCAATTATGTCTTTGCTTCTCTGTCTTTTGTTTATAACCGTCGGCAGATAATAAATCTGTTTTGCTGAAGTCTATTTCACCACACCTTATGCTACCCAATCGATATCCACTGAGACTCGCAGTAGCATGGAGGGTCTGACACAGAGGAAATACATCAGGACCGGCCTGCTAAACACATTGTACAGAAGGTTGGCAGAGGTACATCTTGGCACTTACTTCTTTTCACTTTTGTCTGTTATTAACTTCTACATTAAAGACACCAATGCAGACATAAATTCAATACATACCGCAAAGCATGTGAAATTATTATATTGTAAAAACAATATACTGTTTTAGAAAATAGTTCAAGTAATCCATTGTACTGCAAAACAGTTTTATGTTCTCGAAAATAAACTATACTGACGAAACTTAGACAACAATAACAGCAGTAAATTCTCAACAACAGTAAAGTCTGTCTTGAGCAGAAAGGACATTTTCAAAGTTTCTCATATTTCTGGGAGATCAGACTGCCACCTACAGCATTATTTCATAGCTTCATAGAAAAGCTTAAAGCATAACCTGTCCCCGAAATCGCGGTGCCGTCTTATCGTTGCGTACGGATGTCACTGGTGTCGTTTCAAGATCATGTATCAATGTCTTAACACCAGCACGTCGCAAAAATGCCAGTTATCATTTCAACACACCTTCCTCCAATTTTCAGACCTCGGAAACACGTTAATAATTGTGGTCAAGGCTTGACCTGAAGTTCATTTATGTCCGCAATTGTCATGTTTTTGCCAGAATATATATATATATATATATATATATATATATATATATATATATATATATATATATATATATATATATATATATATAAAAGAAACAAACAGAACTTTTGCCGTTTCGCTTTCGCGTGCAGGCTGCCTGCGAAGCCTCGAGAAGTCGCGCGGCTATCGCACCCGCACATCTGACGTCATTAAGATGCCAGGGAAAGCGCTGCACGAGATGGCTATTTGCAAAGGCCTCGTTAGTTCCGTGTCGTTGGTCTAAAAATGGAATGAACAAGAAGCCTAGGGGTATACAGAAAGTCTACTTTTGTGAATTTAATCCTTCAACACGTCCCTAATCATTGTGTTTAGCTGTTACTGATCCCATCTATTCAAAGGTTTACAACTCTTAAATCGTTTGGCTCTTTTATTTAATTGCACTACTGCGCTTTAGGCTAAAGCACCAACGAAAAATCGTGCGATGCTCCTACCGTTAAAAACTAACGAAGGATCAGCTGTTTCACTTTGGTTTCACGCATTACGTAGCAAACGAGATGCGAACTTGAACCATAAAGTGTGGTGTGCTTGCATTCCTAAAACCGAGACACATTTGTTCCTCTGTGGTGTGCCCTGTGTGAGCTTCCAGACGCGCGCGCCTGCTGAGATTCCACAGACTGTTCGCTCATGGCGCCCGAGCGCACGCTGCCAGCACAGGCTCTCTTTGTTTTTGTGGCGATGCTCAGCTCGTGACCCCGCGCGCATCGCCAGACCTGCCTCTCCTGCGCCGCCAAATCAGCTCATCTACTTCACAAACACATGCTTCCGTTTAACGATTGGGACTGCGAACGGCACGGAGGATATATCCTGCGTTACGTAAAACAGCATTACGTTAAACTGGTTTTGGTCCAGGGGGACAATTTGGTTGCCAGAAAGAAACGAAAAAAAATACTTAGGTACAGTCAACTTTTTATCTGCGTATTAAAAAGCCGACTCAGACTTTGTCTTTACAAAACGCAGCCACACAATTTGTATTATTTACATAATTTAACCAAACCAAGAATTCTCCATCCATTTACAGGATACGGGCATTTTCTGACACACAGGACTAAAAGCACTTGACGAACACTACGTACAGTACTACACTAGCGTCTGCATTTCACAGCCGGAACACTGAATGATGCTGTTGTGGACCAAGAGGACCTCTCCCTGGGGCCTTCACACAACATGTGCCACGACACCACCACGACTCCACACAGCGTGGAGCCTCCATCTGCACACGTACCCACTCTTTTTACCACTTAACATGCATTTCGGACAAAGCCTTAATTGTAAATGGAATGCATGCACGTAAATCCTAGACATTTGTAGGGCTACTGAGAGCTAACAACTCTGTTCAGTTCAAAATGTGATCATTAAACAGCAACAGAGTATGAAAGAATCAAATGATTGGCAGTAGTACACACACAAAAAATGACATGCCCAAAATATAAAAATAAATTAAGCAAAATATGGCTCTTTTCTGTCCTTTGTAAATATGTAAAGACATTGAAGAAACTCTGTATCAAACCACATTAACCAAAATAAAGTTCAAGTAGTTTTGCTTAATGAAATACATCCAACCTTTCCTTTGAGATGAGCTGTTTAAAAGCACCATCATCATAACTCTATTTGCCAAAGTACACACTTGAGTTCTGAGAAATTTATAAAATTAAAGATTTATAAAAACAAAGATCATACATCTTCTCATTTGATACTCATATATCATATATTGCATAACTTATACTGCAGGGCTTTCCTCCAAACATTAACTGTACAGAACTAAAAGTAATAATAACAATGACTAAAGATAATATAGAATGTGATCTCTAAAAATTCTGTGGACGGTTCTTTTATAACATTGAATTGTAACTGACTGTGTCACTCCCTTGAAGTCACAACCAATATCAAAAAGTAACTTGAATAACAGATCTGACAAGACAAAAAAATCATCAAAAGGATCAAAAATCCATTTCTAAATCTGGGGCCAAATGGCAGAGAAAATTGATAATACATATGACCTCTAACCACTGAAAACTATTGATATGAATGACAACTGACAGAATACCTGTCCGTTTCCAGAATCCAATATTGCCATTTATTGCTTTTGTTGCTGATTAAGGGTAAAAACAATGAACAGATGTCTTTTTTTCTTCTTAATATTGATTGCAGTCAGCTAACTATCAGTAAGGTGATGCACCAGATATCTCCATTTCTTTTTTTGCTGCCATCTTCCTCAATGTTTCAACCAAGTCGTATTCTGTGCTTTCTAAACGACGGTAGCACTGATGGTACTGCATGCTGAAATACCATTCTGGTGCTGCAGTTCAATCACAACAACTCCTGACATACGACCAGCTACAGCTCAGCATAGCATCGCACAGCTCAGACAGGCAATAAAAATAACAAAAATCACCAAGCCTTACAGCTCCAGGTACTGTTCCAACTGGTGCTGTCTTTGCCCCCAATAGGTAATGACAGCTACGGCAAATTCATTAGAAGTATGTGTACAAATCACTGATCACTAATTGTACTCCTTAAAACTGTCACTCAACAGAAAATCAATTTCCTAAGCACCATGCAAAATAATGTATCTATTTAAAGTGTAAGATGGGTAAGATCGTCATGTGGGAGTTAATTGTGTATTCACAACTATGAATCATGGATACACTGTTTGAGATGATCTCCTTCTACACTATAAAGTGGAACCTACAGTGAGCATGTTCTGTGTCGTACTTCAGAGAAGCTCAGTGTCAGGTTCCTCGACTGCAAATTAGGCTATTTATAAAGTGGTGCACTTAATTGCAACATTACCAAGAGAATGGATCACTGGAACATACACACCAGTGGCAGAGGGAACAACAGTCCTCATCTGTTGAAGTGTCTTGTCAAAATACACCTACTTGATGAACAACCTAATGGCCATTTTAAATTATTTCACCCTGCGATGCAGTTCAGTCTATTCTCGATAGCACATTACATCCCACAAAAAATGGCTACGACATTTTCAAGAGTGCAAAACTTACTAAATGCAAGTTTCTCCCAAAGGTAAAAATGGGTATTCGCAATACTTAGGGCGGATGTTATTATATATATATATAAATTATTAATTAATTAATGTGGGCAGATATGTAAAAAGTGTATTATTCATGAAAGAATTACTATGGGTTTCACAATATAAAATAAAACGTCAGTTTACATAATCAAATTGGAACGTAAACGTAAAATCTTTGCGGACAAAGGATATGGATTACAAACCACCCGGAGACACCAGCTACGTGGCCGAGTGGTTTGTTTGATGCAGAAGAACACAACCGGCGCGAGCGCCGGATAGGGGGGCTGCTCCTCCTCATCCGAGACCAGATCCGGTGTTGGGTCGCGACCACCGGACCCCTGCGCCTGAGAGATCTCGGGGCCAGGAATCCACGTGCGGCCTTTTCCCTCCTCATCCTCAATATCTTCACCCTGACCGGGCGCCCGGTACAAAGCTGATATCGGAACTCTCACCTCTTCGCTCTCCGAGTAGTGAAAGTGTTCTCTCCCCTCGCCATCAGTCATGATAAAGCGTCTGGCAATGATATCCTACAATTGCGAAATTAAGTCAAAGTCAGACTGACAGGAGGTAGCTTCAGAATACACGCAAATAACCACTTCTAAAGGGTCCATTGCGAACTGCACGAAACGCTTCAAGTCGCGCATTACAGATTGTTTGATCGTTTATATGAATACGGTCGATAAATTATCATAAAGTGGAAATTTAACTGACATGTATGTATTTATTTTTGCCCATAGAGAATAATGCGCAAAGCCGTGACGTGAACAATAGCGCCTTAGACTGGTGCGCTACAAAAGAGCATAACGTAAAAAGAATCAAATAAAACACTTTAAACTTCCTTATGTAGTTTAAGCAGTTAAAGTAAAAGTAGGCAATGTTACCTTATAGGTAAGGAATTGAAGGTTCCCATAAGCATCTCCTTCACTTTCAGTGGACCGCAGACAAATCCTTTCTGTAGATGGTCTGTTTCCCGTTATAGTCCATTTGCTTTTTCCAAACGCTGTCTCTACCTCTTAACAGTGCGTTAGTCCAAAATGTATTTAGAATGAAGAATTATCAGCTGTTCAATAACATAAAATGTGAAAATATATTTGATGTTACTTTTTGGAAAATGCCGAATATTTACACAGTCAGATATTCAGTCGGAAGACCGCAAACAGGTTTGGTGCGTGTGTGTTGCTCGAGATCCTCTCTTGATCTGACACCCAAACTTCTGTTGTACCGGGAGCGCGAGCACGTGACGCCTCATCCGAGACCGAAGCTACCGAAACCGTAAAAGTAGCGCGCTTGCATTATTTCAAACACTACACACTGGGGGGTTTGTCGTTGTTTAGACTCTTGTTCATTACATTATTAACCGCTCGGTCTGCGGCTTATTTCAGCACAATAATCTGTTTTATACCGTACCGATAAAGTCCAACGCCTTTTCCTTTGTAAGTAGTCTCAAATGTTCGGGAAGAAATGATCAAAGGGGAGACATCGTTTAAATCATCGACCTACTGTCCATAATGGATTTAATGGTGCCATTGGAAGAAGAGGAAGTATGAAAATCAATAAGCAATATAAATCTCAGGGCCTATATTAAATAGTGTAGAAATAAACTACATGTTTAAAAGCCCATAGGTACTATGAAGTCGAACTCTGAGACCACGTCTATACACGGAATGCACATATAAATTATCACTCAATGTGTTTACGTACTAATGAAGTATTCTTACTTCCTAAGCGTAAGTAGTCGTTTTCTTTTCAATCAATAATGTCAGCATTACAAAAAGCCAATGTTTTCTAAAAAAAAACCGAGCGTCATCACAGAGCTGCAAGACAGCGCACAGGAACTCCAGCGTTTCCAGTGTGTACAGCACAACTCGCTCATCTGTGTCTCCATGGCATCAGCGAATGGATTCTCAAAATATCCGATAGATAAATAAATTCTTTCTGGAATACTCCAGTCATTTCCCCTTCTTCTGGTGAATGACCTTTTAAACCTATAAGATTCACACTTGAAGGTTACCTAGAGCCACAGCCTAAAAGTGTGGAACATAAAGTAATGCTAATGAAATGCAATAGGTAGGTAAGTGAATTTCATTGTTAATGCATAGCACAGGAAGTGGGTGGATGGCCGTATACAAGCCTTTATTCTGAGCTCAGGTAATCATGCTAATTAGCACATCAAAATTAGCACTGTTTTAAATCAGGAAGCATCAGAATTCTAAAGACTGACTGCGTTACAATGATAATTTCGCATAGTTGCACTCTCGAGTGGTTCACGCTGGTGTGCACTGCAGTGAAAGAGGCTTCTGTCTCAAACTCAGCAACTAACTGCTTGAAGAAAAAAAATGAACAGCGCCTTGAAATTCTGCTACGGGCTTTCCACCGTCAGGATTCTGACATCTGATCAGAATGACTAAGAGCTGGTGGTGTAGGCACCAATCACTACAATAATGACGAGCCAATCTGGCTCCCGCGCTGCGCCTTCCCGCACCACAGTACTGGGGAGGCTGCGGAGAGTCTCCACAGCCCAGTCCTGGCAGCACAACAGGTGTGGGTGTCTTGGAAAATGCTGCAGCGCTTCTGCTGTTGAATATACGAGGGGTATTTTGGGGTGGGGGTGGGGGTGGGGGTGGGGGTGGGGAGTAGGAGTGGGGGGAGTTGGGGGTGGCAGCTCCAGAAGCGTTGCGTTTATTGTGATCTCTACAGCGAGACGCTTCAAGGTTGCGCTTCTCAAACTGGGATGCGCATGCAGCACTATCAGAATGCCGGTTTGAGTTTGTGGTCAGCCCCGCCCCCATGTCCACTCATCCTCTCCGTGCTGTCCCCTGTACAAGACTAAAGTTATAACATGCAGTTTGGAATTGGTGATATATGTAATTCTGAATTATGCAGATTCTTAGTGGTTGTGCATTTTGCTGCAAAAATCATTCAGAATGGAGATAATTAATAGATGGTGTCACCTAAGAATCTAGCAAACCCAACAAGTCAATAGAGAGATTTACATTACATGCACAGCATAAAGTAGACACTCTTATCCAGAGTTACTTAGAAAAAGTGCTTTGGTTGTCTACTCAAAGAATCCCTATCTCACACAAATAGGTTAGTCCAAAAATACCTTTCACAGAGACACTGCCAGATCCAGGTGTCAGTGCTGAGACCTAGAATGAGAGCTACAATTCAAAGAATACAATACTGTGCTGTATAATACAACAATTTGAGAACAGTTGCTAAACAAGACAGGTGAAGTGCAAATATAAAACCTGATTAGGTTTAATTGAAGTGCGTTTCAAAAGAGTCAAGTCTTTAGACAGCGATGGACTGTTTGGACAGCCCATGGGAGTTAATTCCACCAACTGGGTGCTTGAGCAGAGAACAGATCTGAAGTGGACATTTAGGAAATTCAAAAATACATACCTTAGAACTTTATAAGGTTCATGAGGCTGATACTCATACAGCCCTGAAGCACACATAACTCTAAATGTAATTTAGGCAAATATTGTCAGTGGGAGGTTCTTAGAAGCAGCTGTGCAGTCTAATGTATAAAACTGCTTTAACCTTTGCACTGTCTAGGGTTAATTCCCCAGACAGGCATGAGCTAACTTAACCCTTGCGGAATCTCACATGCAGACTGTTGCTTATATCAACAGCTGCTAAAGAAGAAGAATTATAATAGAAAGCGTATAATGACTTTTCATCGTATAAGTACAACTGCAAGCTTGACATCTGATCTTCTCTTTCTGCAGGACCATTTGATATGGTGCATGGTGTGCTCGTGACAACTGTGGTAAATCATTTCAAATGTGTGTAGCGGTGCAAGTAAGGTTCCGCATGATTGGGTGAACCACGCTCTGAGGGGAACATGGGAAGTGAGTATCCAGAGGAGCTAATGGTCTTCTCTTATTGGTGGATTGGGGTGCAGCTGACCGCTTGCTCCACCTGCTCCACCCGAGTGTTGACTGGACTCATAGCTGCGAACGACACAGCACATTGCGCTGGCCTGCCTCACTTCACAGGATCACACGGAGTTAAGAAAACTCTCAGAGGTGGAGAAATCACTTAACACCTCTGGAAAATCTGTCAAGAAGTCTGGCGGTTGGCAGACATTGTGGTTGAACATTGAGTTCTTTAAGACGAATGTTTATAAGTCAGATGGAGGATTTCAGAAAGCTTTTGTTTTGATTCCCTGATTGTCTTGACCACAGAAATATACAAGAGGGAGTCGATATATTGACCACAACAGTTCCATTAGTGAAGATGCTATGCTGTGGACAGTATAAAAGTTCAGTGTTCTGTATGCTTCAAGCAAAATGTCAGAGGCATTTTGAGTTATCAGGAGACCAAAAAAAAAAAAAAAACAGCGAAGATTGCTAATGAGAGCAACCGCCACAGAATCCTTAATAACAAGCAGAGAAAAGCTGCCTCTCATACACTTGCATAGTGCATAGAACTGCATAGAATAATAAGCAGACTTACCCACTCGGACGGGGACTGGCCCAGGGAGTCACTGGACATCTCAGCCATGTGTGCATATCATTAAAATGGCCACTTAATCCATTAAATGCAAAATGTCTGCTGCTCACATTTTCTAAAATGAGACAGAATTAGCACTGGACAATGAAATTCCTAAAGCAAATAAAAAGCACATTTTGTTGCCATAGATACACTGCATACACTGAAATGATGAATATGGATAATTACTACTGGTAAGATAACTGCCTTTCCACTATTGCTGGTTTGACCATTCAGATGTATAGAATTGCTTAAAAAATGATGAATACTTCCATTACATTGACTGCAACAACAAGAATCGCATGTCTGTTGATCAGAAGGCTTGCTTGTGCAAGATGAATGTGTTGCTTATCAGAGCCGGAGTGGCTAATCGGGAGATTCGGGAGGATTCCCGATGGGCCGGCTCATGTCAGTCTCTAGTTTGGGCCGATTGGGAGGGAAAAATAATTTTGGGCCGGATTTGGACATGAAACTCCCGGGCTGAAAATGTGTCCCACTCCGGCCCTGTTGCTTATGAAAGACTGGAAGATGAGTCCTGCTCCAACAGTAACAAAACAATCGCTGCAAGGTTGCCATGCCTAATAAAATCCCTTCCTTTTCAGGCGCAGGGTACTGGAAGGGGCGAAAGATAAACAATTCTCACCAGCCATTTTTCGTTCACCATGTAAAGCATATTTGTGACATTTTGTCACACGGAGAACGACGGTGAACGTCTCCTCAGGGCACTGGAGAAACCGGTGGTGAATGATAAGGAACAGAGGCGCTGCATTACACCCTAACTATCTCCTCCACTTATGACAGAGTCACATCAAAACCTGGCATCTTGCGATAGCGAGGCTGAAAGTGTCATGTCACCGCGCTACGGGACTCCTACACCGCTGCTGGTGACGTGATCTCCAAGCCACAGCAGGATGCGGTCAAGCTCCGGTCACGCTTGTCAGGTACGGGGTGAGGGAGGGGTCATGCGTGCAGGCCATTTACATATTCACAACTGCCACAGTCATATGTGGCACATTCATATTAAATCAGAGAGCAGAATAGAAAATATACAACTGGTTATTGAGGTGTATCACAACTTTCAAGATAACAGACATAAAAGACTGTGACAAGTGACGATAGCGGATGACAGCTAGCCCTTGTGTTATGACTCCGTCCAGATTAAAATGGCCTTAGAGTACATTCCTATTTCACATTTGAAGATACCTGATCTTAAATCACAGAGGTTTGTGAACTATAATAAAATGACACAAAATGAAAAAATACAAACATAATACATAATAAAATTAGGAGAAAAAATGTAACTGTCCACATAGTAAAGCAGTTTCCACATGCCTAACTACACACCATCCACATAGTAAAGCAGATTTTGAATATTGTAGAACAGAGAAGAACAGAGAAGACATTATCTTGTTGACAGCCAGGTCTTCAGCTCAGTTTTGAAGGATGATATGGAATAATGATCTCAGAGACACCAGAGAGACTGGTCCACAGACTGGGCACCACAGCAGTGATTATGAAGATAATTGGACCTTAAACAATGAATGATGTGGACACTATATGGAATAAACATCAAGGCTAAGCTGCGGAGGGGAAAATGAGTGAATCATGAGCTTCAGCATCACATGCTGCCTGACACAGATTGGTATTACACAGCAAGTGGCTCTAATGGCGATTACATAGCAAATCTGAGATTGTGCTGCCCAATAATGCTTGGCGCTGAAATCTCCTTCTGGACTTTAGTTCGCCAACTGCTGTTATTAGACGTGGATGAAAAGTATAGTACAGACACATTGAAAACTACATGCATTATAAACAGATCTACAGTATATGCATACTTTATCACAATACCCAGGGATAATTCTGCATGGTAATCACTGGAAGTTAATCTTCCTGACATCCAGAGTAATTTCAACAGCAGTGATAAGTCATTATAACAGTGAGTCTCAAGCAATGTCCAGTTTTATTGTGACAGAAGCCGTGAGTCCCACAATTAATCCATAGGGTCACTGAAGATATTTAATCTTTCTGCCCCCCCCATACACACACACACACACACACACACACACACCCAACCCCATCTCCATCAACAACACAGCAGCATGTTAAGAATGATTCATCTGGATAGAGCACACAATATAAGGCCAGTAATACTAATACAATAATAATAATAATAATAATAATAAACTAATAATAATAATAATAATAATAATAATAATAATAATAATAATAATAATAATAATAATAATAATATTGGCTTTTCCTACCTGCCAGGAGTGAGTAATAACTGTTTGGCAGTGTTTATTTGTCTGTGCCATGTCTGTCTGGAAAGGAAGAACTGCCCTGCCTTTACCCAGTTAATGAGATGATTCACTACTCACTTCACTCTGACGAAGAGAGGCGGTGATTTATACCTCAGACTCAGAGTGCCTTTCACCACCCCAACCCCCAATCCACAGCCCCAGAATCACACATGGCCACAATATGCAGAGATCAGAATGGTTTTCCGGTCAACTGATTTTATCAGCCTGATAAAATCTTGTGCAGCAGCGGAAATGCCATCAGTGCCAAATTAAAGGAATCCCAGAGAGTCAACCTGAGTTACCAAAACATGTCAAGAGACGTGTCAGTTTTGTGCCCATGTGATCCTGCGGGACAAGGCGTTCAGGACATGGCATGATGGTCTCCAGCACAGGTCGCACCAAAGCTTCCAAACAGAGACAAGACAAAGCAGGGCAATCTGAGGAAACAGGAGCGGACTCCATCTTTAATGGTAGCAAACACAGCTGAGTGTGTCAGTGGTCATCTGAACGCTGCTCGCCAGAAGCATGACGGCCAGAGAGACACGACGCTGGAGATGCTTTGGTCTGCCTGCACCTGTGGGGATCCTGCTGAAAGCGATTGTGCTACATGACACGTGATTGTGATTATGCTACATGACACGAAGGCCTGAGGTGAATTCTGCCCGCGTCAAAGACCCCACGCAGAATCTGCACCAGCTGCACTGAAGAAACCCTTACAGTGTTGAATACACTCATACAGTGTTGAATTCACTCATACAGTGTTGAATTTATTCATACAGTGCTAAATTCACTAATACAGTGTTGAATTCACTGATACAGTGCCGAATTCACTCATACCGTGTTGAATTAACTCATACAGTGCTGAATTCACTCATACAGTGTTGAATTCTTTGTCCAGCCACATGTATAAACACTGCAGGTTTTAATTCAACACTGGGGTTTTTTTTAAGGTTTTTTTTTGCCATGTACACACAAGACAGCACTATTCAGTTAGCATGACACAGAATGTGTGATACCGTCTTGCACTCCACAGCATTAACAGGTCGAGAGCTTGTTCGGAGTGATGCAACAACACAGCAATAATATAATGATGACATATAGTCTTTGTGAAAGTACGTTGACTCATGAGATGGTCGTCGCATGATGCTGGCAAAGATGGATGCAAGCAGAACACGAACAAGATTATAAATATTATATATAAATATTTATCAAAACAGCTTTTTGGTCAGTCAGTGAGTGTAAATTGGTGTCTTTCAGAAAGCGAGCATACGTCAAATCATTGTAGAAAAATACTGCAGAATGACACAGAAGCTATAACTTTCAAGCCTGTAATGGATTAACCATCTCTGGGGACAAAACCCCACTGTTAGTTTAGTGCCAGTGTCTGAAGCCCCAGAGAAGTGACAGTGATCATCTGTACTTAATGGATTTGCTCCATTGGCAGAGCTGGGCAGGCATCTGCTCCTCTGCGTGTGTGTCAGCTGTTGACTCAGTGGACTGCCCTGGTATGCTGGAATTCTGCCCAGCGTGGCCCCTGTTTGCCATGCAAGGCAGGCTGAACCCTGCTAGTCTGATCCTTCAGATTAAATAATCACAGAAATTAGAGAAATGAAAAAATAATGGATAAATTCAGATTTCACAATATTGCAGACAAAATAGACACCAAAAAAGAGGTCTCTCTTCCATGGCACGCGAGCATATGTGTGTGTGTGTGTGTGTGTGTGTGTGTGTGTGTGTGTGTGTGTGTGTGTTGCCTTTTTAGGGTCAGTTGGAATGGGCAGGCATTCAGCGTGTGTTTCTCCAAGCTGTCTGAGGCTGGAGACTTCACAGGCAGATCGATGTCCGGCCGGAGCAGGGGAGGAGCTTGTGACGCTGGACACTGGAACATGATGCATGTCTTCATGTAATCAAACTCGTTCTGCTCAGGGGCCTAGTGGACGTGACCCCTCTCACCATTCACCTTACCAGGCACAGTGGCTTTTGTTCCACTGAATTGAATCTGAAGTGTTTGGACAGAACCCCACAACAAACATTTAGGGTCTCCACCATCACTCATAAGTCTCTAGAACACAAGTGTCTCCATTTACATGGGCTCAGTTTTAGCAGAGCTACAGCTCTCTACATTCTCTTGTTGATACAGGCCATCATAATGTAGGACACAGTATTTAGGGCAACTTATTTTATATTTTCTATTATAGACCTCACAGTGGATTGTTAATTAGCACCTGATTGGTGGCACCTACGTACAGTACACATGAATGAAATGCGATAAATGCTGAATAGGGTCTCTGAGAGCCTGACCTAATTCCTGTAGTGTTTGTACTGCTGTGGTAGCTGTATGTAGCTGTATGTGGTTAGTGGTGCTACACCCATGGGATCTGAGCATGTCAGCCCTCAATAATATATGTCCAGGGCAGCCTTCAAAGCAGTTTATGAGCCTGAACATAATTAGCAAAGGAGTTTTACTGGGCTGTCTACCATGATCATCAGTATATCGGCATGGGGAGAGTTCTCTCTCTCTCTCTCTCTCTCTCTCTCTTTCTCTCTCTCTCTCTCTTTCTCTCTGTAGCATTATTCATGTGAAGTATTTTTCGTTTTGGTTTTAATGGTATTCACTGATGTGTTGCTGGAGCCCCAGTACTGACACGTTCCAGCTGAGCATTATAGTCCCGGTCTGCTAACCCTCTCTGATTGCTGTTGTGCCACCATGTCCATTCTGAGACCCGCAAATCAAATATTTACCTAACGACTCTACAACTGTTTTACGTCAAGTCTCATTCAGCTACATTTGGGCCAGTGAGTATGTACTCCGCTGTCACTCGGTCCTGGATCCAGGAGAGACAGTGGAGACCGTGCTGAGGAGGGTCTCTAATGGGATTGAGAGCTTAAAGAGGAGTGCGGGATGCTGTTTGCAGTGTAAAAGGTGCAATAATACCGAGTTACACTGCCTCCACTACGGTGACAGCTACAGCACACTGGAAGGGGGAAGCCAAAGTTGCTAAGCAACCTTTGTCCTTTAAAAAACTGACTCTATTTGGGGCGGGCATCTATTTGTCTATTGCAAACATTATAACATAATCGAAAATGCAATGTAATATTGTAATATTCAGATATTGTTTTCTAATTGTCAGGCAGTGCTTTTGCAAAGGGATTTTACAGTGCCAGGTTGTACATTTGCTGACGTCTAATTGCTGCTGATGTGTGTAGCTGTATTTCAGTTATGTGAGGACAAGACACAACTGACAAAAGGAATCAGTTGTGGCTCCCAGTGTGCAAACAGAACGCTGAAGGCTCAGCTCAGGATATGTTCTGTCTTTACCCACAATCCTCCCTCCACACTGGCCAGCCACAACAAAAATGTAGCTGGATCACATACACAGTTAAGTTGTGACTAAGACTAAGACTAAGACTAAGCCTATCTGGCCTTCCTCTAGGATTTGACCCAGTGGAAATATTTGGATGATGTGGAGACTCCACTTGTTTACTTTCCTGATGTTTCTGGGAAGCTTCCTCTAGCGAGCTTGAAGCACACGGCACAGGAGACTGCGACAGGAAGTGACACGGCACCATGAGGCATCGCTGTCCATCAGTAGGTCACCAGCTGAGAATGTCTTTTGTGTGTGTGTGTTTGAACAAATGCGTGAAGAGATGGACCAACAGTTTGTGTGGCTTATTGCCCTGAGAGTGGAATTCCAACCATGCTTTGCCTGCATGGACAATGCAGTGTGCAAATCTTTTTTTTTTACACCAATCCTGCTCAATATGGGTCAGGCAGCCCCTACTTCAGCCCAGCATCCCTGCAGTTCCACGGTCACGTGAGTGCAGTGTTCACGTCAGAGCACGGCAGTCACGTGAGTGGAGCGTTCACGTCACAGTGTGGAGCTTCCCTCCTCCTCTCCTTCTGCAGCGCAGTCACAATTTACCACGTGAAGGCTCATTTTTTATTTAAACATAACCAAGGACGAATACATAAATATATTTTGCACATAACTTTGATGATTGTATGCACATATGAAAAGAAACATCTTCTGCCCCTGCAAAACTACTTACTTTCACAAATACGATCCACAAAGCACACAGGAGCACCGTTGTTATGGAGAGTGGAATCGTTTGCTGTATTTTGCGGCGTATCCATGGTGTGCAGGAGGGTGGGGAGGAACCATGACGGCGGGAGAGAGAGCTGAGAGGAGCCATGGCTCGTCAGATATGAGAAGACAGTGTGTGGGTGTGCTGGAGGTTATGAGCTCGTGAAGCGTCGAGCCCTGTTAACATTCCCTCTCGTGTTTCTTCATCCGTTCTGCACCGGAGTGTCCACACTCTTACAAAACCCACGTCTCTGAATGGACCTCAAACAGCAGCTGCTGTTTCAAAGAACCTATTTAGATCTCCCAACACCACCTGACCCCAACCATCCCCCAACACCACCTGACATCCTCCACCCCCCCAACACCACCTGACCTCCTCCATCTCCCCATACCACCCGACCCCAACCAACCCCCAACACCACCTGACCACCTCCAACCCCCAACACCACCAGCATGTTTTAGAAGATGAAGAGCCGTCCTCTGTTCACCTCTGACTCAACACAGTGACATGCACTTGCTTCTGAATGCTAACGTGTCCCTTTACATACATGATCCGTCCAACATGGCTCAAGGGTCACATGCCACGTGTTTCAAAGGTGGAAGTGCTGCACTGACCTTGAAGAGATCCTGAATGGGTCAGCCAGGTTTGCACTCTCCCGCTAACATATCTGTGCAAATATTGAACTGACAGGAAACTTCCTCATTTATGAACTTTAATATGGATCAGATTAAATTTGATCCGCAATACACAGCAGATGCTGCCTGCGTCGACTTATCTGGAGGACCTGCTATATAATTTATAAGTTATAAGCCCATGTTTATCACCCTGTAATGCTCATATAGTGAAGCCCGAGTTTGCACTCAGGTCAAAACACTGACCTTATCTAACATGACAGTCACAGTCAGTGGTGGGGGGAACCTGCCAAAGGCTGCACACAAGCCTGGACTCCACACCAAAGCGAGCTCCAGTCCCACGGCACATCTGAGGATATTATGTTCATCACACCTCACTGCTCCTTAGAAAGTCTAAGGAAATGTGGGTGGTTCCAGACTTTTATTCCATTCTGTCAGAACCACATACATTTCATATTATTTCATTGTAATTACTGAGTAATAAGTCTTATGAGTAATAGTGATTATTTTAAGTAAAATAAAAATCAAGGTGTCTATATGATCCTGGAATTACATATAATAAATGCATATCATTTTCAGAACTGCTAAACCGTTTAGGGCAAAGGAAATCGCAACATCAATGTTTTAACATGAAGTCATGTGACCTCTATTGTTGCATTTCAGGATCTTAATGCTCAGTAATATGTGCTTGGTTCTGTGGGGCGGATGCAAGCAGTAAACTAAGTTTGTCAGATGATGTACTTGAGAGTTGGCAAGGGCTGCTGGCTGGTGTGTCATGCAGGATCACACTACAATATTTCACATGGTGGAGAAGAAGCTTCCTCTCTCTCTCTCTCTCTCTCTCTCTCTCCCTCCTCTCCTTCTCTCTCTTTATATTCTCTCTCCTCTCTCTTTATATTCTCTCTCTCTCTCTCTCTCTCTCTCTATCTCTCTCTCTCCTCTCTCTTTCAATGCAGTAGCCTGAGTAATGACGCTCAATTTTCACCGAGAGGTGATGGGGATGCATTTACTAAACGTCTATCACTGGAGAGTTAGAATTCCAATTAAAGTGTTAGAGGGGCAGTACAGTACACACCCTGAAGAAGGAACTGCCCTCACCAAACCCAAGCGCAACACCCAGCACATCTACGCAGCCTGTGCTCAGCGGAGCTGCTCGTGCATACAAAATGAATACACAGCTGAGAGGTTATTTGCCAAATTAGGCCAAGAAGGAGGAAGGTGGACAAGAGACTGGGAGCAGTGCTAATTATCCAGAAATGCAGAATTTACGACGCTGATATTCCAGCGTGCAGATGACCAAGGAGAACCGAATTAACAAATCTGCACATTTACAGATTACATGTATAGTTTTCTGTTACTGTGAGAACAGAAAACATCCCTTCTGCTACTGTTATGTCCTCTCCTAGTCTTTGTCCTGTCTTCTCCTAGTCTTTGTCCTGTCTTCTCCTAGTCTTTGTCCTGTCCTTTCCTAGTTTTTGTCCTGTCTTCTCCTAGTCTTTGTCCTGTCTTCTCCTAGACTTTGTCCTGTCCTCTCCTAGTCTTTGTCCTGTCCTCTCCAGTAGCCGATGCAGATGCACCTGCCGCGTCTAAACAGTGTGCGGCACAGAATGGTTGAAGTGTGAGTTGTTGCATTTAAAGGAAGAGAAAACGGTAGCTGTTGCTAGGCTGAAGTAACTTTTTTTCTGGGGGTTTCAAATGCCATTCCAACGGCTTCTGTAAAGGAAAGATATTTTATTCCTGCCTGTACTTGAGTGCATAGGGGAGAGAGCGGGGGGGCAGTCTGATAAGTTAGTTGCTATGCAACCAGACGATTCTGTATGAAAGCATTGCCATCCTCACTGTACTGAAAGCTGCTGCTATGAAAACACAGAGTACCATTGGTCCTGTGGTAACAAACGCTACTCCAATACTGATAGCATTAATAATTCAGCAGTTTTCAAAGAAGTCAAAATGAAAAGGCAAATCCATGACTGACACCTTCATCCTCTCTCAAATATACATCATAGAGTTGACAAAAGGACAAATATAGATGACACAATTAACCTCATGACATCCACATGAAAGAAATCCATCTTGTTAACCATATTTTCTAAACCATTTTCTGTTGAAGCTATGTGTATGGTTTACCTATGTCGTGATGTGAAAAATTGTATTTATAGAATGCTCAATATGTCTGTAACCCCCTGCGCACACACAGACACACACAGACACACAGACACACAGACACACACACACACACACACACACACACACACACACACACACACACACACACATTATACTCAAGGAACTTTGGAACAAATTCTGTTTGGTAATACAGGACCTCTTCTCAAAACTGAAGGTGTAGCTCCTATAATTTTTCCAGAAAATACAATATAATATTAATAAAAAATTACCATGCACTCTGCAAATAAGTCTTCTCTGTGTAACAGAGGGGGAAATATATTTATTTTTTGCTATCCAGGGTCAAGGAGCTACTGATGTTTTCAGACATACACACACACACACACACACACACATACACACACACACACACACACACACACACACACACACACAGGAAAACAGACAGCAGCCTCCAGAATCCTTTTTAACACTTATGAAGGACACACACAGAATAAAACCTTTGAAAAAGAAATGACGTAAATCATAAAGAAGAAATCCAATCAAACCTCTCTGCCATATGCTAGTCTGGCCTATTCCACCACCCGGACGCCTCCGTCCTCTGTCTCTACAGCAGGTCTGGACATGTCAAGGGGCTGACCCCTGTGACAGGCAGTCCAAAGCACGCCCATCACCTAAGCAGGACTTCTGAAAGGGACTCATACACTTGAGGTGCTGCTGAGAATCTTATTGAGCCTGAAGTGGAGAGTAAGCGTATATTAACGTTTAAGGTGAGTGTTTGTTGGTAAGGTGGACCTGGGCCTTACAAGATAGAACCAACAAGTGCATTAGTCCATTTTCACAAAATATTAGGATACCATTTTGTTAATTGTATTTAAAGACAGCTACATGGATGACAGATGGGTGTACTACAGATGGATGATGGATAGATGGATGGATAAAGGGATGAATGATTCAAAGGTATTTAGCAGGATATGTTTTATGCAGGCTTTAATAATAGCTAAGGGAGAAATGTAAGCATGGTCTCTGTTCTCTTCACATAATTTCTTTCAGCTAATCTTTTGTTTATGCGTGATGAGTGCAATATGAGCATGCTGTTTATAAATGTGCCTGCCTTTGTAATAGTTGTAAATCTAATGAAAACTGTGATATTGTCAAATATCTAAACATATTTATGCATTGCTCTATACAAGTTGTTTGGATTTTATAGCAAACCAATTTATTAAATTAATATTCATTCATTATTAATAAATTCACTCTTGGGTGTTACAGCAGTTCTCCTGCGTTAACACCAGTGTTAAAAGTTAAACAGCTTTCTGATCTACTCATTTCAACTGACTGTGAAAACTGCTTTTTCAAAAAATCCTTATTCATTGGCATATAACTTTTTTTTTACTGTAATGCAAATAGTCACTTTCCCTGGTAACGAGTTACTTTTATCATAGAGTAATTCAGTTACTAACTGTTTTTGAACAAGTAGTGAGTAACTATTACTAATTACTTTTTTAAAGTAACGTTCCCAACACTGGTTAATACTGATGTGTGTCCACTGACATTTGGCCTTATGTCTTTGGCTACATACTAGGCAGGATGATTGTGTTGCTGAGGTGCTAGGAGAAGTCAAACAGCAAAGGGCAAGGAGTTGCAGCAGCTCCTCAGCAGCAGAGAGAAAAGGGGAGAGGGGAGGTGCTGATAACGTCTGCCCTCTCTGGGGAGGCTCTGGATTACTACGGTCAGGTCACATTCAAAAACACAGTCAAACAGGAAGAGCAAGCAATACATGCACAATTGCATAGACACTGTATGTATGTGCATGCACACACACACGCACGCACGCACGCACGCACGCACGCACGCACACACACACACACACACACACACACACACACACACACACACATTTTCATATAAAGGCAAATAACAAAATCTTAGTGAAGAAGATGGTTCGGCTCTATCTGAAACTTGCTTTCACCAAGATAAGTTTTTCAAATTTTTCTTCTGTGAAATTGCCTTTGTTCATAGGTTTGTCTAGCAAAGACAAAGTCAGACAGTAAATGTTTCTGTCTTTGTTTACTTGATACATAACTCATTAGTACTTTCTCTGAATCTACACACTGCCCAAAAAAATAAGAATGCAAAACAGCTATCCACACAGAACCAGTACAAAACCAAACACAGCAATCAAAATCTCTTTTGTGCTCAAAATGAAACTTTGCAGTCAAATTAGACATCTAAGTAATCAAAGATGATTTCACCATAATAAAATGATTTTTAAATGTTGGATGACAGACACGGTCGTAATCAGAACACAGCATGTTTGAAATGAAGCCGTCATCAGGAAGTGTGCTTCTTCTCCTCAGGTCTCCTTCTACATCTGTATCTCTCTACAAACCCCTGCTGCACAGCCAAGAAGGGAGCAATTAGTACTCGTACTTCTGAACATTTACATTCACTCACAGAGCACGGGAGTGACAGCTGTGTTGGTGAGAGCTATAAGTATGTGCACACGCACTCATCCAGTTCTCATGCGCTCTTCACTGTAGAGGCTGAGGCAAACGGGTCAGAATTTCATCTTCCAGTGTGCAAGCAAGAAACAGAGTCTGAAAAAGTGTAAAGCTTCATCTAAGAGGAAAGAAAGAATCCTGTGTACCGCTGCAGTGTTCAAAACACCAAATGTCTCCTTCGATCCCCGAGTATCCAGACTGAGACTGGCTTCACTCAGCAAGCACTGCAGTTCCTGAAATATAGATTTAATTGCCTTTGGGATCATACCCAACACTATTGATATATTTACTTTGCAAGTACTGGCCTTGGTGGTTTCAGCCATTCAGGGGGTATATAATTCATGCCTAATATACTTTATCCTCAATCTCTCAGTATTGTAAATGTATTGGTTCCTATCCTGATGCAAATTTCCCACAGTTTTTATAAATTAAATAGATTATAGATTATGGGTGGCTATAATAATAATAATGATTATTATTATTGTTGTTGTTGTTATAAGCTTTATTTGTATAGCACTTTTTCTACAGAATGTTACAGAAAATAAAGATTTCATAGCACATAATACACCTTATTACAAAACAGACCTTATTTCATCCTGAGAAATCATTTCCAGAAGTTTTTAGTCAGAAAAATAAATAAAAATAGCAAAATAAAGTTAAATATAGTCGAATTTTAAGAATGAGCAAGATGAGGTTGTAAGGCAGAGCTGTTTAATCAGGTCTTACAAAAAAGGTTTTTCTTCTTTAAAGTATTTATACTGTCAAGAGCCCTCGGGTCAGTTGGAAGATAAGTCCATAGTTTGATTTCCCTTTTTCATTTGGATATTTGCCCGATACACACTGGTCAAACTACTCAGCACCCAAAGGACATTATTTTCTCTTCTGGCCGTAGTATCAAACTACACTCTTTGGTTTCCCACATTACTGATCATGGGTCACTGCAAAACATTCTCTGTACCATTTCATTGCTGTTTCATCATTTTATACTTTTATATCATCATACTCAAGGTTTACCAAGCCATATTATTGACAGATTAGTGGACTGCAAGAGAGTGAAGCGTGGTTCATTACTCCAGAGGACACATCTCCACTGCTCCAGAGTCCAGTGGTGGCATGCTTCACCCCACTCTAGCCAGCGACTGGCATTACACATGGTGTGCAAATACTCACCTATGGAAACCCATTACATGAAGTTCCTGACAAACAGCTCCTGGTCCAATGGTGCCAGCAGAGTGACTGATGCAACAGACTGATGCAACAGAGGACTGGCAATGTTGTGCCTTCTGTGTTCCAGCACTTGGTTGCCCAACTTGTGAATTTGTGTGGTCTAATACAACATGGTCGAACTGATGTTGCTCCTAGATGCTTCCGTTCCACAATAACACTGCTTACAGCTGACTAGGGCAGTTTTAGCAGGGTGGAAAATTCATGAACTGACTTGCAGCAAAGGTGGCATCTTATAGCAGTGTCACAGAGTCACATTTACTGATCTTTTCCAGTGTGACCCATTCCACAACCTATGTTTCACTGTGGAGCTTGCATGGCTATGGGTTTGATTTTTATACTCGTAAATGTGTAACACCTTAATTCAACAATTAGGAAGGGTGTCCACACACCCTTCAGACATTAATAATGGACATATTGCATAGAATGTTACAGTTCCTAGCATTTATTTATCTCAGAGATGTACTAAAATTAGGCATAATTTGACAAAAAAAAAAACATTTCTTGAACAAAAGTGTGTAAAATAACTTTGGGAACCTGACACACAATGTCCTTTCAGTGATATTCACTTACCATGTCATCAATCTTGGATGCTCATGTTAGGTGGTACAGCTGACTCACTACTAATGGAATTTTGATCCTATTTCCTACAGGTTCAGCCATGACAGGAAATGTCACTACTAATGAAACTAAATCGTATCTGAGTCTGCTGTGTGTCCTCTGGTTGCAATATTACTCTAAGGGAGTCAGCAAACCTGTAAATTGGGCCAAATTGAATAAGTTCAGTACTTTATAGACCATGAATGAGTTTAATGAAAGTGTCAGAGACAGTGAGATTCCTCACAACCTCTCCCCTCGAGTCAGCCACCATCACATCCATGAGTAAGGTCTTCTGTGGTCTAGTCAGGGGAAACCGGTTCACATTACTTACAGTACAATCAGCCACTTAGAAGCATTTTGTATGAAAGAAAAATTTTTTTCTTTCATTGCTTATTGAGTTTAAAATTCTTAATGGCACAGAGATACACGCTTACCCTGCATACATAATTAAGGAGAGAAACGTCCGCATCCTGTCGTAGTAATTTGAGGCATCCAGACCCACTGTCGCCCTCTCGTTAGTGCCTGAAACAAGCCATTACGCCATCATGTAGCTGCCCTCCAGCTAATAGAGAAGCAATATTAACAGTAACAAACTGCACTTTAAAACATAATTGGGGGTGTGTGTAGGGGCATACATCTATGCCGATTGTACCCAAAGTACACTTGGATTCACACCCATCTGGGTTTTAACCACTAAACTAAATGGCAACTGAATGACAAAGTGAACACAACATTTCAATGCTTAAATGTTTTCATATACATTTAGAATCATCAGTACTTTATCCATAAACATTAGAGAAACACTGGCAAGTGTTTACAGACATGTTTACAGATGTGTATACAGACATATCAGATGCATACTAATTTAATCTTTTTTGAGGTCATTATGTTGATCAGAATTGACTTCACTTATTTTAAATACTTGAATAAGCCAAGGCAACGCCAGGTTACCCCCTAGGATAATAATGACAATGGTAATCAAACATAACCTCATTAAACAAAGATTTTTACAAATATCATAAACAACAGTTTTAGTTCAGTGTCTTAGAAATGGTTGCACAATAAAGGGTGAAGACAAACTATGCTAACAAAAGAATTAGCACAGGCTATGAAAAAGAATGCTACTAAACATTCCTATAAATTCTTGAAAGAATTTGTAGATTCATTCATGAATATTCTGCATTGTGAACACTGGAAAAAAACACCTGGACTTGAGACAATGAGAAGAGAATGTGACTGCAGTGTAGCAAAGCATTTCTTACCCAGTGAGCAAATATTACTGTGCTATATCTTATACTAAGTATGCGGAGCAAAAGAAATAAGAAGAAGGTAATGCTACAATGAAGAAAACAATAAGTTATCCAAAAAGTTATACCACTACAGAACAATATTATTCCCATTAAAGAAAGAGATGATGGCTACTCTACTTTCACAATATGGTGGAGAATATGTGGAGAGACTCCCAGTACACATTATTTCCCTTATATGTGCCAAAGGTTGCCTAAAGCGGTTGTAGGTATACAAATAGAAACATAGTTCTGCTAAAACTCTCACTATGTCCTGACAGAAAGACAATTTAAAATACAGTTTTCTTCTGGCTCCATCAAGTCCTCCTAATTCCATTTGCAAGAATCCACTGCGTCCGAATTAAAAATCTAACCAGAGCCAAGAGGATTGCAATCACTGAGTGGCTTCAAGAACTTTGCAAAACCACTGGCAGAAAAACAACCAATTAAAAAAAAGAAACGGCCCATCCCTCCTTTGCCAACAACAGCTTACACGATAAAGACAAGGAAATAGTAAAGGACAAATGAGGAGAAGTATGCTAAAAGAAACAATGGGACTGAGCTTTGTTAAAACACACAAAAAAAAATCTAAATTGTCCATCACTACTATGTCCAGTTGGTTATCCATTACCATTTTGTCAGCTTATATCTGGAACTCCAACAGGATTTTAGCTTGGTCATTCTCTACAACCTTCAGGGGTGTATCCCACTTTGACCTCTGACTCCCAGCCCATACTCGGTCGGCACTGGCGTTTTTGTACATTGTTCAAGCTACTTGTTTAGCTATGCCTGCTAGCATCTTGCTTCCCACCGTTATGTGTTATATTGTTTCAGGAGCATCTTTTGCACAAACATCATCTGGGATCCAGCCTGGTGAGGCTGAGCCCAGCCTCTAATGACAGCAAGTATTCACAGCTTGTCCCTGCTCCCCCTCAGTCGCGTCCACCTCAGGTTTCTGCTGTCTGAGGTGCTCACCAAGCACTTCATTACCTGGGGCCATCTTCCTAGCGTACTCCTCGATCTTGGTTGGTTCATTTTGGATGTTGGCTCTGGTGTCCACTAGTCCTCAGCTCCCCTAACCCCTTCCCTTACTGTACAGTTTAAGAGCACTGGATTTGGGACGAATCAAGCAGTTCCCTTGTCTTGATGTCAGTGGCTTCTGTTTCCTCCTTTGATTATGGCAGTGGGGTTTGTGATGATTGGTAGAGCATTGTGTCGACAGCCCAGATCATGTTCTTCCCATTCAGCTGACGTCTCAGGACTTTACTCAGTCTTTACAGCTATTTGACTGTTGTTGCTTTCCTTGGCATCTTGATGATTCTCATTTGCATTTGGGATTCCAAGGTACTCGTAGCTCCCCCAACATCTGTTATTTTATCCTCTGGTAGTATGATCCCCTCAGTTCTTAATTGTGCTCGTGTTAATGAATTTACATATAGCATATTCAGATCGGTTGCAGGCTAGCAGTTAATATATGAACGGTCATTCATATCACTCTTGATGAGTAACTCTTTAATGTTTTTGTCTCATCTATAAGAGATGGTGGAGGATCCTTTAAAAGAGAAGTGGTCTGTGCATCAACCTGGAGGATTCTGAAGTGTTTAATTATAATTGTAATATTATCAGGATGATATGTCAGGACCAAAGGAATTCTTGCAGGAGATAGTTTATAGGTCAGTGCATCCACATTCTGAATATGTAAAACACGAGCAATAGCAACTTCTGTGACTTCCTTAGGAAAACCACACTTTTTAAAATGTTCATATATTTCCAAACTTTTCAGGAGGAAGTCTTCATTGTCACTACCAATGCATGTAGGTTTGAGTGGTTGCAAGTAAAGAATTAAATTTTTGCACGCCTTGGAATGTGTATTGGAGGTAGGAAAGAGAGTCTGTAGGTTGGAATTTGGGTGGTGGGATTTAAACAAGAATCCTAAAAGGTTGTCCTCATGTCAGGATGTGCTATATTCCACATGAAGAGCTGGTGGAACGTGCAGAATGAAGAAATGAACAGTTGGAGATCTTCTAATGTGCTTAATGTGCATGCAGCAATACTAAAAATGAATGTGGCTCAGAAATTGTACAGGTACAATTCAAATGTATTAAA
This sequence comes from Brachyhypopomus gauderio, assembly GCF_052324685.1. Classification (NCBI taxonomy): domain Eukaryota; kingdom Metazoa; phylum Chordata; class Actinopteri; order Gymnotiformes; family Hypopomidae; genus Brachyhypopomus; species Brachyhypopomus gauderio. The sequence goes on along the minus strand of NC_135216.1, from coordinate 15,995,507 downwards.
AATGTATCTCAACAAACGTGTGTGTGTGTGTGTGTGTGTGTGTGTGTGTGTGTGTGTGTGTGTGTGTGTGTATAGGATCTCAGGATATATATAAGACAGTAGGACAGGCGTCCTTCCTCAACTGTGCAGGTAAATGACCTCTGTCCGAAATATCCTGATTCTCTCGAAATCTTGTGTACAAGATCTCTATATCTTTTACTACAGTACACTGCAGCTACTCACCTGGAATCTTCTTCAGGTTTTATATAATCTGATGCGTACACACACACACACACACACACACACACACACACACACACACACACACACACACACACACACATACACACACAAGGGATAGAAGGTGTTAGAGTCTTTTCTGTGTGGTATAACATTTTCCGTCATCCTTCCCCACCAGAGTTGCTTTGAAGTCAAGTCCAGACTTTTATGTAGTACAGACAAGTCTGTTGCTAATAATAGTGGCTGAGAGTCAGAGAACCTGGTCCCAGAGAGGGACAGTTGGCAACATACGAGGACAGGAGGACAGCTCAAACTGGGACACTCTTAAGACACACGGTGAGAGTCAAACACTGTTCCCTTGATGTAGACTAGAGAAGAAAACAGACACCTGGTCTGGTACAGTGCAGAAATAATTCATGGGCCCCTAGCACTCAGAATTTGTTACTGATGTTGATTGGACAGCAGTGTTTAGTCTGTCTAAACCTCTCTCTCTCTCTCTCTCTCTCTCTCTCTTTATGCTGCTGCAGCATTCCCGCCTGCCCATTAGCTGGTCCTTTCGTTCTTTCTCAGGATCTCGGTGGTGATACTAAGCCTCAGAACAAATCCCCTATGGACAATCTTATACAACCCTGTGGAAGTGCTTAAGAAAAAAAAAACTACATTGTACACATAAGCTAATTTAGGCAACTAAATGCAGTATAAGCATTTGATCAGTTCAATGGAAAAGGTGAACAGGCAAAAGTTTAACTAAGAATGTTTATGTTTTTGGTTTGGTTTGTTATCACTGTTATTACTTAATGGAAAATTGAATAGAATTACTTAATAATAAACATATTTTGTAATGTAAATGAGTACAAACGTCAAAGGGAAACCCACAGCAAAAACAATTCTACCTTTAAATGTGACTGAATTGCTGAAAAACGCTCAAAGGCATAGACTACTATTAGACTGCATATTATTAGCATTACTGTCATCAATATCCTCCTTGTTCTGTATAATTCTGAATCAAATATATATGAACTTGTCAATCAGCATTAGTCACCGTGCCTGGTAGCTAGCTAAATGTTAATGTCAAACCCTTATTACAATGACAAAAGCCATGTGTTCTTTACAAAAGATTTTATTAAAGGTGATTAGTGGCTGAGGAAAAGCTATTTAGTCACTCAATTTACTGTCTTCAAACATTAAGATCTAGTTTCTTGGTAGCCTGGTAGCTAGGAAGTGAGCTAACCTGGAGCGAACTGGGACAGAATAAAGAACTAACTTTTCAATCTAGTTGCCCCAACACAAAATGTCTGCTGTACAGATATATATGGGATGATGATTATATACTATCATCATCCCATAACGTCCCTGTGTATAAGTCTTCCTGTCTGATAGCTTTAAGCCAGCTATGACCTTCTTTGGCTTTTTTGCATATTAGATTTATTTACTTTAATTTAAAACCTATAAAGAGAAATGTTCGATGCAAATCAGTGGAACATACGTATGGTTATTTTCACTCACAATGTGCTAGTGGTGTAAATGAGCTCTGTCTAAAAATCTAAACTATAGTTTTAATTGGTTGTCTTGGGATTTTCAATTTTTTTAAAAGCTGAAGACTTGGGTCAACTCTCAGTCACTTAGCTGTTGGGTATATTTGCTTCTCCAAATGGCTACATTAGTGAAAATGTAACATTAATTAATTTTGGAGTGTTTTATAGTGCCACTAAAAACATGAACTGTGATAGCTGAATGTCAGTACATCAATATCAACCAGACAAAAAATTGTTGTCTGTTTCAGTTGTTACATTTCAAACTACATAGCAGAAAATTAGCCGCCGCTACCTTTGAAATACACGTTTTGAAAAGAGAGTGAATTGTTTTTACAATTATGGCTTTTGTTTGAAAATTCCTTTAGTGAATCTTTTTAAAAGCACGTAGGCTACTGGTACTCATCACATAGTCAGGAAATGGTAGAGTGTTTCTTCCTGATCATTTTTTGGGGTGTGGTCAAAATTTTATTTATTGTAAACAAACATATTCCACATATACAGCAAATATATGTAGCCATTGTACGAGGAGGATACACAGAATCACACTCACCAGGTACTTTGTTATGTACACTATATTTTTTACTGGGATAGATCATCAATTGCTCTCAGAAAAGCCTCAGTTGTTCATGGCATAAAAAAGAAACATTCATTTGAGATTTTGGTCCATTGTGACACAATTACATCACCATGTCATGGTAATAGAACCAATTTAAGATGAGCTTTTTGACATGGCACATTATGAATAAGATTAATTTCCAGTCTTGTCCAGTTTAGCCAGGAGTACGATGTGGTCTTCTGCAGCTGAAGCCCATCTGCCTTAATGTTGATCATGTTGTACACTCCAATATGCTTTTTTGCTCATTATGGTTGTAAAGAGTGTTTAATGGACTGAAGGCTTTCTATCAGCTCTAAGCAATCTGTCCATTCTGACTTCTCGTCAACAAGACATTTCAAACCACAGAACTACTACTCAATACATTTTTTATTTTTGTTTTGTTTTTTTTGTGCCTTTTAAGTAAGCCCTAGAGTTTGTGGCGGGTGAAAATCACAGAACATTAGTAGTTATGAAAACACTCTACCCATCACCAAAGCTGCACCAGAGTCTGACACCAACATTACCCATTGTGATGTTAAATGAAAAGTCGTGAATTTTACAAGAATGTGATGTTTGATATTTGATACGCATTTCTGGAAATAACATTCTCAAAGTAATTCAAAATATTTTTCATATATAAAAACGCCAAAACATCAATCCTCTTCATGTAATGAATTAAAATTTATAACGGCCTATAAGGAAAAAAACAAGACCAAGCTAATAAGTTAGCTAGATAGCTAGTTAGTTAAGTAAGCTAGATGTTGCTAATTGCTAATTTAGTTCTTATGAGTTACCATTAGGGAACGATACATAGAAGCCACAGGTTGATTCACATCACAATTTGGCTACCACCGTTTGGTACAAGCTTGGTACAATTGGAAAAAAGCAACAACCCGCCTCAAGGTTCTTTTCATTTGTTTTGAACAGACTTTAGTGCAAGTAATGGTTTGTTCCACCTAGAATTATATGGTTCCCCCTGAGGTAATTTGTACATTGTGTAGTATATTAAGCAGGTATATTATACCAGCAGGAACAGATGGGGGTAACTGGACAGCTATGCTTAACACCCCTATTTATACTGAATCTCTGGGAGGTTCAATGTTTCAATATAATAGAGCTAATTCCATTAGCATATAATGTTTTGGCTTCCTTAGACAAATTGGAATAATCTATAATATCTCATTTTAAAGGTATTTTATTTGAGCCTGTTTCTCATAAAGCCAAATTGTGACTCACTCATTATAGAACTTTTCAAAACAAATATTTATGCTAATATTTTGTAATCATTATTTAACAAACTGGACAGCAAAGCTTCAATATTAAAAGGAAGCAAGTATAGGTGAGAATTGTTTATAAAATTCTGACAAAATCCCAGTGACTTGTTATTTGTAATGAGGTTAATGGAAGTAGTCATGTACTTGGTTGGATGCAGTACCTACATTTGAGAAAGGCAACTGCAAAATAATCACAATAATTAGACCTGCATTGTATTGTATATGTAGACCTTATAATTTCTCCATGAACACTTTATGGCTATAATTTCATGAGGTAGTTTAGGTGACCATTTGTCAATAACATTATTCTAAGCAATATTAAAGTCCACACTTTCTAATAATAAACTATATTTTCAACTTATATAAATGAAAATAGGAAAAATTAAGATCTAACTTAGAAATTGGAAAAGCAAAGGGTCACAGAACGTGTGCAAAACACTGCCATCAAAATTACATTTCAATGTGTCAACCCATGCAGACTGCACAGAACTACATGAAAATCATGACTCATTTCCCCATTGTGAATTCCAGTGAAGTTCTGGAAAAAGACTGAATCAGCCAAAACAGTAACAATAAAGACATTCGAAGAAGAACCAAATATGACAGAAAATGGAAAATGAGTGCACAAAGAGAACCAAGTACAAACTAGGAGGATCAACTGCCATTTGCAGGTCAGCAAACTATGCAAAATATCGTTGAGGTGGACCAGTTAAAAAACAGTTACCTGAGAGATTTATCTGAGTGGACAAAGTTTAGCGAAATCTGGCTCAGCCCAGAATTTCTTGTTTTCCCTCGAAAATGGCTCTGGTACCAGTCACCCTTTCCTCTTGAGTGGTTTTCACTAATGACCACAGAAAAAAAGACAGACTACTGGATTTGAGGTGTGTACAGTTCTTGTTTGCAGGCTGCATTCCTCATCCTCCAAGACATGAACTGAGGTATGATCACTCGTGAATGGGGGTCAGACGCACATTTCATTCCAAAGCAATGAACACTGTGAGAGCTAAACAGATTCTTCAGGACAGTCTGACAAATCCTAATGGCCTCCAGTCACACATTCTCATTTTCACTTCTAGAAACGCCATGACGTTTCAAATTCCAACATCTGGAGTAAGATTCAAGGTCATTCATTCACCACTATAACATCCCAACTGGCATTTCAACCTCTACAGTAAGGGCCTCAAGAGAAACCCTTTTACCAGTCCTCTTGATGTCAGCTAAAGCCAGGTTTGCCACTGAGCTTGACAGCTCTTTCTACATTTTGACTCACCAACTTCTCCAGACTGTTGGTTCTTTCATTAATGAGCTGAAGAAGAATAGCAATGACATGAGAATTTGTAGGCAACATTGCTGACTGTAGCATTTTCTTCAAGGAAGCAAAGAGTTTTGGGCACCTTTACAGGCCCGTAGCCAGGGGGGATCGAAGGGTTCGAAGGGGATCGAAAAAGATCCCCCCATCACAATGCTGGCTACGGGCCTGCTTTAGAAAATCATCATCAGAACATGTGTTCGGGCCATCTCGGGATCCACCCTTGGTTCTGTTAGGGTGGGGTGACCAAACGTCCGTATGACCCAGGACATGTCTGTTTTTCACGTCCTGTCCAGGGCGTCCTGTTTTTATTTTATTTTTTTTGTGAGGAAATGTCCTGATTTTTAAATTACCTTCATTGGACTATCATTTGTTAAAATAAACCAACTGTAAATATCATGTTATTGTAGGATTACGTGGGCCTATGTTAAGTGAGTGCATGCCACAGTACATGCCCCCCCCCCCCCCAGTTAGCAGTGCACCTCTGGGCGCCATTTGGGTTGTGTGCTGGAGGATTCGGTTGAGTTCATCAGAACTGCGCATTGGCCGACAGTTGTAGTAAGAGGTGTGGCTGAGTACCGGTTAACTGAATTCAGACCACGTTCAGAGAGATGATTTGTGTTAAAATAAGGCATAGAGATTCGAATCACATTACCAACGTGAAGTGGTGCAAATCCAAGTTGTGATCCGATATGAGCCGAGAAATAATAATAATCGAACACAGTGGCTTCGAATATGAGCGCAGTGAAAATACCTTATTTTCTCAACACAACGTGACATCTGCTTGGAAATAATCAGACGAGCGCTGAGTTGGATAAAACCAGTAGGTAATTTAGCCTGTAATGTTCTCAGGGGAGGAGAGAGAAAAAAACAACATGGCCGATCCAGACAAAAATAAAATCCCAGAGGAGCACATGCAAAAGGAGGATTCACTCCAGAGCCCCGTGTAAATTTAATTGAATTCTAATAGGGCTGGGTGCATAGTGTACTCCTAACATTTCTCCCAAACGTTTTATACTCATACCATGGACCACACCTAAAGTATAAATTGTTTTTTATACAACTCTATAGCTTCATATTCAGTGTCCTGATTGCAATAAATATGTAAGTTCATAAAACAAGACGTCTTCATAGATCGGGGTTTTATTTCAAAACGTAAACGTATTGGGTGGGACGTAAGATGTGCGGATTTAACGTCTTACGCAACCCACAGTGTGGAATTCAAAGACGTCTGCTGTTCTAATGCTGTTCTACTGCCCCCTGGTGGTAGGGGGCGTCTACAACGCGTTTCTTCTTGTTTGGCCCTCACGACCTGCCGTAGTAACGCCGCCCTAGCATCAGAGACGATGTTAGCAACCATGCGCAATTTGTGTCGCAGGCCGCTAGCTGTGCGAGTTAGCGTGGCTGGTGATCTAGTTGCTAATCTAGCGAGCAGATGAGCATTTTCATTTAATTTCAGTGTTGACTGTTTGTTGTGATGACCTCGAACAACCCGTCTGTGTTTCTTCTCATGGTCAATGGGCAAATCGAAGGGGCTAATGTAGGTTGAGTTGTTTGCTAACTAACATCTAGTAGCTAAGCATCAGCAACGTTACCTGGCCCTCTAAATGTGTGATGTTGTACGTGACTTTGTCTTTATGTTTCCTCTGTTGGTGTCAAGTTCCCGGAATATGATGACTTGTACTGCAAGTATTGTTTTGTGTACGGACACGACTGGGCACCCACGTCAGTGAGTCAAAATTAAGAGACTTTAATCACATTCATGGCTGTTTTTTGAAAGTGGTTTCTTGGTGATTCCTTGGTTATTGCAAAGGGTGTTAACGTTGTATTATTGTTTACAGGGGTTGGAGGAGGGAATATCTCAGATAACATCGAAAGGAAGAGATTCCTCCAGAGGTTTGGTGTGGAACTTCCCACTGGACATCACTTTTAAAAGCACCAACCCATTTGGCTGTATGTGTGCCGTGTCCGTCCGCTTTCTTTGCATGTACACCTAACTAAAATAGAAAGACATTTTCTGATGTTTATTTGACTCGGGCTTGACTAGAGTCGATTTTATTCTATACTTTCCTGCAGTTTAGCACATATACAAAGGTGTGTCTGTGCTTTTGTGTTGTTTTTCCAGGGCCTCAGATTGTGATCAGTGTGTTTGGCCCAGATTCGTTTGGGAATGACGTCGTCAGGGGTTATGGATCAGTACATGTTCCGTTTGGCCCTGGGAGGTGAGTGTGTGTGTGTGTGTGGTAGTGCTGTAGGGAATAGCTCGCATTGTCATCTTTGCTGTCTTTTGTGTAACAAAGTTCTTTTGCAGACACACAAGGACAATTCCAATGTTTGTTCCTGAGTCCACATCAAGACTGCAGAAATTCACAAGGTGGGGAAAGAGGAGTTTTCTGTCTTGTCAAATGTTTTATGGGCGCTTTACTGTTGAATGCAGCAGAAATCCAGAGGATATCTCAAAACGCTGCATGATGGGTTGTTACATTTAACTCTACCAGAATTTTACTACAATGTAGGGATGTCAACATTCATTGGTAACCCTTCCATTTATTTATGCTACCGTTTCAAATGTATCTTTTCTATCTGTGACATGAACATTTTGTTCTGAAGTATTTGTGTCCCTTAAGATTTGATGCTTAAACATTAATTACTATAAATGTTTCTTCCTCAGCTGGTTGATGGGTAGACGGCCGGAGTATACAGATCCCAAGGTGGTTGCCCAGGGAGAGGGAAGAGAAGGTAGGGTCACGCCATCCAGCTTTTATTGCTTTTACCACGTAAGAACTTGCTGCAGCTGAAGTGTATATGCTGCATTATAATGTAGCTCCTCATGGGTGTCGTTATTTCTATACTTTCAGTAACTAGGGTGCGCTCCCAGGGCTTCGTAACTCTACAGTTCAACATCATTACCAAGGACATGAAGAAGCTGGGTTATGACACTACCTCCACAGAGCAAGCACCTGCCACACACCAGTCCAGAACACAACAACCCTACGGGAGCTGATGAGCACTATAGATCACACAGATCAGTCACACTACCTGTTTTGTACATTTGTAATAAACATGAAGTTATTTACCTTCTTATCCCTCCATTTGTACATGCACCTGCAATAAACATTCACCATTCTCACCAGGAGTAACAATAATATGCTATTGGACACAACTGTCATTTGCTGTGTTTATTAATAGCATTAATAGACTGAAATCAAATGTCAGTGATACAGTTTATTTTTATCATTGCAGCTACAGGTCCTTTATCACTTGCTGCGACTTAGATGGCATTGAAACCTCACACAGTTCATGTGACTTTCCTACAAAACCATTACACAGAAATAAAGTACAGAACAATATGTTACAATAGAACAAATGATAAATTATATTATACAGTTATAATGCCAACAAGTTGAGCACATATCCATAAAAGCAGCCTGCTCCCAGTAATATGAGACAGTTTGGTAAATACACAGACACAATAACATGAACAGAAGGGTGTTTATGCATGTTCACAATGTTAGTCCTCCACAATAAATGCAGAATGAGAACATGGAAACAGAAAAAAGTGATAAACAGTAACAGCAAAATGAGACAGGACAAACTGAGCTAGATATTGTGTCAGTAAAAGCAAAAAGAAAATGGCAAAACTAGTTTGCATAACTGTTTTAACAACAGATCCTTTTTTGATTACCAATTGTTCATGTGATGCTCATCAGCATGGAGTCCGATTTTGCAGAAACAGGGCCTGATTTAGCCATTGTGTCCATCACGAGTGAGTCCAGTTTAAAGCAGTCCTTCTCTAAAAGCCTGAGAATGGTTGTGGATTGGTGAGTACACACAGGCTCTGCTACACAGCTGCACAGACGCGGTGCTGACACAGCGACTCCAGCAGAGGTCACAGATGAAACGGACAACTCAGGTGGACTTTTATAGACACATCAGAGACAAACCAAATGGGCTCACAGCAATGATGGGGCCAAACATTTTAAAGTATGTCTACACGTAAAGCCGCAACGGCAAAGAACAAGCACTGTGACTTGGGTAACTTCATTTGGGCTCTGCAGTCTTGTGCTTGTAGGCTGGTGTTATTGCCACTGGTTGAAAACTTGGTAATTAAAACATATGCAGAAGTCTATAAATCATACGGTTTCTGCATTCTCTTTTACCAAGCCGATTGGCTATGTCAAAGTTCACATCAAAACCTTTGACAAAATGACAAGAAAAAAAAACCCATAAAAATCAGTCAAATGTAGACTATAGTGTAACATCATGTTTAAGTGTACATATCAAACTTTGGATATAAAACCAGGGCCAGATAAGAACCTTGGGATTAGAGGGTTGAGATTCTGGTCTTTTGGGTAGATTATACTGTAGATTATACCCTTCCATCATTATTGGCCACAATGATGCATTTATAGAAAATCACCTTTAGATGTACTTCAAAACCACAACATAATAAAGGAAACTAAAGCAGAAATCCTAAGCCTACTCAAGAAATCCCCCCCACCAGTCAACTCATACGTACTCTTTAAAATGTTCCACCTCAGTCCAACACCTTGACGTTTGTCACACAAAGGCTTTTGAAATGGCAAGCACGTATAAATGTTTCACTTGTTAAATGTGTATGAACTTACGGTATAATGCAGCAGTGATTGGTTATATCAGATAACAGTAAGATGCATTTGAACCTGATGAAAATACTTTACTTCCGTCTTCCCACTTCCCTTTGTTTCAATAGATTTTTCACAAATATAAATAAAAAATGTACTGAAATAGAAAACACTGCAGACGTTTGGGCACTCGTACAGAGCAACTCGGACGCCAGGCAGCTGAAGACTAATTACATTAGTATTGAATAGCTCTGTCACCATAGGATAGGATGGGAAGCTGTGTAAAGAGTGACCTTTACAACAGTACTAGACAGTACTGAACTGAAACAGTACTAGACAGTACTGAACTGAAACAACCCATTCAGCAAACTGACAACCTCCTAAAGACATTAACAATAACAAAACAGGCTTTTGTTTAAAAGTAGACATTTTAAGATATGGTAACAAATTCCCCATCATGCATTAAAAAAAAAGAAAATAAAAATCCCCACATTTCTCAACTTCAGTATGAAGTTCAACTTTCAACGCATCAGATTTGGAATCACTGTGACGTGCAATTATGACGCCTCCAAGACACTAGCACTCCCAAACTGTCTGCCATGCCAGTTTTCATTTTTGTATTTTTTGTTGTTTTTTTCCCCCTCTTTTTTACACCCTGGTACATGGGTCATGTCTTTTACAAACAGTTTATCATTGTTTGTCAAGCTAAGGACTAATGGTGAGCCAACAGTCAAAACAAGAGAAAAATCAGAGCATGTGCAAAATCCCTGCTTAGAACATCAAAATCATTACCATGTAAACTGATAGTGTCTTCTAAACTGTGTCTACTTATGCGTACTGTAAATACACATAGTGTATATGCACTGCGTAGAACATATAGGCTGCTTTGATTAAAAAGGGTTAGCGTTAGCGATTATACAGCTTTAAAAGACTAAAAAATTGAAAAAAAATCAGAAAAAGCAGAGTCCCTAGAGATTATGCCTCCAATAAGAAAAATATGCAATCAAAGGAAGTTACAAACCGGGACCTCTTTGAATGCGAGACTTTTGGAAAGCACCTTGCCGACCAAGAGTGGTGAGAATTCACACCTAGAGACACAGTAATCAATCGCCGACTGTCCATTTGAAGGAATTTAGAAAAATAAAAATACCATTCACTCTATGGTACCTGCCTCCAACAGGCCGGAGAGAGAATCTCCTGCAAATGTAAAAAGTGTAAACACCACTGCTACTCCAGAGACTCTCAAATAGCACATGGGTCTGGGGACACAACAGACTATGTTGTCTATATCACAGGAGGGGGGGGGGGGGGGGGGGAGGTCCAGGCAATGATGGTCTATATTGTTCTTCACAACAGGAAGGGGTTAGTGGTGCCACCGGCCTGAGCTGCGGTGCCTGTTGGCTGCAGTGGTCCACTTATAAGGGACTGGGGCATTGACATGGAGCCGGGAATACCCACGCTTGGCATCTGGCCCACAGGGGCAAGGGGTGCCATCCCGGCCACAGGCACCATGGCGACAGTGCCAGTAGGGGCCAGAGAAGACAGGGGCAGGGGGTCGTTGCTTCTTGGGGCCACGCCGCCAAAGCCCGAGCCGCTCAGACCCATCATGGGACTCACTCTCATCTGGTTGAGGGTGGGCGGCTGAGGCTGGCTCACCTGGAAGGGGTTGACCTGAGCTGCAGCGGCAGGAGGCCCTCCTGGGGAAACGCAGGGACAGGGGAGAAAAGGGTATGAGCCAAGACACAGGACCATCATCACGTGGGTCTCGCCCAAGAAACTTAGGAAATATTGTGCATCAATCACTTCGGGAGTCTTGGGCAATACTGACAGGTAATTGGAAACCAAAATAGAAAATCAATTAGTGACAACTAGCGTCAGTGAGGAAGGTGTGTGTAAACGTACCTCCAGCGAGGAAAGGATTGGAGACAGGTGCTGGCGGAGGAGGCTTGGTCACCAGAGAGTCCAGATTCACCAGGGCAGCGTTGGGGCCCAGGAAAGACTCGGGGGTTTTTCTAGTGGCACTTGGATGCATATCAAAGAGGTCGGGACTGGCAGACTGGCTGGTCGGTAAGGGTAGCGAGGAACTCCCTTTGCCATCTCCTAGGAACATACACCAGTGTGTCACAGAAACCAGGTCACTCAGAACAACGTGCCCCAACAGGGCCAGAGAAACAACCTAAAGAGTGGCTGCATTAAAGCCGCATAAAGAAATACGTTAGGTGGCCTACCTGTCATCAGTGAAGTACGGAGACTGTCAAAATCAGAGAGGTCTTCCTTAGAGGTACCGTTTGATGTGGAAAAGAGATCAAAAGAGCCTTTTGGAACAAGAAAAAAAATCATAGAAATGAAGAGCTTGACAAAGAAAATGACCACCATGTATCTACCCTAGAACCAATGAAAAAGGCAGACAAGTGTTCCACAAATACAGCACTGTGCCAAAGTCACCCAACTATTTATCTAGGCAGCAAGGGCTAATCTGCACCTAAAACACTTCAATAAACAATTACACATTAATGTAGCCATTATAAGTAGCATAATGCTATATTGTTCCTTAAAAAAAAAAAAAAAACCCACACAGGTTGCTCCCAACCTCCCTTGCAAATACTGTTTCAGCCTGATGGCTTGAGACACAATAAGGACATCTGTCCACTTAGATGTTCAGATCTCTCTCACACACACACACACACACACACCCACACACACCCACACACACCCACACACACACACCCACACACAAATCAGTTGAGCCGCAGTGCCTGAACCTTTCATTTACCTGGGCCAGAAGCTTTGGGCCGTGTGGAAGGCCCCGAGCCCCAGGGATCAGCAGCTGCAGGAGCAGAGCTCGACCCCCAGGGGTCGCTGCTCTTCATGGCTGAGGCCCCAGCAGTAGGTAGACCCCAGGGATCCACAGGCACTGCTGGCTTAGGGGCAGCACCTGCACACACAGAACCCCACACTCACACACGAGAAGAGCAGGCAGGCTCACGCCTCTTTACTATCTTACAGAATCTCTCGCCAGTCCAGTCAGGGATTCGCAACCAATTTCCTTTCCATCCTACAAACCAAGGACCCAGTGCTCTACCACGTCCTGACTGCCAAGGCATAATGTAGTATTTGCATTGCTACTTGTCCTTAAACCAGAGGGGTTTCCTGAATTAAATCAATCAACCATTCCATAAATGAACCAAAAATAAGGCATGTGGTAACTGCTGGGTCATGGAGTCTGGCGATCCTCACATAACTAGGAAATGGGATAACTAGGAAGGAAAACCAACAGTGCAGTTGTGAATCACGGTTATGACCGGAGGCTGAAAAAACAATACAAAAGTGGAATCTGTGCTACAGCCTGCTGGCAAAACCTAAAGCAGTTGGTTTCCACTGCTGGCATTTCAGGACACATGCTGGGGGCAGGAGGGGGGAGCGGGCGGAGGAGGGGGGAGCGGGCGGAGGAGGGGGGAGCGGGCGGAGGAAGAGGCTTCACGGCTACACCAGCCGCTCCACCTGCAAATCTGCATACTGAGCGCCTTTGTTGAGCACACACAGGAATGCACTACGGCCAGCCAGGCTGCATTTCTCAGCCGCCCTGCAGCTCACAGCTACACAGAGACGGGGCACATGGAGAGAGGGAGGGAAAGTGAAAGAGAGAGAGAGAGAGGGAAAGAGAAAGAGAGAGGGGGGGAGGGATAACATGAAGGAGAGTGGTAGGCAGAGAGGAGGGGAAACCATCTGTCTCAACACCAGAATTAAAAACAGGTCCACAAGTACATCCACAATATTCAACTGCTCCACAACCCTGAGTTCACAAGGGGTTAACATGGACCAATGTCCCATTATTGGATCTAGACAAATGCCCTGTGTGTGTAAACAGAGCGTACCATAACTCTGCCAGGGGTCCGACGCAGGGCCGGCTGCTGCACCACCCCACGGGTCAACCGGGCCTGTAGGGACCGCGTCCATCAGATCCATCAGAGACGACTGTGGAGGCTAACACACACACACACACAGACACACACAGACACACACAGACACACACAGACACACATACTTAGAACTTCCAGAGTTCCAGTAATAGATACAAGTTAGGATACTGCACATAAGACTACGCATTAGTGCACAACAGCCTTAGTAAGTATACTCACAGGCCACAGAGAAAGTCCGCAACAAACAGATAAATAACCCAACAAACAAATAGGGGAAGAAAGAAAAAGCATTCATTGCATTAATTAAAAAAACCATTAAAACAAATCTGGAGACATTCCAGCATATTGGCAGTGAGTAGACGTTCACTAGCTGCCTACAGGAGTGTGTGTGCTGGAGGACTCATCAATACTTCAGTGTGTCCAGGAAGACTCTTACCTCCTTTTTCTTTTTGATAATCTTTCCTGTGCTATTGTCTTTACGACTCTCCTCCAAAGCCATCTGCAGCCGCAGGTCATCACCACGACGCATCCTCTCCTCCTGAACGAACACACAGAGACACAGACACACACACACAGAGACACAGACACAGAGACACTCTTGGATAATGCTACATGTATGTGTGTGTACATCCTATTACATCTGTTTTAAAACAAAAGAGCTGTGGATCGCAGTGTAACCGCGGTACTAAAACACGACACCGTGTCTAGTCACTCCTGAATAATACAAGACATCACTTTCATTTGACTAGCACTTGAGCCTGGAGCACAAATCAATAGCATGATGAAACTGCCAGCCAAGGAAAAGGTGACGCCACACGACGAGGCACTCCCAGACATCCACCCACCCCAACTACAGTAGGAGGAAACAAAGGACTTGCCGAGTAATCAGGATGCATTTCCTTGAAGAGGAGCTAATGTGGGCTTCATCTTAAGACGGACCGCTTGGCATTTGGAAAACCATATCTGAACCCAATACGGTTTCCAGGAAGTTTCTGGCCTGAGAGAGAGACAGCGCTATTCCTAGCTGAGCATGGGGAATTATCATCTAAGGAGCAAACTAGCCATGTGACTGTTTGGAGCAAGCCAGCACGAGGAAGACCACGCCAGTGACCCAAGTAATCCCCTCTCGTGCTTTACTCCAGAGCTCGGTGCGAACGCTCACACGTGCCATAAAGACTAGACTACAGTGGTTCCTGGGACACACCGCTTAAGGAACTCGAAACCATGTAAACGGCTTTTAAATGAGCGACGGGATGGAGACGAGGAGACGTTTAGTGGGCGCTTTGCAGGGGAAGGGTCTGAAGTAAAGGCTGCATGCTGTGAGACGCCATGGAGACTAAGGTCCTGGAGACATCTAGAAGAGCGTCCAGCAGCACACGTACAGTTCCCAGCAGCCCCTCCTCTGCTGGAGCCTCCGGCAGGGCCTGGCTCTTATTTTTATATGGAAATTCATCCCAGATGTCCAGGCCTGAACACGCTTCCTGCGCAAAGCTCTTCAAGAGCCATGGACAGGCCAACCTCACAGAGGCGGCAGGGAAGGTTACACGTTCCCCCGATATCACCGGAGCCTCGCTACATCCCGCCTGCGACGTGCGTAACCTCAGGCCCCAATCCCAGCGAGGGACGCCGGGCAAATCGCTGCCACACTGATCGAGGAGTACAGCCCCCCCCCGCCCCGCCCCCTTCTGGGGTCCAGCTAAGAAAATCTGCTTGGCCAATCAGTGGAGTCTGTAATGGGGATGGGCGGGGTTGGTATTGTGGGTGGGTGGGGCCTCGCTGCCTCACTCTCAGAAACACGTGAACTGCGGTGAAGCAGTCTGGGCAGCCCGAGACGCACGTTACAAAGTGCTTCCTAGAAGTGGTCCAATGTGTTATTAATATGCAAGTGGAATCTTGCCTATATGCACATGATCCCAAACCCTCAGCACCGCTCAGAGCACAGAAGCTCCAGCTCAGCAGTGCCACACTGCCAACAAAGTGCCAAGGAATAAGCAAGAATGAGCCTATTTATTCACAGAGCTCTTCACCCCCGGGGGCAACAGTCTGAGCTCTGGTGCTGGAACAGGTGTCTGCGCAGACTTGCCCACTCCTACCTCAACGTAATTCTCTCCTTGATCTGACTAATACTCCCTCTGCAGGTGCTGACACCATAACGTACGCAGTGTCTACATATATTTACGGGCAAATGTCTTTCCACAGTACATTAATCCGCATCTACAGATCTCAATATTTTAAAAAAAAAGTCTGTTTTGTTTCTTTTCTCTAGATTGTTTGTGAAGTGTTGTTAGGGCTTGGTGAAACAGGTAAAGGAATGCTACAGTGGCAGTATATTGCAGTGGGCAACGCTGGCAGGTGTGTGTGGTGTTGTGAGCTGTATTCAAGCTGACGGCGTACCTGTTCTGCTGCCTCTCTGCTCATGGCCAGGGCCAGCTGCAGCTGTAGCTCCTCCTCCCCGCTGGTCTGTGGGCGGGCCTGCTCCAGCTCTGACGACGCATTGGGTGACGTGGCTATAGAGGAGGAAAGATGGGGGGGGGGGGGGGGGGGGGGGTTTCAAACTCATCAAGATCAGACTGTAGCCTGTAGGCCTCGTCACCTGTGATGAAATGAATACACGTTGGCGTAACGTGAACAGTTATCAGCTCTTGCACTATTGTTCATGGTTTTCACACTATGAAACAAAATGAGTGGGAAGTTATTGCTCATACCCCCAAGAAAGAGCTTGGAATATTTGTTGGGTCTATAATTGCCCCCAAAAGACCCATAATCTTCTATGAGGTTTTTTTTTATAACATTAGTCACTCCCTAGCTCTTTTGGCCTTTTGACACAAATGAAAAAAATATATTAAAAAATAACCAAAGTTCCAGATTATTCCACAGCACTGTAACTATAAACAAATCCTTGATCAGGAACGAACATTTTGATAAATAAAAAGGTTGCCAGGACAATCTAATCTTGTGTACTGGACCACATGGACAGAGAGACTGTACACAAGGCCAGGTCGTCACACCTTCGGTCACAGAGTACGCCACACTGCGGTCCTACGGCAAGTCCTGGTGAGGCCAGCGTGGAGGACACATCCTCCGGCCGCACGCCGGGTTAGGCAGACCACACGGGAGCGCCCATTACAAGCCTGCGGTTAAACCCGTGGAGGCCACTTCCTGTGATCCTGTGTAGTCGTGTGTTTGGAGCCAAAAGGAACCACAGCAGTGGTTCCGAGCACAGAGTTGGGCCGCGGAACACACACAGCACTTAACATACCCAGACCAACTTCGGTTGTTCACACTAGATAAGCAAACTGACGCAAACGGTTTTGCCCCTGACTACAGAAAAATGATCGAGGTTATTTATAGTCGTTTC
This sequence comes from Brachyhypopomus gauderio, assembly GCF_052324685.1. Lineage (NCBI taxonomy): Eukaryota > Metazoa > Chordata > Actinopteri > Gymnotiformes > Hypopomidae > Brachyhypopomus > Brachyhypopomus gauderio. Next base: position 15,978,693 of record NC_135216.1, on the reverse strand, counting down.
AAGCCAGTGGAGGTTAGACCAAAAATATGTGGCATGGCTCTGACCTTTAAAAGCTCCCTCATTATTCCGAGCTGGCTGATTGCAAAGCAGCAGTGATCGATAAGACTGCGTGCCAATCCATAACTCAGACCATCAGACCATTTCTTTTTTCACTAATGACCAGAGAGAGCGAGAGAGCAAGCGAGCGAGAGAGAGAGCGAGAGCACGAGCATCGGGCCTCTGTGTGTGCTGAAGCAGCTGGGCACAATTTCCTGTTTTCAAACCCCAGAGGGACCAGAGGCATGATGGGAAACTACAGGCAAAGGGTCCATCTGTGTGAGCAGGGGCAGAGGGAAGGTCACAGAGGGAACATGGGCGTGGAGCATCGCCACATCCCATTCTGCGTCACCAGCGGCTGTATGGCCGGCCCATGTCGGCACTGGGTGGGAACATGACTCAGGGGCTGTGCCCAGTCAGACGGGCAGACTGGTGCCCTCGCATGTAGCTGACCGACCACCACCAGTTCCTGCTCTCCTCCACTGGCAGCACCAGTTCCTGCTTCATTTATTCCCTCTCATTTTTCTTTTCTACCCAACTCTGTTTCACTCGCTTTATACTCCATGTGTGGAAAGGGGAGGGGGGGGCTAACGGGGGGATTCCTTCACACCAGGTGCGTCCAGCCAGCGAGTGGGTTGATGATGCCACTCGGGTGTCACCGTTGGGAGTTAACGTCACTCGGGTGTCACTGGACAAGGAAGCGCACTTTGGCAAGAACACCAACTGCCAAATTCTGTGCAACAGGGTGACTCAAACGTGCACCTCAGAACCCTTTGCAGTCCTGTACTGTGGAATACCTTATAGTTAAATGATTAATGTAACAGGTTGGATAGTCCAACCAGGAAGGACGGGAAATCTGTTGGAACTGGACCTGGAGGACTGCGATTTGAATTACTTCATCTAAAAGTGACACCCACAGCATTGTCCAACATCCTTTCCCCCACCCTGTAAAAGCGTGATCAGCCGTGTACTTTTGGTGACGGATGGTTGAGGAATCTGATCTCAGTGATGTGATGCAAGGCTCTGAAGCAAACTGACGGCCAGCAAGATCTACTTCTTCCTTTTGCGCCACAGGAGTAGCACGTCACACGCAATGAGGATTCAATCAGCTATTAAAGTCACAAATTCATACCCCATCCACATCAAAGTCTCTACAGATGCTACAAATAGGCCCGCTGCCTCTCTCTCTCTCTCTCTCTCTCTCTCACACACACACACACACACACACACACACACACACACACACCAGAATGGGATGTTAAAAAAAGGTCTGTGGGTGAAAAAAGAAGTTGGCTGACAATCCACTACCAAACTCAAACATGGGGCCTTGAACTTGCGCTACTGAACACAACACACACCAGAGCCCTGTAATCTCAGTTCAAAGGTCCATATGGGACCAACATGGTGCCACTGGCTAGGAATGACAAACATTTGAATGAGAATAGATAGGGAGATGTTTGACTGCACTGGGCTCACTCAGGGTCTATTTAAAACACATGCCCAACGGAGCTTCTGATAGTGAGCTTGTGCTTTACCATAATCTGCCACCAGGGGAACAAACACAGATTTTAAGAAAAAGAAAAAGCAAGTTGACGTTTCAGTGTTGTTGAACCTTCTAATACATTTCCTTTGGTTTATTGATCTGCTAAAGCACCAAACACACACACACACACACACACACCTTAAAAATAGCAGTGGATGATCCTGAGGTAGGTCAATGACCTTTGATATGAATCAATAAGAATCATAAAAGCCAGATCTACTCATATTGAAAGTGCTATAAAATCATTACTGAAGACAAAGTGGAAACTACAGAGGAAAAAAACATCTTGATTTGAGTTGAGTAGAAGTCAAAATATCAGACCTGTAAATGTCATTGTAGACATTACTATCAGCGGTTCTATTAGACCAATATATATTCCTCTAGGCAAAAAACAAACCAAATCCCTTTAAATTAATCTATAACATATTAGAGATACTCTTTAACGTGTGACCAAGTATGCATGCTTGGTCCCTTTGTGTCCGTAACACCCAAGTGGAAGAGTAGCTTGTGATAACAGACAGATACCAGTCAAGGGCAGATAAAGGCTAGAATAACTGCTCACGTACCCTCAGCTGCTTGATTTAGTTAGCTACATTAGTCATGATCCGCAAACACTGTTGGTCATCTTCCACATTCCAGATACGGCCCCCTTAAATGCTTAGTGAACTACAGTTACCCCTGTCCCATTCACAGGTGGGCCAAACTAAATGTGCCAAAATAACATTCACATTGTTCCTGCTTATTCCTACATTTATTTTTACACTTAAAATGATTGACTTTCCAATACCTGTCCTAAATAGAAGCAACTTGTTGAAGTGTGAATTAGGCTGTACAGAAGGCCCATATCCAGCCTCTAGAAGGACAATACCAGGAAACCTCTACAGGAATGCAAAAACATTCCACTGTTAACACCCCAGATTTTCTTGCAGTTGTCTTTTTTTCCATTATATATTAATGACACAGCTACTTACCCTTCCGTTCAAGCCCTTTATGTAAAAAAGCAAATCAAGAGACACACCAGAAACCTCAACGACTTCCACCCCAAAAGCCCTACACTGGTCAACAGCTGGTGTGACCACCCTACCCCTGACTGGCAAACCACAACACCTCAAGTAGACCAGGCTGAAGGGAACCACCAGCCTTCACAAGTTAAAACACAATGACCTCATTCCCTTCACCCTTCACCTATTGCTTCAGAGGTAGGTTGAGTAAATTCTTGATTCGGGCTTCCTGAGATACATTATCAAATTCTTTGGTCATGTGTTGGGGGCGGGACGGAGCAGAATAGATCCAACTTCCTCCGTGGAGCTGCACGGCATTCCCCAGGGAGTTCAGGAATTCTGCCTCCCCGCAAGCAGCACGTGGCAACAGAATGGCGAGGCGGAAAGGCGCTCGGAGCTCGGGCCAGTGCCGAACGCGGCGGCCCAGGAGCCCGCGGCACACACGCGTGGCAGTCTCCTCTCCAGCTTAAGGGATCACTCCACCCAGCCAGGCCCGCAGGCAGGGCGTCCTCCGTGGGAGAGGCCTGGCTCGTTTGAGGGCAGGCCGGCCCAAGAGGCCTCAGCTCAGCGCATCTTAAACACTAGTACGCTGCTCTAACTGGCGCACAACAAACTCCTATAAACAGAGAAAGTAATCGTTCTGCTACAAAGCTCGCGTGGAATGGACTGAACGTCCCACCTGATGAGTGTTCTCTGACGTTTCTAACCATTAAGTCTCATTCATCGGAAACATAACACAATCAAACACTGCTGCTGCCTTGAAAAGACCAATTCACACCTCAGTATCTCAGCAACATCTGACCACATTACGCCACATCCTCTCAAAGCAACCAGCGTTTTCTCTGAAAAGCATGTAAATGTTTTAAACACAGTCTTACGGAAGCCATAAAATAAGCCCACGGGACATCCCGTTGGTCAGCAAACTTACAGCCGTGATATGACGCTGGCGAACCCTCCGAGCGGCCGTACTCCTCCGAGTAGCTGGTGGACAGGTTGGGCTGGCTGGAGCCACGCCCGAAGCCCATCTGGTGGTTGCTGCCCACGCTGGTGGCCACCTGGGCCATTCGCTCCTTGGTCTTCAGCGCCTGCGAGCGCTCGCCCTTGAGCCGCTCGTCGTCCTTCAGAAGCACCACCAGCTGCTTGGACTTCTCCCGCACGTTGATGCCCTGGTCCTTGCCGTCCCGGTCTATGTACTGGAAGTCCTTGAGCGTCTGGATGGCGAAGATGTTCTCCCGGCACTGCAGCGCCACGCGCTCCGAGCCCGTCTTGATCAGGTAGTCCAGCAGCGTCAGCGCCTTGTACACGTGCCGCCAGTTCTTGCCGTGGTCATTAAGCCTCTTCCAGATCATGCTCATGATCTCGGAGAAGGCCACCACGTTGTACGTGAGGTCGGAGATCTCTGACATCAGAGAGCTGGACGGGCCCCAGGGGTCATTAGAGGTCGCCTCTCTGACCTTTTTCTCTGCCTCGGAGTAGTTATTCACCACGTTTTTCATTTGTCTCCTAATCGTAGAGCTTGGCATGGTGTGGTATCGTTCGTCAAAATCCTTGTGAAGAGAAATAATGTTTGAAAGAAAAATGTTTTATTCCTCAAAAAGAATAAAGAAGCTCCCCCTCTTCTGTGAGTTTTCAAAAACAAGTTCAGATGTCTGAAAGCTTTAAACAAGTCCAAAGGCGTGCTTCCTGCTTCAACGATTCCCTAGATCACTTGGTGCCTGTTAAAACCATTTCCACACAGAGCAGGGAGTCAGCATGGCGAATTCCTCCACTACCTGGAACAGAAAAGTTAAAGACACGTTGAAGAAGTCCAAAGTTATTTGACTAAAGTTCAACTGTTTACACCATATGCCAACACACCATTTAAACAAGTATTCCACAGCTGTAGTGAGCTTATAAGCTTAGGGCAACATTCTTTGAACCATGCCCTTTGCATCAAAGATGCATATGCAGCCAAAGTCTAGTGAGCACATTTCCTGACAGCACTTCTTCACCTTTAAAACGATCCCCCCAGTCAGATAAAGAGAAATAGGTCACAGCTGTGCACTTTCCAAACACAGAATGTGTAGTAGGCTCCCATCCAGGTAATGGAACATTACCAGCAAACACACACTCACAGTTATGTGCACACACACACACACGCGTGCAAACACTTCACGTTACGGCACTGAGAATCAGAGAGTGGATCAAGGCTTGACGTGGTTCCTGTTACACATCTTACGGTAATAAGACACTCTGCCGGCATGTGGGGAGTCTCACTTCCCAAAAGTAATTGCACTGTGCTGTGCTCTCCTTTTCTGACAGAAGCATGCATAATCACTCTGTGGAAATGACCACCATAAGTTTGTTACTCAAGGCCTCCAAAAATTGCTAAATCTATGTAAATACACCCATCTATGAGTTCTGCCTGTGAGATCTTCTACAAGATTAAAGTAAGCCAAATCCTGCTCATGATTAAAATACCTCACTTTCTAGAGTTAAATAAAAAGTAGTGTACTCAAGACTACTGTCCTACGTCTGTACTTTGTCACGACTATAGTACAAGGACAAACAAGGACCCAGTTGGCGATGACGTTAAATAAGGTGTTAACCATATAACCATACAACCACAAGCTGGCAAAAACATTGGGCAATAGCAAAGAAAAACAACCTGGCATGTCTCATAAGTTCATTAAAAATGACTGAAATGTGACTACTGCAGCACAACCCCCCCCCCCCCCCCCCCCCCCAAAAGCACCCAAAGTCTGCATACACATGAATTCAGTCAGGCCCTAATGAAACATCTGCTGCTTTAATCACCTATTCAGGCCCTGCACAACAAGAGGAAGAGAGGGGCGACTGTATCAGTGCCGGAACAAAGCTCCAGCAGCCCTTGGTGTGACCGGGGGCCCAGGAAGCCAGCACACAGACAGGGTCTGTTTCAGGATCTAGGCCACGCAGTGGCCTCTTACATACTAAACAACAGGTCAGGTCTGAGCCCTGCCAATACCCAGGCAACTCCGTGATTGGCATTGAACGAAAGCCAAGCACCAGGCAGAACGGGTTCAGTGAGTAGCAGAGGGAGACTGAGCAGCTAGTTATGCTGACTTTACTTTCACTCTGGAGAACTGGGACTAGGAATTCCTAGTCGCATCAAATGAATCATTTTAAATATTGCAGACAGAATTCTAAAATATACATTTTTCTGTCAGATGAAAAAGGGGCTGGTATTGTCAATGTCATAGGTTTGGGAAGGGACCCAACCTTGAGAGAACTCTTAGAGAAATGAGATTTAGAACATCTCACCCGTTTTTAAAACAGGTGACATACGAAAACCCAAAACAGGTTCAAACTAATTTTACCATCTACACATTAAGGACTATATAAGAAAAACATGCAATTCATAGACACCTTACCTTAATGCAAGTTAAATTAACAGGAAGACACGAGTACCCCATAGGACCTTTTGTTTTGTTTCATATTTTTGCTGAGTCATAGTGGCTCACTCTATTATTAGGATTATTCTGCTTTCAGATCAACAATATGAGCTCTGCAGGGTACTAATACTACTGATGAAGTAATTTGAGGAGATGATGATGTGCTTTACTACATGGTTCCTTCATAGACACTCCTCTGTAAAGGTTGCCAGGTTAATTAAAAGGGCAGGCCAGGGCAACGGTACTTTAATGGGCAATATACTAAATACACTGTATTTTAACACCTTCTCTGCTGAGCATTTAGGGAACTTGTCAATATTGTAAACTGACAGACCAGCCACAAATGGCTGATTAAAACAGGTGAGGCAACATTTCATTGGTTCCCTTTGAATAAATCAATATGCATCACTCTCACTATGAACATTTAATTAACTTATTCTCAGCCATTCGCAGCAGCTGGCCTTTCTTTACAGTGTTCAGATGGGATCTGATGTATAGCTTGACCAAAGGACCAATGTACGACTGGAGTTTTAAACCAGTTGGTCACCAACTTATAGATGATCTGCTGAGAGTGTTTTATTGTGGGAATTATATAAAAACTATTGTGTATAATTCACACATAGGTGAGTGTTGTCTGTACACAGAGTATGGCCAAAACTTTTCTCCAAAAAGAAAGATTAAAAAACAATAATAAATTACATTTTCAATTGCCATTTCAACTAAGATTCCCTATAACAAGAAGGAAGTAGTCTTATGAAAAAAGAAAAGGAAGAAAACAGCAAACAATCAATACCATTCAACAATCATTGATCTAAAAGTTATCTAATTACCAATGAATTTCTCCCATTCATGGTATACTGAACATGTCCTACTTGGTGGTGATATGAAAACTGCAAGGGGTTATATATCGTGCATCATGCAATGTTAATTATTAGGAACTGAACCCATACCAATCCATAAGTGCATGTATGGATGATGGTGTGAATATTAATAACCCTGGCTAAACCACCGCAAACCCAGGAGAGTGACAGAGCAACTGCACAGGTGTGCAAACGGGTCTCCTGATATGGTTCAACTCTGACAAAGAAAAATGGGCGGCATGTGCCAACAAGCCCTGAGTTTCCGCATCTTCATTATATACGGAGATGTGGGGACAAAATGAATGAAGCAGCACCACAGGAAGGGGAGAGGGTTCTGCTTACAAACGTCTGCACCACGCCCCATTACCAGTAAAACCTGAAGGTGCCATATGTGTTTCTAAAACATAAACCGTGAAGGCCTAAATAACACAACTGACATCAATAGTACTGTTGCTGCTGCTACAACTAATTGTAATAGTAACAGCATTCCAAAAACCAAAAAAAAGCATAAAATGCTGATTACGTGCACGAGATAGACAAAAGGAAAGAGAGAGAGAACTAACCGGTTCTGTCAGTCCGATGTTCAGTAACTTTTTTTTTAGCTTTGACGATTGTTGTGTAGTGTTTGACCCTTCCTTGATACAATCTAACTGCTGTGGTCCACAAAGAGCGATGCTTTCTTTCCTATTGTCCTCCCAAGACCCCGCATGTCATGTCAAACCAATGCAGGAGAACGCGGGACGGGATCGTGTCCACTAGGCATGTGTCACGGACCCTGGTCACACGACAGAGAAATATCCACCACACACGGGTGTGTCCACCCCGGTGACCTACAGGATGGCCGGCGCGGGAACTCGCCGAACGGCCGCGTTACTTCAACAGCGTGTAATTCAGAATATTTTAGGTGCCGTGGCTGGATTACACAACCCTCCCTGTGGCAAAGCCCGTCTGGTCACCTGCAATACTAACTCGCTTACCACAACCCCCCCCCCCTCCTACACTTCACAGCCCATGTCGCCTTCACAAAAACTTTTTTTCGACCCCCCAAAACATGCGCCCAGCTGAATGTTGTGGTCAATATTACCAGCAAAAGAGAGAAACATTAATGGAGGCTCAGCAAAACGCGGAGCTAGCCAGCCAACCTCGAGTCTCCACACGCAAGTGTAAAACTAAGGCAACCCGGCTGGATTACAGGAATGTGACAAACAAACCGCCACATGACGCATAAACTATTTTGATTTTACAAGATCACTGGGGTCCAAGACTCACGTTTTCCGGGTAAAATAAATACATGTATATTATTAGGTAACGTTGTGCTTTCCCGACTAACAAAAAAAACAACAACAGGCGTTAAGCAATCTCGCGCAGTTAGCCAAGCTAGCGGAGCTAGCTTAGCTTACCTAGCGCGCTAACGGGCTGTGGAGGCGCTAAGGCGTTAGCATGCTAGCTAACGCTGTGACCCCGGCCGCTCCGCTAGCCACGCATGCTAAACGAGGACCTGTGGCGAAACGGCACAGACAACATAACGCTGAAACGACGTCGCATTTAATGCCACAAAGTTTAATGAACGCTGCAGGATATAAATGTATATATATTTTAAAACACCGCAGCACAACTTTAAGGCCCCATAAGTTGACAGCGGGGTCGGTTTGCGTTTAGCCGGCTAGCGATGCGGTGACAGAAAATACACTAAAAGTTCCAAGCAGCTGTTAAAAAAACAGTGTTGCCTTGAAAACTGTTTCCCGTCCCGTCGGCTAGCTGGCTAACGCGCTGCCTTGTCGGATTATTTTTTACAAAAATAAAGATATTTAATCAGTATATTTGATTTAATCGAGTGCCTGGCGCGTTTGTGGTGCACTGGTGTCCTTAAGGCGGTGTAAATGTTTTTTTGGAGCCGTTTATGTGGTGGTTAGCGGTCGCACTAGCCACCGCTCGCCTTACAGATTTTTCTGAATATTAGCCGTCGAGCTAACTGGATCACACATCGCCGCCTCGCACATAAACTACCCCGCCGTTTTGTTGCTTTTTTGAGATATCACCGAACTGGGAGACAAGTAGCTAAACTGTCTTTCACTGTCTTAAAAAACCAAACAAACCAAACCAGTAACTTACCAAATCCCTCCGTGGCGTTAGTTCCAAGGTTCAGAAATCGTCCGGGAATAATACCCGGCATTCGTACCGGGTAGATTTGTGAGGAAATGTTTGCTTCCTTTTTTTAAAATATATTTACTCAACTTTATCAAAGTATCTTGCTGTGACTTTATTAGTGTTTGTATATGTGTGAAAGGAGCAGGCGGGCTACACGTCGCCGTTTGCACTATGTGGCCAGTAGTATCCCCGTACACCAGCACACTGTGACACCCACACGGCTCAACATGGCGGACGCGCCGATAGATCGACTTCGAGAGTGCAAGGGTGTGACCGAATTGACTCGGTTCTTCAAGACAACTTATAATGTTTTTTTCTGTAATATATTCCTAATATACGCTTAGGATGGCACTGACATTCAGTAAGACTGTTTTCAGAAACCTGGTACCGCTTTCAGTAAACTTCAAACAATAAAGACATTTTAAAACTGTCTTCTCGTGTAAGAACATTTCTGATGGCGCACGTCCCCCCACAGGTTCGCTGCATACTGATGTCCGGAGCCGTTTAAGTCTCACGAATGCAACAGTTCTACAAATAAATATCTGGGTTTTTTAAATGCACCTTTTAATATACACGTGGTTGCACATTAATGCTTCAGGAGTTCAAATCAGCTTTCTTTCCCTGTCGAAAGTCAACACAAGTTCTTTAAAACGGCAATGTTAAGATAAATTTCCAGAACATTATTTTGGACCGTTTCTCTAAACTTATTGGAAACTACAAAGATAGAACTGAAGTAACTGTGCCTTTAAGCTATTCATATGCTATTCATATTACATGTGACATCACATTTTGCATCGTCATTTATCTCATTTGGTAGATAACACTTCATATAGTATGCATGTATTTCCCATCTACACGGTAGTAATAGTTCCACATTTCTTTATTTCCACATTATTTTTTCCACGAATGGAACAACAATTTTTTTTTAACATGGCTTTGTGTGGTCAATAAATGTAGAACATTACAGTACTACATTTCTGCATAATACTGCTTTGCCCATGCTGTATCTGTTTACTGTTCCCATATGTGCACCCTCAAGCACCCCTCTGGGAAGCATCATAAATAAATAATGTGCAGGAGAAATTCTTGGGTCCAGTACCTAGAAATGTCCAGTAAAACCGTTCAGTCTTGTCACTCGTAGCTGCTGTGAAGTAAATTTGGATAACATCTGATGGAGGCACACATTTCAGTCTCTCTCCAGGCACTATAGAAAAGATGAGGCGCTTTCCCCCAGTTGGTATCCTGATTCCTGTCCAGCTAATCTAAGTCTGATTCATTGTATTCCTACCTGTTCCAGTGTTGTTGAGGGCCTACTTGCATAGGCCCAATCGCAATGACTATTATTCTCACTGCAGAAAAAAAGATAGTGTTCTAATCTAGGTGAGTTCTCTAATATAAATCTAATCCTCTAGTCCAACTTGTTCTCTGATCCGAGATACTTTTGGGTGCACTTGCGTGCATATGATTTCATAAACGATTATCTTAGGGACATGCATTAGGCTTATTTGGTTATGTCTTATCCATCAATTGCACCACAAGCAGTGTTTTGTTATGACATCAGAAAATGGTAAACATGGGATTCGACCCAATATTATTTATGAGTATCTTGAGAAAGAGCCTCCAAGCCCCCAGAGATTAAACTACGGCGCAGTGAAGAGTAATTATGAAAATCTATTTACAGACATTCACCAGCAGAGGGCTGCATCTTACCAGACATGTTGTAACAGAGCAATATCAATAGTATTTATTTATTATTTATTTACAATAGTATTTGTAATAGTATTGTAAATTGTATAGTAATACAACTTATAATAGTATTTACACTATTATTTATTATTATTATTATTATTATTATTATTATTATTATTATTATTATTATTATTATTATTGTTGTTGTTGTTGTTGTTGTTGTTGTTGTTATTATTAAACTAATATTAAACTTTTAGGCTATGTTTTATATGTCAAGCAAGTTCAAGTAGTTTTCAAACCCAAGAAACCAGGATTAAATATTCCCTATATTAGTGTTTCTCACTTCTTGTGTGGGACTACCGTCCCTGCAGATTTTAAAGTTCTCTCTGCTCACCTGTCCTGTATGTAGCACATTAGGCTATTTAATAATCTCAGTGTAAGGATGACCTCATAGTTATCACTTCCCCATATGAACAGGATGCAGATGACACTTCCCCCAGCACAGTCTGACCAACATAAACCACAAGTATTGCCTTTGTTACCAGCTGCTTCAGAGGAAAATGCATCTCACGTCCTCAAAGCCTGAGTCTCTCTGAGTCTGCCTCAGTCTCCGCCCTCTGCCGCACACTTCTCTTCCGTACTTTGTTGTGGCTCTAAAGGGCTTGTTTGGGGAGTGGGTTACGTGACTGGATTTTGTTTACCACTTTTATTTTTGAGGGAATCAGTAGCTTCCTGATCCCACGGTTGCCACTAGATACTGAGCGGTTGCCGCACCCCTGCATGGTTTCCACCATGGTTATAGGCAAGAAAGGAACATGCTGTCTAGTACAATACAGGCTAAAATAATTATGCATCAATCTGTACACATTGCTTCCTACTGTAAGAAATTATTTGCATATTTATAATACTGTATTAGTGTAAAGAATAATATAAATTCTTAACCTACCACACAAAGTCTTTATGTTTGCTAGATGAGTAGGAAACATATTTTCTTGAACTAAGATAATAGTTTTTACTATGCTACGTTAGACATGGCCCACATATTTGGTCCTCAGATTTGCCTATATTACTGTTAACTTACTTTCTGAGTATCATCTATTAAAAAGGACAATACAAATAATGTTTATTTTAATTTTATTGAATTTCAAGCACCGTCTTTAGAGAAATTGTGCAGTACATATTGTCAAATATACTTTGACGATATGTACAGTATGTGCAAATATTAATGGCATTGCATAATCTGATCTGAGAATATAACACAGTGAATATAATACAGTGAAATCCATTCTGTAGGTTCTTATTATAATCTTTCCTTATTATGATCTAATCTGATCGTCTTGATCATTGTGACTGACAACATATGTTGTGAAAAGCGCTAAACAAATATATTTGATTTGATTTGATTTGATCTAGTCTAACAATGTTGTGGTGCTGCTGAAAAGCACATTTCTGCCTCACAGATTTATCCAGTACACATGCACCAACAGATATTGTCTGTTTTATTAGAAACACTGTGTAAATGTATTGTTGTGTACACCACTGTCAGTGGTGGTTTCTTTGATCAGAAACTCAAGGTGATGGACTATGTGAACAGATGTATACTCATAAAAAATCCACCAGTGGCTCAACTATAGATTAACCCAATAAAGAAGGTGATGAATGTAGGTATGGTGGAAAGAGAGGTTGGTGAGCCTACATCTGTTTCAGCCATTGCATTTATGAAAAGCTAGACACCTATATGTGTGTGGTTTCCTTGACACATGCAGGAAGTCACGCATTGTGTCTGATGTTTTAACACGACCACCTCGTTGAAATGAACAGTTCTGAATTGATGTTTTCCAGCAAGCAGCTAGTAAATGAGGCAGCATGAATGCAATGCAGACGAGTAGAAGCACGAGAACATTCACGTTTGATCTCACGTTTCACCAACACGGGCATGATAAAGGGGGACATGAAACAACACTTCCACTATTGCACAACACTGACCTGGTTCTATAACATTAGTGGAATCCATTCAATCAGTTGAGAGAGGAAGCATACATGTAGTTAAAAAATTGCACTAAAATCACACATTCAAAATGAGCATAAAAACTATCATTGATTCAGATGTAGGCTACTTTAGCCATGAAACACTGGACTATTGTTATTTCCTCTAATCAGAAGGTGGCTGCAGCTCACATAATGGCATCTCTGACACCTGGTTCTCCGCATCTTAATGTGAAAACACTTTGTGGGCACACTTGTTCTTATCGCCATGGCAGTGTTCTAGACATTTTATGTTGATTTAGACTCAGCAAGTGTTGAGCTAGAAAAAATGAACACAAGGTGATTTGAAACTAACCACAACAGTTTCACTCCCTTTGTGTTTCCTCGCAATCTAAATATTTTCACCAACCTGCTTAACAGCTCATCTGTCCAGCTCCTGGCGTACAAGAGAAGTCCATAATCACATATGAGCATAGTTTATTATTATGTTGGCATGTTGCAGGGACCAGAGCCCCTAAACTCAGGGGAAGATCATGAAATGTTGTCTTTGAGCCATGAGTAAGTGTCACTACTGTGAAGCATGTGAGGGATTCTATGACACAGATTCTCCGGTGAGGAATACATCCCAAGGGCTGTAAGGTCTTCTTTATGCTCTTACTATCTCTGATGTGTTTCTTATGAGATACTCTTCAATTTTATGACATAATTTTAAAGCTTTTTGTGTGTGTAAATTTTAATTTAATGAATATTTAGGCACTAATTATCCATCCATCCATCCATCCATCCATCCATCCATCTATCCATCCATTCATCCATCCATTCATTACCTTTACCACTTAATCCCGCTAGTCAGGGTGACAGGGGGTGGGGGGGAACTGCAGGTACACCATGGGCAGGTTGCCAGTCCACCACACACACACACACACACACACACACACACACACACACACACACACACACACACACACACACACACACACACACACACACACACACACACACACACACACACACACACACACACATTCACACCTATGGGCAATTTAGAGTGACCAATCAACCTAACCCATGCAGGCACAGGGAGAACATGCAAAGTCCACACAGAGCGGACCGGACCAAGAATACATGTCAAACCCACATCAAGACATGTATTTTTAGAAATGTATTTACATATACATGTAAACACACACACACACACATACAGACACACACACACACACACACACACACACACACGCACACACACACACACATGAACAGAATGATGGAAAATTTTCAAGGGGGCTTCTATTTCCCCACCCCTAGTTTTTTCTAGTTTTCCTGTTTCTCATATTGCTGTTTCCTTGTGTGAGAAAATGCAAAGGCAGGAACTGCCACCCCCTCCCTGCCTACGCACTCTCTCTCTCTCTCTCTCTCTCTCTCTCTCTCTCTCTCTCTCTCTCTCTCTCTTTCTGTTCTCTCTCTGTCTCTCTCTCCCTCTGTCTACTTTCTCTCCCTCTCTCTCTATCTCTCTGTTTCTTCGCCTCCTCAGCTCTCTCTTTCACACTAGCACTGTCTCACCTGCTTTTATCTAGCTCATGTGCTCTCATTGTGTCTGGTGGCCAGTCTTTCCTCCCCTGACCAGCAGTCAGTCTTCTAGTCTGCGCCGCGTGCCTCACGACGTTTGCTTCTGCCTGGCTCTCCTCGTTGTAGCTTCTGCCTTCCACGCGGCTCCTTCGGTCCACCACAGCTGTTGTCGTTCTTCTCACCTGCTGCTAAGCTGGGCATCGGTTTCCTCTCTCGCTCGGGGGTAAGAGCATGGAGGCCGTGGCTCTCTACGACTTTCGTGCCACAGAGAGCGATGAGCTCAGCTTCCAGAAGGGTGAAATACTCAAGGTGAGGAAATAATTTTGAAAGTTTTTAGTAAATTCGATGAATATATGTGACTAACAAGCTTTATTTTAGTTTCGATATCTGACTGTAAACTTGAGACCTTTGGGATTTGGTTTGGTAGATTGCTGTTTGACTTTGCAGTCAAGGATAATGTTGATCTCTACTCAAATCAAGGCAGCTGTTATCAATTGTTTAATCACAGGGTACTTGCTGTTTCTTCCATGCCAGATAACCAATATGGAAGATGATCCAAATTGGTACACAGCTGAGTTAATGGGAAGGAGGGGATACGTGCCCAAGAACTATATCAATGTAAGACCAAACACGTAAGTACCAATATGGTTTAACTTCACCACATTCTTCTACATTTGTTTCACATTCGATATTATTCAAACAACACTCTGGGAAATGCATTCAGACATAATTTTGTCTGTGTAGTAGCCAATGAAAACAGCAGAGGACATAACACTCTAAGCAAGGTGGAAAGACGCGTCACTTGCAGCAGGATGTAACACTGTTTTTGGCTAAATAAGCAGGTCTTATCTATTAAAAGCAGCAGATATAGTGTTACACTGTTCCTTGGACCTCCTGTTGACAGATGGTTCGCAGGCCGAATCTCCAGGCTTGTTGCTGAGGGGAGACTGCGGCAGCGCCAGTGCGGGGCATTCTTGGTGCGAGAGAGCGAGAGTGCACCTGGCGAGTTCTCCATATCGGTCAGGTGCGTCTGCCCCGGCTTCTTTGACCCTGTCGTCTGCCTGACATTGAAGTCAGTGGAATTTTCATACTTTTGTATGAGTGTATTTTGATGGGTGCCAACTAAATAGCACATCCACTATCCACAAAGAAAAAACACCGGAAAGCTATTCCCTGCACACAGACACTGCACCTCAAATCCATCACGTTCTTTCATTTGTAGGTATAATGTTATTATCTGCCACTGCTCATTAATTCGAGATTTGGGTGCAGCAGACACATGGGACATCCTAGAAATGGGCCACGCTGCTCCAGGAGCCCCCTCGGCTGCTCCAGTCTTGAGCCTGGCTGGCCTCAGGTGCGGGGACAGCGTGGCCCACTAGCCACGACCCTGGAGGCTGCTCGGCATGCCACTGGCATCTGGTGAGCAGATGCCAGGATCATACCCAGTGCAGCTAGCAGCCTTCTTGCCCTGGGAGGCTGAGAGGCTCGGATGGTTGAGAATGTTGATCATCTCAGTGTATGTGGAGATGATGTCTGTAGGCATAAACAGAGCATTATAATCTCCATCTGCAACAAACCCATTTAATTGGTCAAAAGAGTCAGGGCTGCTCAAATGCTGGCAAACATTGTAGGCTTTAGGGAAAAGAGGTCTGCAGTGAGACAAGTCAACTTTTTTTCTTGTTGTGCACTTTGTCTGTAATTGCAATGTGATCAAGAAAGGCAAACACCCCAAGGTTCAACAGAGATCATGGGCTGAAGAGAAGGTTATTGAATGTGAGTCACCCATATGCTTTGTCTAAAAGTGTGTCACAGAACACCAGGCCAGTAGATGTTGTAATAATAATAATAATAATCATGATTCAAGTCACATACCATGGATAATTATTTGGTAAAAGTACCAGCAAGTGACTTATAAGAGAAAAATGGTGGAAGCTTGAAGTGGTCTTTAGAGGATGACGGTGGGTTGCGTTACATTGACCTGGACGTTAAAGCAGGTCACTGTTTCTATGCTGCTAGACTCCGTTAGCCTCACCATCCACAAAATGTGCAAAAGTAAAGTACCAAAGGTTCCAGAATCCTGAAGCTCAGAAATTCAAGAAACAAAAATAAAAGTGATTGAAACATCAATCACAGAGACTCACTTCAGGGACCCACCTCATTGTTTGTGGGCTTGTATTTTTGCATGCGAGTTTTTCCAACACACTTCAGGTAAAAACCACTTTAGCTAAATATGGTAATGGGTACTCATTTATTGCAGAGATCTATATCTAACCACTGAGTGCAAACTTCTCAGTTCACAATTTAAACATAAGAACAAATGATTACAATCAAATGATTACAATACTGTTTTGAAGGCCTCCAGGAAACATATAGATACAGTAAGCTACATAAAGATACAGTAAGACATAAAGTACTTGGAAAGCTGAACCACAAAAATGAAACTAAATTATAAGCCCTTATAAGCTAAGTTTTGTAATACAGGAAATGTTTTCACATTTCCTCAGAAGACCATGAACCAGATCCACTTAGTCAGGAACGTACAGAGAACTCATTATCCCACCACAGTGCTCATTTACAGATCTTATTGGGATCCACAGACCTTGTAACATCCGTTCACATACACTCACTGTGTCATGGAACATCATTACAGATGCACCCCGTCAAAGCTGTGCATGTCCTGAGCTTGATCACACTGTGAGCACCAGTGAAGTGCGGTCTACATGCACCATTGCACAGGAAGCAGATACAATCATGAAAGATAGATTCTCTTTTTCCATGTTCCTCTCTTAAAGGATGATCCATAACAAAGAAAATGGTTTTGTACAAGTTTCACATACAGATGAAATGGTGTTTATTGGGAGAATTGGCCAGTTAATATTATTTGACAGGTATATAGCCTTAATGTGGCTCCTTATTCATTTCAACAGTCAGTGTCTTTACATTCTAAATAAGGTTTATTAAGCTCAGCCTCCCACCAGTCTAACTACAAACCAGATCTTTACATTTTAGTGTGCAATTCTTTCCAGTTTTCTTTCTACTAGTTTTTTTTTACATGAGATCACTGGCCCTGACTTACAGCCATTTACAGGCATCTTAATCTCTTACACCTAAGCTAAAGAGATTGATAATACTCAAGTGGACACATGGCATTTGGATATACCTTTAATGTCTAGCACACTTCTAAAGCTTTGCTATCTCTAAAATGTATTTTTGCAATTCCTAAAGTGCATTGATACACATATTATTATAGCCTAGTTTCAGTTTAAATACATACAATTGCAGTGCATTGTAGTAACTCGTCAACTGCTTTGAATTTCAAATGAAATATGGTTGAGATCTTAATAATACAATATATATTAACAAACTGGTAAGTTAATAATAGAGTTTCCCCCTGTTAACAGCTACGGTGATCACGTGCAGCACTTCAAGGTTCTGAAGGAGCGTGAAGGGAACTACTACGTTTGGGAAGAGGTTTTCCCCTCCCTCAACCAGCTGGTGGACTTTTACAAGATCAATACCATTGCTAAAGAAAGGACAGTCTTCCTCAGAGAAACAGAACACTCACAGCGGGTAAGTAGAACGTTTAATATGAGCGTTTTAAGGTCGAATATTTATAGAGTGTACGCGACTACATTAAGCCGGGCTGCCTGAGCAGAATAAAAGTGGTGATCAGCACAAAAGGTGTATCATATATACACGCTGCTCTGGTTTGTGTTTAGGCCTTCATGCAAAAATTACTGCAAACGTGAAGTAGCATTTAGGTCTGAAATACGATCTGATCTGGAAATATATCAGCAAAGGAACTTAGTACATCAGTCCAAAATTGTGAAGTACATTTTCAAATTCGTGTTAAATTCTGGAGAAAGGTCTTGTGCAAGGGTGTTTCAGAGTTTGAGGTCATAGCAGTGCTGCAAGCCGGAGGGGCACATCACACATGAATCATAGCTCGTAGGTCTCATGGTGTCTTTGATCGTTTCCATCAGAGGCCTCATCATGCCCGCGCACTGCAAGACTTCACCACACAGCACAACTCACAGCTGGCCTTCCTGCAAGGTGATGTCATCGACCTCCTCGACTGCTCAGACTCGGAGTACTGGAAGGGCCGTTGCCATGGCCGCGTGGGCTGCTTCCCCAGAGAGTATGTACAGGTCATTTACCAGTGACCTCTCATGACACCTTAATTCCAGGCAACTAATTTGCATACGGACCGCTAGAAAGCAACATCCAGAGAGTTTGTGTAGCGTCTGTGTTCATGCAAAAAGTAAAAATCACGGCTGGCAACTGACAGAGAAACAGTGAGAAACTGTGTAATCATTTCATTTAGTCACTACTGTGTAAAATGATGGTATCACAAAAAGACAATTTTGGACTATTTATGACCTAAGATTAAAGGACGAAACATTACTAAGAGAGAAAACACAATCAACCTTTAAATAGAATTCTTTGTGGTGGTGTAGATTTCATCACTGAGGTTCAGAGTTCAACTTCACTGAACTTCTCCGTGCTTACTATGGCTACTAGTAAGCTTACTTTGGGTGTATTTTTATTATTTCCATTATTATTTTGTGTATTTACTTTATGGAATTTTAGGTAGTCCTATATTTTCTTGCCATTTTGTTATTTAAAATCCCTTGTCTCATATATTCAAATCATGTCAATTGTAGGAATTGTAAATAAATGTCTTAACGATGAATCAGCTGTTTATTCAAATTTGACTTCTATGTATTTTTGTCCTATACCGAAGCAAAATCCACAAATAATAACCCTACTCGCTGTCCTTTCAAACTGGCATGAACTAATTCCATAAGCAGTGAAACGTCAGGAATGTTTGCTTTGCGAATATTTCAGCACACAACAATATTTGAAGAAGGGCCAAGAATCAGAATATCCTCGGGCTGTGCACATTACTCGTGAAATATCAACCATGCAGCGACTTTAGATAAATACTATAGTTCTAAAGCTGCGTTACTGCATCACGTGACTGGGCGTGTGCGCAGGTAAGGCTCCCGGTCAGCATCGTAGTTTGAGAAAATGACAGCGTTACATCTGCGGCAGGACAGTATACCGCAGACTTCGTGCATCTCGTTATGGATACACCCCAGCCAACTATCACGTTTGAATTAATAACAAGTCATAAACTATTTCGTTCTATAATTACATTTTAACTGTCAGACTAAAAGTTTTTTTCTGGGACTTTGATAATGGCTTTGTCTCAGATTCAGTGTTTGAATGACAACAACGTCAATTTGCGAACTAATGAGTCGAAGCCGGAGTTCTTCTACAGTGAGGACCAAAGATTTGCGCTGGAAACCCTTATAGAAAATGGCCAGGAAAGCTTTGAGGAGTACGTTAAAACCAAAAGTATTCGTCCATTTTTATCCGAACTGGAACTCGCTCAACTGACCAGATCCGTGGAACTGTATAGTCCGGGTTCCCCTGATTATATAGAGGACAGCGACGGGACGGAATTATCTCTCCAATACTGGCCAGACCGTTCCGACTATACGCTTCCAGATCTGGACATAGGCTGGCCATCTTGGACATCTTACCGCGGTGTGACCCGTGTCAACGTATACGCACAACCGCCCCTGGAGGGTCAGACACATATTAAAGAGATTGTCAGAAAGATGATTGTCCAAGCGCAAAAGGTAAGATCATATGGAGCCAGTAGACTATGTGTGTTCAAGAGGCTATATAAGGACTTTCATTTACCATCGATTAAACTTGTTGATGACATGCGAGTCTAAGTAAACTTAAGTCAAATAAGTCCACTTAATTGCTTTCTGTTTTGGTAGGCCTTACATGATACACAGGGGGTGATATTCTGTATGCCAAATACATAAAGTAAGCAATGTAAACACTGGGCTATTAAATTGTTTGCCATCAGTAAAATATTTCAAGATACTGTATGTCCTTGAAGGGCCATGGTGCGTTTCCCCCAAATACCTAGTGGTTATGTGTTTGCTGATGTTACAATGAATTGAAGAACCAAAATGCAATGAAACTTTTACAAATCTCCATTGGCAGGTCATTGCTATTGTCATGGACTTGTTTACAGACCTTGACATCTTTAAAGATCTCCTGGATGCAAGCTTCAAGCGTAAAGTGGCTGTATACATAATGCTGGAGTCTACTGGAGTTCCCCACTTCCTGAAAATGTGCGAGAAAGCAGCAATGCACACAGGACATCTCAAGGCATGTCACCTCTTTTACAGATTTTTCACTGCTGGGTCGTACAGTTGCCCAGGTAACCGTATCCCTTAATATCTTACCATACCATAACGTACCATACCCACCACTTCATTATTTACAAGTGACTAAGCCAAAAAACTATTCAAGCAAATTATGAAACAGAAACCTTGTAAATGGTCACTTGAACAGCTGTCCAGGTATCCCTGAGGCAAACTGGCCCCAAGCCAAGTGTCACTTAATTCTCTAGCACTGCCTCACCCGAAGGGCTCAGGCTGACGGGGAATGCTGCTAGCTCCAGATAACCATGCCGAAGCATTGTTAGGATTTTCCAAAGGAACGGATAATGTCCACTGAAAGCAGGATGCCCTGCAATACTCTGTATGGAAAATGGCGCTCACTTACTGTGTACACAGGACAAATGGTGAGAAGAAACCTATGCACTTTAAACCCAGTTGTCATAAGCAACAAATGATAAGGTACAAGTGGTATCCGCTATTGGAAATCCTCTCAAACACCACAGTTTTAGACTGTGCACAACTCATAATGTGGCCTTGGTCAGCTGCACAAGTTCAGACCAACGTCAGTAATCTGTTTTGCATGTATTGCTATTGAAGTAAAGTCACCTATCTGCAGAACCCCAAAGGAATGAAATCGTGTTGAACCTGTTCACACACCTATACAGTACGCAAAACAAAAAAGCACACAAAATAATTTCTGACATTGTCATAAAATCTCATTGTTTTATTACTGGATGGTTTTATTACCGAATGGTGAACTATTATAGTTTTGTAATATATATATAGCTTACTTTTGGGTTGTCCCTTTTATTTAATGTCCCATTGTGTCTAGTTGATGCTATCATCACAAGCGTGAAAGAAACACACATGAATACAGGAACAGTGCTTTAGATTGTAGATTTCCTAGCAATGCAGAACTCTGGAAATATTCACACATGATACACAACTTTTATCTCCAGCGTGTTTTTGTCCTGCATGAATAATATTCCCAGAAAGAGTGTCAGAAACATTCTTTTCATTGTTCAAGGGAGCCACTTTCACCTGTGCACAATGTAATTGTGCCCATTGTAAATGGTTATATGTACTGTGTAGTCTGCTGTTTATTTTGGCTTTGTTTTTATTTTTGTTTGCTTTTAACATAGAACCTGAGAGTGCGCAGCATTAGAGGAATGGAGTTTCTCACACGCACGGCTAAGAAAGTATGTGGAAGCCAAAATCAAAGGTTTATGTATGTTGACGGAGACAAAGCAGTGTCCGGATCTTACAGGTGAGACAGGTGTTGACAGTCTAGTTTTCCTGGGTAACAGTTCTTCAAAGGTCATGTGAGGCCAAGCAGGATGAGAGTGCAGATATCAGATCTGGTTTTTACTTTTGGATAAAGAGTTCAGCGTTCCGCGTTCTCTTATTTGGTGACCTTTGATTAATATGGATGACTAGGACTATTTTTTTCAGGTAGTCCTCAATTCAAATCCAAAAGGCTTTTTTTCCCATTTCAGTTTCACATGGACTTCCTCTCGAATAGACAGAAACATCATCACTGTGCTCTCTGGTCAAGTCGTTGATGCCTTTGATAAGTTGTTCCAAGACCTGTATGTGATGTCTAATGCTGTAAACCTACACAAGCTTAATCTGGACACTGAGCCCAAGCCAGAACCACCCCCTCAGACAGCACCTGTTCTCTTTCCTTCAGCCAACTTAGCCCTGAAGCTCATCAACCCAAAATATGCTCTGGTTTCCAGCAGTGCTACTGCCAACAGTAACTGCATGCCTTCTGGGAAGGACACAGCCAAGACTGAAAACTGTAAACAAACGAAAGGGGGCCCAGAGGTTCCATTAATTCATCCTGGGCTACTTCACCTGGAAAAGGTCAATATGATCCACTATCTACCTCTTTGGCCAATGCCTGACCCACCAAAGGATGTCATTGGCTTCATTAATTTAAGACAATACAAAAAAACAGAAACCCACCTCGTGCATTCAGAGGTCTCACATGCCATTAGATTCAAGGAAACCTTCCACTCCCAGACACTGCCTGACCGAGCTTGTGCTAGATCTACACCCGAGTTCCTTTCTCCTGCTAGTGTTCTAGTTAATGATCCACATCATCAAACTATCCCAGTAGAAAAGACTACACATGGTGAACCTCTGGAACAAATGCAACCTCACAGCCACAATGAAGGGTCCCAGCAAGAAGCTCAGAACGACGTCAAGGACAAGATGGAGTCGCCTGAAGCACATGACATGGAAAAGCACATGGACGCCTCTGCTGAGCAAATAGAAGAAATCCATGCTTTGAGTCGGAGCACTGGGGAAGACATCCCAGCCTGCTTGAGTAGTGAACAGCATACCGCCAAAATATCAGAGAATCGGCCATCATATCCTGAAACATCGCCTTTCAGTGTTGAATGTGAACCACCATCACCATCGCCCAAAGTAACTCGTGCATCATTTACAGAAGCTACCTCAGGCAGCCAAAGCTGCAACAAGGATACAGAGTCCTTCACTAGTAAAACAGCAGACGGAGATAATCAGAGAGTCAAAGATTATTCCAAGACTCCTAATCACAATTCTTCTTCTTCCTCCACATCAGAGGAATACTTTGAGTGCAGTGACTCTTTTCCTGTTGATTCTGGGTTTGAAGGCACGGCTAAAGGAACGCAGCTCAGCATTGGGCTGTCAGAGCAGAACCAGGGCCTAGATGAGTCTAATCTCACACCCACCCACTGCATGTCCTCTCTAACACTGCAGCTCCAGCAGGGGCCAGATGGCACAATAACGGCTTGCTCAAGACACGAGATCCTGAAAGAAACGGAAGAGATCCAGCCCCATTCCGGATCGCAGGAGCAGGGCACATGTCAAGCGACGACAGGGATGAGGGTTCACAAGAGCTCGGAGCTGGAGGCAACAAGAGAAGTTCCAGCCAACAGAACCAATGAACCGTCTGATCCGGCTGGCAAAGCCAATGAGCAGCAACCACCAGAAGCAGACGCTGGTGCAGACCCATCTGCAGAGCCAGGATCAGAGAGCAGAGAACATGGAGTCTCATGGAAAGCTAAGACCGTCACACGGGTAGCATCCGACAAGGCGGAACGGCAAGATGTGAAGGTCGAAAAACTGCCACCCGAACCATATTCAGTAGTAAACAATATGGTTTGTTTCCAATCCAAGGAAACGAGGGAGAGTGATGAATCACATGCACCAGAGAACAAAACACATGAAGTGATGCATGACAAACAACCTGCACCCGTAGAGCAGGCTGAGCCGGGCAGCCAGACTCAGTCCATAGTTCCAGACGTTGGGACTGAAGTGAAGCCTGAACTCCACTCAGCATCCCACACATCAGACCACAGATCAGCAGCTGAGCACCATGTCAAGCACCATCGAGTCCGAGAGGAAGACGATGTTCTCCACATGCCTTTTCAGAGCGACCCGGGTGATAAAAGACTACATGAAGAGGATGATAAACCTCCCTCCAACCCTTGGCTTACTGATGATGAAGAGCAGATGATCATAAAGTATTCTGACCTTCAGCAGGCAGGCTATGTCAGCAACCCTGGATCAGAGCTTAAGGAGAACACTGTCAAGGAAAGCTGCAAAGTTGAGCTGCCAGCACAGAAACCACAGGCTGAAATGAAGGGCAGTGCAAACACGTGTTCTTCAATAAAGAAGCAACCATCCTCCCCAGGGGTGTTCGGAAAGGAGGAACCAGTACTAGAACATATTAGTCACGAGTTTAAGAACCAGCCTGAGGCAAAACCTGAGATCAAGCAAAATATGAAGAAGGTAAGGATTCCTTTTTAGATCCATCTAATTAATAAACCTGTATTACCTTTATTTGTTGTTTTAAAACTAATAACTAAAAATAAAAAGCTATGATGCATGGTGACAGCAGTACACAGTTAAAATCAGAAAGCACTGTTAGGAAATATCTCATTTAAACATAAGTGTATTGTTTCTCACAGTCACGTCAAGCCTCAAAAAAAGCCAGGGTTGGTTCATTTAAAGCACCTGACACCAAACTACAAGTCAGTAGTGTTCCCACAAAGCCTGCCGCCCACATGCTTGGAGGCCACAAGCTTCCACACAGAGGGCAACTGGTGCAGAGCAGAGCTGGGGAGCGATCACCCAGTGACGCAGCCCCGACCCAGCCATGCCAAGCTCACCTCGGACACCCTCAGGCACGCACTCCCCAGAAACAACGTGGACGAAGACGAAGGGCTGTCCAATTAGGGCAGCACAAGCCGGGGCCGCGAAGCACGTTGGCAGCGGAAGATAGCCCTTCCTCCCCTAGCACATCCTTTCCAAAAACAATTAGAAGTTTAAAGGACAAAATGACAGGATCTTCTCAAATCAGTTTCTCAAATGTGACTGAAAGTATTAAGGGGGATGAACAAGAGTAAACATTTGGCAGGTGCTTTAAAAATATGGATAAATATCCTTTAAAAAAAGGGTTTAAAGTTTTTTTTTTTTTTATGAGTCATCTATTTTTTTACGTTTACTCCACTAAGATATTAGACATTTACAAAATGTGAAAATGAGCTGTCACACCCAGAGTTGCAAAAGTTCTCGTTCTGCTGGTTGACGCTTTGACACTGACCCAAGTGTGGCCTGTGACCACTTGTGATGTGAAAGTGATTTTGATCCCCTCGGTGCACTCAAACTTGGAACCTGGCTCCGCCCCCATCGCAGGTTTTCTCACCACCTACTCTCACGTAGTGTCTTGCAAATTAGACTTATATTTGCATCACCCAGCGAAAGCTGTATGATTGGACCTATGATTAGATATTTATATGGAGATGTGGAGTGCCTCAGCTGAGCAGGACCATGCTGTATGCCGTGACTGGAAAGTAAACAAGCAGAAGCCTTTATTAAATTACCTCATGTGCAGATAATAAACTAATAAACTAATAAACGATAATGTACGTTTTCCTGGTTTGATCCTGGACAGCTGAGGATGGAAAAACCGAGGTATCTTTAAACATGCTAAAAGAGTCAAAACCTCTGCATTTTCTTTACTTTTTACATAGTAAAATGTTTAGTATAATATGGGTGGGTAAGCTTAGATGAGCACTTTGGGACTAATTACAAGCCTTACCTAGAGATACACACCTACAGGTATGTGTACTTATGACGAAGCTTATAGAAGACTAATTAGTGAAAGCCAACCTTCATAAAACACCATTTCAACAGAGCTGTTGATACATGGCACTTCCTGCAATGACCACGTGATTGTAAACTCGCCTGCACGGAGTTGATGGTGGCATCCCGCCCCAAAAACACCATACAGCAAGGCTTTGTGCTAACTACACATTACACCTTGTTCAAAAATGTAAAGATGGGAGATTGCAAGGATTGTAATAGTGTGGGAGGAGGTACATTTTTGAGCAACAGTGATGAATTAACCTATTCTTCCAGAAGGACCTGTACGAGCTTTTTACAGTAAGCAAATATGTCATATCGGCTGCCTCAGGCAAATTCCAGCAGCAAAGACTGCAGTGACAAACCATTACAGAGCAGAGCAAGAGCAACAAATGTCAGCTCAGCCGTTCATAATAAGGGGCTGAACTCTTAGAGCATTAGACATGGGCAGAATGAATAATGCTAATTGTTTTAGACATATCACTTGCAGTTCAAAATACTCAGCCATCACAGCAAAAGCTTTTACAGTGGTTCTTTAATTAAACACGTATTAAAAGAAAGAAACTGCTATACATATGCTTATTTAAAGAGCAGTTCTTCAAAAGTTCAAGAGGGGAAAACATTATTTTTTTTTTTATTCAAGAACCAAACACAGATACAGTGATGCACACAATGGTCTATTGGCAGATAGAAGCACGTCTAAAGACCGCTATGGGGTTTTCCAATGTGATGAGCAAGACACAAGTCAAAAGTTATTTCTAAGACAGTGAATAAATATGATACATAAGTGTCAGCTAATTTCATTTCCAGTTGGGCAAATAAAAAACAGCATGTTTTTCAGTGCTGTTAGCAAAAGAAAGAGGAATAAATACCAGACAGATTTAGAAGTTCCTCATGAAACAGGGTGGTGCAGTTCATGTTCTCTTGGTAACACCAAAGGTTGTCTACCACCATATTATTCTAAGTCTGTAATCAAGAACTGTTATTGTCATGGACCCGTTTTCTGGATACATATGTATTGAATTGCTTATCCAGAAATACGATCTCTCATTCCCAGAAATGAGAAATTATAAAAGCATTTAGGTGGTCTGTATAAAAGGCATCAAGTTGGTCTCACTGCCTAACAATATGTACAAAAAAACACTCCAAACCCTGCAGAGTGTCTATAAAAAATTCTGAACTAGCCCAGGAGACAATGCAGGGATATTCCACCGCGTGCCTTCACCATTTCCCATGACCAGGTGTGAAGGCATGTTGTGCTCGAGACACATAGACTCATAGGGGCTTCCCCCACCCATACAGTTACTCCACACACAATATGACCACCAGGATCTCAGCAGAAGTGCCAAGAGGCATTCGAGCGACACACACAGCTACCGCACCCCAAAGTTATTTGACATGCAATAGCATGAACAAATTCTGTGAAATGGGTGCCCTCTAGAGACCCAACTGCTATAGTCTGTGAACCTGTAAACGAATAACCTTATAGCAGACACACGCAATATAATCAGAGTGTGATGCCCTTTGTGATTTTTTCATCATCAGAATGTGGTGAACAAACATAAAAAGCCCAGAGGATTAGTACCAAAAACCCTGCATCTCTTCTTCAATCACATTCTCTACAGCAACAACACAGCATCATGACCACTGGGCTATGGAACCAGACTGATCCTGCTGTCCTCACATTGGCTAAAGCAAATCAGCTTCCATTAGCTGAAGGATTAATTAAATATTTTAGCATGACAATCAGCTGCATACATTATTATGAATATCTACATCTACCTTAAGCAGCAGTCCAACACTACATTTGGAAACTCACATTTAATCTGTATGAAATGAATATTCATTCAGTCTAACATATGTGCTGCCTAGCACTCTCCAAAGCAGAGTTATTGTCTAGTGGCACTGCTATTACACAAGGCCTGAGGCACTGGCACTGGTATACTGTATTATGGCATAGAGCTAAAAGGATGACTAGCATGTTGTCTGTTATGGTCGGCCACACAGAGTTCAGCCTTTCCCAAAACGATGGACAATCAGACAGACGTTAATAAAGAACCCCTCTCATCTCTTACACATCATTCAGATCACATATCCAAGGGGCATCAATAAAGCATTCAAATCCAGTAACTCGGGCAAATCCAGTGTTTTCTTTTCCTTAAATCATTACAAATCAGCGACCGAGAAAGGAGAATTCAAGTTCGACAGTATCAAGGTGGTTATTTTCTCCATTACTTCAGTTATTAAAGAGTGAGCACAAAACTGATCTATGGCCTCTGAGCACAAAACACACATTGATGTGGCAAGCACACAACACACTGAGCAAGAAACAAAAACAAACCGATTTGGTTAAGAAAAAATGCATTTTGGAAGTTTGGCCACCTTGTACACACAAGAGAAATTAATTGGGCCTTTGTGCACATTATGCAAATGGCAGTGATGGGGCAGGAGCCCAGCAGGCCTTCAGTCATCCAGGCCGATGTTGCGAAACAAATAGGACATGGACTCTCCGTTGTGGATGCGACGGATGGCCTCCGACAGGATCATGCTGATATCAACTGTCTTGATCTTTGGACACTGCAGTTTCTGAATCTCGTGTGGAATGGTGTTTGTGACGACAACCTACACAGTTGGAGGGTAAACAAACAAAAAACCAACTATTTAAACCAACACCAAACATACAATATCTTCCTTTTTGCAACAGATCAGTCAGCTATTCTATGCAGCTATCCTACTGTCTTTGTGTATGTCTACTGTCTTGTCTTATTGGCTCATACAGCTGCACTGGAGATTTTCCTGACAGTGTTTTAGAATTTTGTACTAAAAAGCCCCGTGTTTGACATTAAAGTTGAATTGATCTGAACTACACACCTCATCGATAGCAGACTCCTCTATGAGACGAGGCGCATCAGAAGAGAGGATTCCGTGAGTGGCCATGACAAAGATTTTGTAGGCACCTCGTTCCTTCAGTGTCTCAGCTGCTGCCAAAAAACTATCCACATCATCTATGATATCATCCTTCAAGAGAGAGTCCCAAACCAAACCATCAGACAGTAAAAGATCCTGGAAAATGCCACTGTTACAAAAGCTCTCTACCAAGGTGCTATTAAGACTTTAAACCATCTGTAAACCTCACCACAATAATGGCAATCCGACCACCCACGTCTCCCACAACAGTTATTGGAGGCTTTTCTTTTGGAATTAGCACTGTAATAAGCACAAAAAAGAAACAATGTGAATTTAGAACAATGTAAATATCATCCAGTAAGACAAGCCATGAGGGGCAGATTTTAACCAAATAAGAAAGGTGCTCACAGGGTATCTCCAAACTCGGATGGATGGCAGCAACGTTCTTCACGGTAGGTGGAGAATGCCGTCCGTCCACGAGATCAGACTCTGCGTCCTGAGCTTCTCCGTGGATCACAGCAATGCCTAACCGGAGCCGCTCCGCGAACGACTGGGCCCTGCGAAGGCACAGAGCAAAGGTCACAGGTCGTTTTCTCCACAGCAAACGTGTTCTATCGACACGGACTGCATGGGCACAAACGGAAACAAACCTCTTTGCTGATGCCGGAGACTTGGCTACAATTACAGCATTCCTGTAGTCAGGGATCTGCAAGGACAAGGGGACATGAAGCACTGGTAGTAGTGCTGGACATGCACATAGTCCGAGACCCATGTGTTGAATACGCTTGGACTTTACACTGGACTGGGCAAGCCGTTGACTAGAAGTTAGACATTAATAACAGAAAAAGCAAAGGTGCTTATGGATAGTTGAATATTTACTCCATACCTTGCAATCACAGATCTGAACAACGCTGGCTACATGCCTCTGACTCACTGCAGCAGACCCACCTCTTCCTGAATGTACTGCAGCAGGAACGGAGACGCTCGCAGGTTGTCCACCGGAATGTTGAAGAATCCCTGGATCTCCTTCTGGTGCAAATCCATAGTGATGAGATGCGTCAGACCTGGGCGAAGTTGAAAAGAAATCAGGGTTTGAAATCAAAACGTTCTGGTGCTCTTTTTTTCCATGGCACAGAGACTAAAGCAGAGCAGCAGTAAGAGCTTCACCTGCTTTACACATCATGGAGGCCAGGAGCTTGGAGACGATGGAGCCCCTCTTTCTCATCTTGCTCTGTTTACTGTAAGGGAAGTAGGGGATGACGCCAATGATGTTGTGGGCACACGAGGTCCTACACGCGTACACCATAATAAGCAGCTCCATGATGGTTGTATTAACATCCCTGTATGGAAAAAGCAGAGAAAGAACCTGCTCAGTTGTTTGCATGTGAGGGGATTTCCCAAAACTATTAACCCAGACCATTAAGAAAATTAAATCATCAGTTATTATTGGGACAGAGAAATTATTGTAGGGGAGATAAGGTGAAAACCATTAAGCAAATACTAAATTATTCTGCAATCTGCAATTCCCATTCTGCAATCTGTGCAGGTGATTGAGAGCAATAACATTTGGCACTGAATCCATGAAGAATGCTGTGTTTAAAATAATATAAAAAACGGTTTTGTGTCTTACTTGGACACAGTCTGAATGATGAAGACATCTTTACCACGCACTGACTCCTGGATCTGAACCCGTGTTTCTGTGTAGAGACAAAAGAGCCATTATTAAGATGATCAAGCACATTTAGGACAATAGAAGAACATTAAAAGAACAACAACAATCCTTTCAATCTCACCTCTATTAGCTTCCTGATAGACCTGCACCTTGCCCAGCTCCACACCCAACCGCCTGTGAGGAAACAGAGAGACGTGGTTGGTATGAATGACACGAAGACAATGTGACCCATAAAAACCAATGACATCACAGTGATTTGAAAAAGGCATTCAATTGAACTTTCCCTCAAATGTTGGTGTACTCACTGTGCACATACCTTTTTCAGTTTATCAGTTCCATAATGTATATGCATGTTGGCAATATACTGTTCCCACTTATTCTGCTTTAAAAGCATTTCACAATCTACAAGACCTAACAACTTAAGGCTACAGATCTGACACAAAACCACGTTTAGTAAACGTGATCTTAAAAATGGGAATGGAGCTATTGCAACAGCAACATACTCTGCGATCCTTTTACCCAGCTCCCTGCTGGAGGGGTTGGAGTTGGCAGTGAAAATGACCAGGCCTCCTTTTGTGGCGCTCATGTCCAGTTGGTTCTTGACTAGCTCGAGGGACTCAGGCAGTGGCTCCCTGGGCTGCCAGGCACTGCTGAGCCCTTCCTAATAACAGTATCACAGGCACACTGTTAGTTTAACACCGCACAACGCGCGTATCTCTGGTCAAACCCTGTAAGAAACATAAGAGGAAGGCGACATATTCAGCCATCACAAACAAAATTAATCGATGAAACACATGTGTATTAACCCGGTGCATTTAAATGTCGCCAGGACACATCATTACGTTCTTGGAAACAAGCCTTTCAGCAGTAGAGGATCTTTTCAAGTGACACATTGATTTTTGTTCTCGTGACAAGAATCATTAGCTAGCTAGCTAAATCACACATCTGTAGCCTGCCAGCTAGTCTTTAACGCTAACTTATTAGGAAGCGATCTCATCAATTCTAGCCGATGCTCAAAATATACATCCCCGAGGATTCATAGCTGATCATAAAAAAACATAAGAGAAAATCTTGTGCCAATTGAGCTAAGCTAACCAGCTAAGAGCGCTACTTGTGGAGTGAGCTGCTACCCAGTAAGCTAGCTGGTGTAAATACAGAAAGCAATTATGCTAGCTAAGTTAGCTTGATCTTTGTGTAATATTAAAAAATGATATAACAACCGACTTAATGTCAAACGCGTTTGTTATTATATTTCAAGTTTATGTGTCGTAAACGCAATTAATTCTCTCACCAGTTTGTTTATTTTGTTCTTTCTTCCAGTCTGATGTACTTTATTCTATTTAGCTTTCTAGCTAGTACACAAAGTGTGACAACAGCAATACAATCGTTCGTGCAGCAATGGCCGCCAGTTGCACGGCTTTTCAAAATACAAGTCCTACGACAACGTCGTGAAGGATTGTGAATGTCAACAGTCTAGTTCCATTATTCTCCTTTTTCTTCTTCTTCTTATTGTAATATTTTTAACATCATCATTATTACTGTTACGTATTTTTATTATTATCAACAACAACGAAAATAATACAAAATAATAATAAAAGTGGCGAAGGTGCGGAAGTGACGCAATATCCTACTCAGCACTGTGACGAAGGCAAACGTGATTGGTGCAGTTCGCGCGGAGAAAGAGTCCGACGTTGTTTGGCGCCATTTGCGGGTAAAGGAATACAGCCGGACTGAAGCAATTTTAAAGATTCTTTTGTACAGTTGTACACTTTGAATGCATATGAGAATTTTAAATACTTTCCTCAACGTTTGCTAACATTTTCACTTGAATTAATGTTTCTATAGGGCTGCTCACGTTTGGCATTGTGTGTTCAATAACTGTCATGTATGTCATGGTTGTAAAATAGTTTTGCTAGCTAATCAGCTAACGTTGGGTAACCTATGTTGCTAAACACGCGAGCTAGTTTTGTTTATTAGGCACTTCTTCACCCACCGTTCGTAGTATCATGTGTGTTCTTGGTTAAACTACTGTATTCGACGACGTATCAGCAATGAATTATCGTGATATTCATTCCACGAAAAGTACAGGTAAGTGTGTATCTGCCTGACGTGCTGGCTAGATCTTTTTTAATGAATGCTGTTTTGTTTACCATCTAATGTAACATGTAACTTTGAAGGCAGAAGCTAACGTAACGTAGCTGTTGCTGTATTCGCTAAAGAAAATGTCCAAAAATGACATCTTGTATTTTGTCGTTGTTTTTGTGCCCATAGACTTGTAATTTGGAGATTAATAATGGCAGGCGTTGTTGCAATGGCCGCTGTTGTTGAAGATTTTGAGGCTACTCAGGTTTGACATTTTCTGTTTATGTAGCTAGTGGTTTATTTATTAGATGTTAATGGCTTGAGTTGCTTAACAACTATATTTTTGTCTTTAGCCATGCAAGAAGTTGAAGAAAGATGATGAGCTACCACCTACAAGAACCATCACAAATTATTTCATGCCCTTACCCAGGAGTGTGGAGAAACCATTTTCACCACCTCGGTCAAACAACATAATGGATTACTTTAGGAAGACATCTCCTGCTCAGGAAAAGCCACAAAAAGACACTTCTCAAAAGAAGAGTCCTCTTCCATCCACAGTGTCCTCTGTCTGTCAGGAGGAATGTGTTAAACTGGGTAGAGCACAGAGACAAAGACAGACCGGGAAATGCAAGCAGCAAAAGAAGCTACAGGAGGAGCACCATGATGTACTTGCAGATAACTGTGTAGTGATGGAGACACTAAGTGAATGTCTGGTACATATCCCTGGCAATGACACTGTAGCCTTACCTTCACAAATTAGCAGTGACACCTTCTTGGATGAAGAATCCCTTAATAAAACCAAGAACATTGAGACTGGTGCAAATGACAGAAAAGTGAAAGATGACGTGCTGTCAAGTTTTAAAGCTAAGAGGTCAGATAACCAAACCCGGGAGGGTGTTAATATAGGTGGTGGTGGTGGTGATGCTTCACCCGGGGAAGACAAAGGGAGAGGGGGAAAGTCTGTGGTGAGGAAAAGCAAAAAGCCAAAGGCCAGCCACAGTGACGTCTGTAATGCTGAGCTTGAGCAGTCTCTTCCTGATGCTGCTCTGGGAGTCCGTGTGAATGAGGCGTCTATGCCGAACCACAGCACCATTACCGTGTCATTTGAAGACTTTTTACAGAGCCAGAAGGAGGAAGAGAACAGTGCCGTTCCTGAGTCTGATGCCGTAAATGGTCCCAAGTCTGATCAGAATGGGAGCGATGAAGCAATCGGAGCTCCACATGTGTCACCCAGAACTCTGACGGTCCTCGCCGAAGTGCATCCCATCTCTCCAAATCATGACTCAGCCAAGAGCCCTGAATTAAGAATAGCATCAATTTTCAGTAGAAGTAAAAAAGAGAGCCAATTAAAAAACCTCAAGACACCAACCTCATCTAACCAGTCTGAGTCTGCAGATGTTCTGCTTGACCTTAAGAGGAAATCTAACGTAGTTATTCACGAAGAGGATTTGGAGCTTTTTGTTGTTGAATCCAACTCTTCCGCTAAGTGTACCAAAGAAGAAAGTAAACAATTTATGAATGCCTTCAAGCAGCCACATCTGGACGGAGCTAAAGGTAAATGCACTAAAGTTTCTGGCACACCAAAGGAGGCCCAAGAGAAAGTTCCTGAGTTGAAGGAGAAGGAACCTGAGGAGAAAATTGATAAGAACCCTGATGTGACTATGGTCCAGAGTATGGATCAGAAAAAATCTGTCAGTGTGAAGAAAAAAGATAGGAAATCTGTGAAGAAAAGTTCAAAAGATTCATCTGAAGATGTATCAATATCCACTCAAAAACAAGAGGAAGAAGCTGTATTGTTGTCTGCTCAAAAACATCAGGAACTTTCTACCTCAGTAGAGTTGAACATGGAGAGTGAATATACTGAGGAGGAGAACAGGCAGAATGCAAGAGAGGTTAGGAGGTCTACCAGACAACACACACACAAACAAACTGCTTCTGTATCCAAGAGAACTCCATCCCCTCGCAAGACAACAAACCAGGAGAAAGCGGAAGATTCCACTGCATCACAGGAACAGCCATCTCCGGTTTCCACCCCGACAACCCACAGAGCAAAAAAAAGTGTTTACAGGGCTGAGATGCTCTCTCCACTTGACAAAAGACAAAGCCCTATTAGGTGGGTTCTAGTCAGGTGTTTTTCATACTAGCACTTTTATTATTTGGGATTACATTACAGACTATGATTGACACATTAATAAGAGAACCTATTGTATAATGTGTCTGTTTTGTTCATTAGAATGAAATTCACCAGAGTGTTTCCATCGTCTGCCACCAAAGCTGGAGAATTTGAAATATCAAGTCCTCTTTCAGTGCTGGTAACTATTTCTTTACTTATGTGTCATCAGAACTTTTTTTTTCTTTAAAATACAAAAACTTAAAACACATTTTAACACATTATATTATTTTAACTTGACGTTTCAACAGGAATCAAGTTCACTGAAAAAAAGAAAACAGGCTAAACAGTTGGTCCAGAAAGCCAAAGCACTGAAGCAAAGCAAAAGGGCTGTTGCCGTGGAAACACCCCCTGTGCGGCGCTCTGCGAGGACCAAAGAGGCTGTCAAAACAAATTACTGTGAGGATGAGGTATGGCCATTCTCTTATCTATACGTACTGGTAGACCACTTCAAAGGGCTTCTTTTCAGTTTTAACCTGACTTAATTACCTGTTTTCAGGATTCTGTTGTGTTTGTGGAAGATTTAACCAGCACTGCACCCTCATCTGAAGAAAGCCAGAAGACACTGCGCAGTCTGAATGATGTCTTGGGCAAGAAGAAAACTCCAAGTACAGCTGTGAAGAAAGCCACAGGTAGTTCACTTCAGAAATGTTTCTGTTTTCTTTGTAATAGACAAAATACAAAACAAAGCAAAATTGTATTTTGTCAATCCTCTTAATATTACTTGATTTTGCTCTGTGAAGCTTCCAAGTTGCCCCCCATGTTTCTGGAAACAACGCAGAGACCCTCTGCAGTAATCTCCATTTTTGATGACAGCAGGTATTGCTTCATAAACTATGAATATAAAGAAACATGCCTTAATTTCACACTAGAATTAAAACTTTAGAAATAATCTCTTTTATAGCTGTGATGGTCCGGAGAACTCTCAAGATGACGAGCAGTTCAGAGCAAAGAGAGAGTTTCTGAAGAGTGGCCTTCCTGAGTCTTTTAAAAAGCAGATAGCTAAGACGGCAGCTACCAGAGAGGCGTACACACAAGCCTGTGCTTCCTTCCAGCCCGCGTTTCACGTTCAGCAGAGACTCGTGGGTAAGGTGATGCTTTTCTGCGTAAACCTTTACACTGTCACTAATGCAATAAGGTGCATCTTTCTGATTTGTTCTTGATTTGGCCAGATTGCTCTACGTGGACTCTTCCATGGCCTGAAGGTCCCCTGCTGCATTGCCTAAAGGAGTTTTATCATTTACCATCAATGTCACCGGTGTCCTTGGAAGGACTTGCTCTACACACCACTGTACCTGCTCAGAGAATCTGCAGAGAACAGGTAAACTGTGAATGAAAGCAAAATAAAAAATATATTTTTGAAGTCTAGTGGTAATGCACAAGTGACATGCACAACTAATACTCTTCATTGTTTTCAGTGTTCAAGTATCCAAACTATAAACTGCTTCTGACGTAATGTCTCTTATTAACATCTGTGTAGGTGTCTGTCTGGCAAGAAGATTTTACAGAGACCTGTAGGCAGCTTCTATTGGACAATATCGGTGCATCAAATCCTTCTTTCCCGGTGCAGAGATTTTTTACCAGGTTTCTAAAGAGACATAAAGACTATTGTCTGCAGATTTCCTCAGGTGATAAATATTTGCACATTTATTGTTCTTTTAACATTTAAGATGTACATTTTTAAGTGAACTATGTTGTCCTGATGTTTGCTAACGTCCCTTCGTTGTACTCAGAGCCAGACCGTGGCTCAAACACGGATCGACCTGCTGGCTCAGCTGAGTGTGTCGGAGGAAAGCGCAAACGCATGGACGAGGAAGGAAAGTCGGGCAAGCAGGCAAAGAAGCAGAGGTGGAGCCGGACAGCGACTGAGCCCGGCGCGGCATCCGAGAGCCCGGACTCGGGGCGAGCTGACCCACGGGAGACGGCTGACTCCGTCACCTCCGGAAGAGGACGGAGGAGGAGATCTCAGAGGAACAAGCAGAATGAGGAAGTGCTTGCGTCCGTGGACTTGCGCACACCTGAAAAGATACAGGTTGACTCTACTATTGATCTCACAGCTACTGGGAAGGCTGGTGCTGAAGGTGAATTGAGTCACATGTACTGAGAGCAGTTTTTTTTTTTTTGTTTCTGTGTCCCTCCACTACTCAAGTGTTTCTCTCCTCAGACCAAGCGTAACTTGTGCTTGTACATCGTCTTATTTCCCCAGTTGGTGTGAGGGAGGATGTGCTATGGACTGAGAAGTACCAGCCACAGCACTGTGGTGACATTATTGGAAACATGGCTTCTGTTAGGAAGGTGCACAGGTAGGACTGTGTTTTAGCTTGAATGCAGGCGTCTCTCCACATTGGAGACTGAAGTGGAAAGGTCCATGACTGAGTTTGCTTCATCATTTATGCTCTTAGCTGGTTAAAGGAGTGGAAACTTCGGGCTGACCGTGAAGAGAGAAGGAAACAGCAGGAGAAAAAACAAGGGGATGACAGTAATTGTAAAACAGAAAAAGTCCAAACCCTCTCATGCTGAATCCTGGGGCTGCGGTGTCGGAGTCACCGGACCTGCTTGTCTAACCACTCTTTGCGATTGTAGACTCTTGGTTAGGAGATGATGGTATGGAGAAGCTGGAGGAGGATGAAGACCAGCTGTGCAACACGTTGCTGATCACAGGCCCCACAGGAGTCGGAAAAACCGCTGCGGTGTACGCCTGTGCGCAGGAGCTGGGCTTTAAGGTCTGGGCTGTCCCCTGATGGACACCTGCTCACATTCTGCAGTGTTGCAAACAAATGAACCTTGAGATGAGTGTATGAATGGCCTCTTGCACCTTAACTCTTGGCGGCGGACTGAATTTTCCGTCCTAGGTGTTTGAGGTGAACTGCTCTTCTCAGCGAAGTGGTCGCCAGATCTTATCTCAGCTGAAGGAGGCCACCCAGTCTCACCAAGTGGACATCCAGGGAGTCGCTGCCCATAAGCCCACCTACTTCAACAGCTACAGCACTGGGGCCACCTCCAAACTCGGCCCCTCACCCAGTGAGTGCGCTCGCTCGAGATTAAGCATGCACAATGCCCTAGGCTCTGTTCACGGCAACATTATAGATCTGTCTGCTTATTCCTGTTCACCTTAATTACCTTCTCTTTAAGTTCTTGTTCATTCCAACATGCTGTTTGAGCACAGGGCTTCAGCTAGGTTTGCTTTGAGACAATGTTCAAAGTTTACATGAATTTTCACCTCCTCTCACAGGGAAGGTGAACTCTCCTAGAAGAGTGGTGTCCTCACCCAGGAAACCCCTCCAGTCCCCTCGAGGTGCCACCATGAGGAAAGGGACCTTGGCACCCACGTCGCTTGCCACCTTCTTCAAAACGGGCTGCAAGCCCAAAGCCAGAAGCACTGCAAATCAAGGCCATGGGGCTCCGAAAGGTAATAATCCTGTATCCAAATATTAACAAAAACATGTCAGATATAGCAAGCTAAATGTTTTTGCTATGAATTGGTTAACATCCCACTTAATAATCAGAAAGGAACCAGAGGGTTTGAAATAACCACGAAAATGTGTTTTTTAACCGAGTCCTTGTTATTTCCTGGTGTTAAAGTCTGTGCCAAGAAATGTGCCAGAGCATCAGAAGCTGGTGGCAGGAGTGGAGAGCCAGACTCGCAGGCTTCAGGAGAAGAGCAGGGGAAGAAGAGCGCCACCTCCCTCATCCTCTTCGAAGAAGTCGATGTCATATTTGATGATGATTCTGGATTCCTGGCTGCAGTTAAAACTTTCATGACCACAACTAAGAGACCCGTCATCCTAACCACCAGCGGTGAGTGCTACTGTAATGCAGTGATTTTCAAAGAAAAATACTTTATCAAGTATTCTTAGTAATGTTGGTGGAAATTCCTTCTTTTTCAGATCCGACATTCAGTACAGTGTTTGACGGAGACTTTGAAGAAATCCCTTTCAAGGCTCCTCCTGTGGTAAGCTCATTTATAACGTGAATATCCAGTGTCATTACTGAAAACCAGCCACCCCTGCGGTTGAGTGAGTTCACCCCCCCCCCACCCCCCCCCCCACCCCCCCAGGAACATGTGGCCACTTACTTGCAGCTCCTGTGTTTGGCTGAAAACATAAGGACGGATACTCAGGATCTGGTAGCTTTGCTGCGCTGGAATGGTTGTGACATTCGTCAGAGCCTCCTGCACCTGCAGTTCTGGGCTCGCAGTGGCGGAGGACACCAGGTCCCACCGCACAGTTCACTAGCAGGTAGGCCGCTCCCGGGAAAAAAAACACTATATTAAGAAACAAGAAAGACAATGCACGAGCTGAGCAGCGTTACACAGGACTGGTGGTCCTTTCTTTCTTTCTTTCTTTTTCTTTCTTCAGAAGCCCCTGAATGTAAGCAGAAGGGAGGAGCTGTTGAGGTGGAAACTGTTTGTGTTGGTGGAGCTGCCAGATTACCACACTGCCATACCAGATGCACGGAGTCTCTGTTGGGCCTCTTGAACATCCAGCAAGAAAGGACAGTAGAGGAACTGCTTAGAGTAAGTTCCCTTTTCCTGAGTTTTCATTCTCACTCATCTAAAATGTGTTGTGTAATTGTGTTGCGTCATTCTGATCTCTGTTCAGTGTGAACCTTCAGCGGTGGAGACTCTGAGGAGCTGGGATCTCCTCTCAGAGACTGAAAGGAGAGGTGTGAATCTGCTCTACACAAACCTGGAGGTTCTG
The DNA here is from genome assembly GCF_052324685.1 of Brachyhypopomus gauderio. Lineage (NCBI taxonomy): Eukaryota > Metazoa > Chordata > Actinopteri > Gymnotiformes > Hypopomidae > Brachyhypopomus > Brachyhypopomus gauderio. Next base: position 15,939,569 of record NC_135216.1, on the reverse strand, counting down.
CTGCCCCTGCCCAGTCGGCCTTTGCCCGAGTCCACTCTTCGTCTGGGACCAGGTCCAAACCCAGACCCCCAGCCGGGCCTTTTAGGCACACATGGCAGTAAAGTGGACCAGGAGGAGAACACGGCCAACATGAGCCCACTCAAAATGTCTTCCAGAATGAGGCGGAAGAAGCAGCTGTATGCAGATGCTAAAAATGCACTTAATTCAGACTCTGAGTCAGACGAGGGCTTCCTGTCCCTCCCTAAACCTCGCTGTGGTCCTGCTGAGGAACCTGTTGGAATACCAGCACAGGATCAGGAGCCGCACGCATCCAAAGCTGATGTGGTGAGAACGAGGAGGGTCGAGCTGTCCGACGCGGACAGGAAGAGAAGTAAGCCGGTGTCCCAGTGCCTGAGCTCCTTAGCAGAGTATCTGGATCACATGTCATTCATGGACTCTGCTCTGCACTACCAGCCTCTGCAGGCAGAGGGCGCTTGTAGACCGCAGTCCTTCAACTGGACAGGAGCTGAAGTCAAGAGTGGAATGACCGATGACGATCGCCTGGACTGCGGAGCCCATGCATGTGCGTTTGACTCAAAGGAACTCCATGCTGTGCTAGGGAGTCTGAGCTTTTGGAAGTGCAGGGCTGGGATCTCTCAAGCATGGGCTGAGGTGCAGGAGATGGAGGAGCAGATCCGGAAGGAAGCTGTGGAAGATCTCACTCTTCCTGTGGCCTCACACACGCGAGGGTTCAGCCTTGCTCACCGCACACTCTGTGAACCCAGGTGAGGATTTGCCAGATAACATATAAGTGTTTATATAGGGCATAAATAAGTATATAAATTCAATGCATGTGTTCTGAGACTTTAGGTTAACTCAAATACCAAAACTCAAATAACTCAAATATCCCAGAGGTATTGAACTAGCCCGGTTTTTTCACTCTGCAAGAATGGACTGATGTGTACAGCCTGTGATGGTGTGAAGTTCATTGTCTTGTGCCTTCCAGTCTGGTGGAAACGAGGAGGGAGGCGATGAGCACGGTCCTCACCAGCCGGTCGCTCTGCACACTGGGCAACAAGAGGGCGGCGGTGCTGGAGTATCTGCCCTCTCTGCGCACCATCTGCAGGTCAGAGAGACTGAAGGAGCAGGGCAGAGTCAAACGCAGGTGAGACCTGAACTCACGCCACACACTCTAGGCTGCATCTGCACGCTTTCTAGCAGAGGTGAAGTCGGCCGATAGGTAATGCAGACTGAAATAGCGACTAGAAACCTGTTTGTCTGCAAATAAACTTGTGAGCGTGGTAAAGGGAAGTTCCTGTGTAAAGCTAGTATATAAATACTAGCATGTGGCTTTCTACCCACTGAAGATTCTAGACGGAGCACACTCATTTATATTCAGAGACGCAGTCTCTTACCGACTCATAGAATACATGGTAGCAGGAAAAAGTTTGAAGCTATTCTTAATGTCACTTTGTTTAGAGTAGTAATAAAATTATATTGTTCTAATGTGAATGGCCATTGTGTTTGCCTGGTGTTCATGGTGAATATTCTGGTTCTCTCTGCAGGTTCTTGCATTACTTTAACACCATTCATCTTGATGTTCCTAAAGGTGCTATTCAGCAGCTGGCTTCAGATTTTCCTTGATTCATTTCATCATGTATTGAGATATTCTGGCAGCTGGTTAAAATGAGTTTGTACAGCAATATAATATACTTAATTTTTAGGTGTGAGGTTGTTGTTTTTTACTTTGTGTGGAGAGTACTTGATTGTTTTAATGTGTGGAGATCTCATCTTTTTTACTCTTATACAGTATTTTTATCAAGTAATAAATTAGAACATGCTAATTGTCAGAAAACATGTTTTCTCTGAAAATGTATATATTGTAATTTTATTTCATGTGTATGCATTTTTTACTCACTATAGTAGTTCACCTATCCACTACAAGCTGGTCTGCTTGAAAATTGCAGACACATTTTTGGATGGTTTCGTTTTTCGCGTTTCAATGATTTCAACATGCATTGTCCATGATTTCTTTTTTCCTTCTATTTCCCTATATAATTTTAACAATGGAAACAGTCAATAAATGTGAATACTTTTCACAGAAGATCTCACGGTATTCGGTGTATGCTTAGACGTCTGTATTGTGGTCAGTGGAGTAACGCACGTGTTTCAGTAACGTGAGTGATCTGTAGCTGCGTCGCTCCTATTGGTTCATGTATTGAGCGGGAAAAACAATCCGGTGTGCTCGGTTACGTTGATCTTGTGGCGAAGATGATCTCTATGGAAACCACACTGATTACAATCAATCAGATCTCTGCCGTTTAAACCAGTTTTAATCCCGAGGCGGTGTGGCGACTCCGCGACGCCTCATATTTCAATAGGGGTACGATTCCCCCATATGCAGTGCTCTTGTGTGGATATGATGAACAAATATTCCCACGGTAAGATTGGGAGAGATCTGTGCTGCTCTAAACCCGTGACAGCGACAATAAAACATTTATTAACAGTTCCGTGACGGACTCATTTCAGGGTTTTCTCATCATCCTCCGAACAATTCACATATCGATATACAGCAAAGAAGACCGTTCACCACAGGTCTTCATAGAGCTTTGCAAATATAAAAAATATATATAAGTTACGTTGACGAATAGATGAGAAGCGATTATCGTGTATAGTATAACGGGCTTTAATGTAGATTGAACATGGGGCACTACGAGGAAGTAGTGTGTTTAACTGCATCAGCTCAGCTCGGTTTTCGAGTACTCGTGCTTACCAAAAAGCAAGTTTGTTGACTGCGAAGAAGAAAGCATAATCTTTTTAGTTGCTGTAAAAATTTTAGGCTTTCTACCTTCCCCGATATACTTAGAAATAACAGCATGTATTCGACTTCTGACAAGTATATTTACAAATTTCACCTTTGCTATGTATTGTGTCGGATATTTTGTTCCGTGTCCTGTAAAATACGTCGCAACTTAATTCTGCTGACGGATAGTAGAGACCCAATGGATAATTTTCAATAAAGATGTTGCGGATGTAAAGTTTGTATACTCGAGGCAGCCTGTGTGTAGTGTCGTCACGGGTCCGGTCCGTCCTGCTGGACGCTGGCAGCGTCCCACCAAATGCGGAATCGAAGACACGCAAACTCACCGCAGTAACCGTAGTTGAGACGATGGAAAACTATATGTAAACCCCCCCTGGGCATCAAAGTGTATAAAGGTTGGTTTTGATCAACTTCTCATATGGCAAATCGAGACAAAAATAAAAAGACTCTTCTGGAATTGGCGAAGCTGGCGGATAACAGTTGCTGTGCGGACTGTGGCGCCCCAGGTGAGCGACAGTTAACTATTCTACCCAGTAATGCTTACACGTATAAAGTCGTGATGAGTTACAGGACCTTTATTTAGTCGGTTGCTCTATTAAAATATCAAGTAGTCTATGTCTCTATATGTGTCACCTGTATTAGATCCAGTCTCGAGGATGTTTTCCTGTGGTACCTTAAAGTAATAATTTCGAGATACTGATTCAGTCTGAATAAATGGTAGCTCAATTCACCATGGGGTAGACAATACAGGCATCTTATTGGTTAAATATGACAATATAAACCCTTTATAGGTTTAATATAACAATATAGACCTCTTACAGGCTTAATATAACAATAGACTACTTATAGGTTTCATTTACAGCTAGGACCTCGATCGTCCATCCCTCCCAAAAGTACCACCGCAGGCATGACCGCTTTAACTTGTTCTTCTTTCATACACTGTAGACCCAGACTGGGCATCGTATAAACTCGGTATATTTATCTGCCTAAACTGCTCTGGAACTCATCGCAATCTCTCAAGTATAAGTCGTGTAAAATCCATACGTTTAGACTTCTGGGATGATGATCTTGTGCAGGTAAGGAAACTGGCTATTCAGCTCTTTAATTGATGGTCACAATTTTAAGAGTTAAATTTAATAACTCAAATGACCTTTGACTTTACACTGAACACTGTTCGGTGTAACAAATATCCTTCAACATGAATACTGTTGTGTTCATGTTCATGTGACTGAATGCCTTCACGAGAAGTTTATGAAAGACAATGGAAACAGACCTGCCAAAGACTTGTATGAGAAATACGTCCCTGTCTTTTATTATCGACCACAGCAACATGACTGTGAGTAAGTAGTCCCTCCAAAGACACTGAAACTTGGAGTTATTTTGCCAGCCATTGTTTCCTTTTCACATGCATTGGTATTGTCATAAAGCAGAATGAGTTGTTAAGGGAAGTTAGAGGCTGTTTAGACTGAAGCTGACGCCTGCATTACTGCACTGCTGCTCACAAGAGGAACTAGTCATGTACTCCTGTTTCAGCCGGGGGACTTTTTGGTGTCAGGCCTTTGAATGTGTTGATATGTCCTTTCAGTTCTCTATATAGGATACAAACGTTGCAGTAAAAGTGTGTGGTTCAACTCCTCCAATCTATCTGTAATTTTAAGTAGTGACTGGGCTTTTAATGTCTTATGGTTCATGGTTTCAGAAAGAAAGGGGAAAAAAGCCACACCTATGCTTAGACTTTTCAGTTCAGTGTTGGTGTGTATGGAGAACATTACCCAACTGTGTGTTTCTGTGTGCTATCTGAGACGGCTCTAACGTGTGCTGTAGGGTACTGAGGGAACAGTGGATCAGAGCCAAGTATGAAAGACTGGAGTTTGAAGAGGACAATAAGCTCAGAGCTTACTCATCAGGTACGGGAGTTGTTCAGTGGCCTTCCCTTTGAATCCTGTGTGGTAAACAGCCAAAAGACAAAGGGAGCTTACATACACATTATGGACTCTGCTGAGCAGGGCAGTCTTCTCTGAGCACTGAAATCAGGGAGCCATAGCAAACTGCATACCATTATTAATAACTACAGAGTGAACCCACTGTATCATGTTCTTTATCTAAATATATTTGTAAATAGTACGTTTACATAAACATGTTTAATTAATTCTGTGATTTTTATGAAAGGGCCACACAGAGACGAACGTGTCCCCTCTGTGTGTATATTAGAGAATCAGCCATATTCAGTCTGTCATGTGTTCATGTATATTTACTTGTTATTGAAAGGTAGCTCTTATCTGTTTGCTACCTTCTAATAACAAGTAAGATTGGTGGCATGTATTGTGGGCCTGCTTTCGCCAGCGTTTCTGTTGTGTTCGTGGCGTCTGCCTCTAGGCCTGTATGAAGGCATGCTGTGGAAGAAAGGGAAGGACAAGGGGCAGTTTCTCAAGAGGAAGTTTGTTCTGTCGGACCAGGATTTCAGCCTGAAATACTACAAGGAGGATGTGAGCATTCTAGATGCCCTCTTAAGCAATTCTTCTGACCACAGAGCTATTTTTGACACAGATCCAGAAATGTTTTCAGTTAAACTGAATAAATGTTTCATATTAGCAGTAGGTTAATAAAACAGTAAAAAAAAACTCACCTTTGCCTTTTAGGAGTCTAAAGGACCAAAGGCAGTTATATCTATAAAACATTTGAATGCAACGTTTCAGCCTGAGAAGATTGGACATACTAATGGACTTCAGATAACATACTTAGTGGATGAACATACCAGGAACCTCTTTGTTTACCATGAAAGTGGTCAGGTGAATGGTATTTTTGTGGTTTTGTGTTTTCTACATTTTGCCTTATTGATTTCATGTTTGCCTCAGTGAGAGGCTCTACCTTAAACTATGTTTGCCTCAATGAAGAAATGTTGGCCTTACATGCTGGTGACTTGTTAACTTGCTGCCTAGTTTTTTAATGAAACAGCCAGTAAACTTTATATTTAGACAAGCTCAGTAATATTACTATTTGGCAGATTTTACTTTTCTAAACTGAGAAAGAGGTATTAACAAGCAAATGACTCATCACATACTGAGTTACTTTAACCTGCAGCATCGGTAGCAGACATTTCAGGCTATTAACTTAGTTTTGGCTGTTGGTTCAAATGTTTAATGGATAACAAAGAATGTTTTTAATTACGGATCATTTAAACTTTTGTTTTAAGGGTTTGTTTTAACTAAGGGTTTATTTCTAAAATATATCTATATCATTCGTACAATTAAAATAGTCATATTTTTAATAGATATGTATTTAACAGCTCCATTTGTAGATGAAGTTTCTCTGTATTTCGCAGAATAATCTGTGCTAGCTCTTAAGCCGTCTTGCCCATTTCCCTTCAAGGAAATTGTAAACTGGTTCAATGCTATCAGGGCAGCGCGCTTTGTTTACCTGAAGACAGCATTTCCTACAGCCACCGATGACGAGGTGAGTCCTTTGTAAGGATGTGATGTCACTTGTAAGGTATTGTTCCAGCGTACATGGTTCACTTGTAATTATAGTATATTTCTTACTTTACACCAGATATTCTAAGTCAGTTAAAATCTTTGCCCCTTATTTATTATGTTATACCATTCGCAAATCAGTGATTAAAAAGTGGACTTTCCAGGTTCCTCTTTTACATCTAACAATGTGCTCTGTGGTTACTCAGCAGGAGCAGAAAGCACCATGAAATATTCAATTGTATTTCCTCAAACTTGATCTTTTCTCACATCCTTTGACTCATTAACTAAGATGTTGTACTAAATAACCATGTTTTTCTCCTTGATAGTTGATACCATGGATAACCAGAAAGTACCTTAAAGAGGGTTTTATGGAGAAGACAGGCCCTTTGGTAGGTTGCAATATGAGACGTTGCAAGAAATCAGGGAGGATGACAGAAATTCCCATTCCTCTAAAAAGTGTAGATCATGATACTAAACATTCACATGCTTATTAGTGTGATTGTGTCTGTTTACTGGACAGCACCGGGAGCCATTTAAGAAGAGATGGTTCATTTTGGATGCCCTGGACAGAAAGCTGCTCTATTTTAAAACTCAGCTGGTAAGAGAAGATGAATCTTAAAACTAAATAGATTAATCCCCCAAAGAGTAAAATGGAATGTCAGTCTTAAGTTTGCTTCACAACCAGAAAGAGAATTCCCTGAGGGAGAAGTGTATAATAAGACAAAATGCAGGAAGACATTACAAATTACAGAAGAGATATTTCATGTTATGTGTGAATATGTATACACATGATCCCATTCAGTGAAAGACTTCAACCACATTAGATTCAGATCACAAAGTCAGATCATCTGCAGTTCATCTAAAATGAAGACAGGATGATCACATCAACCCAGCATGAATGTTCTAAATGCTGACTTATTACTGACACTACATTTGAATTGTTCCCAGGATGCCGTGGAGCTTGGGGTAATTTTCATTGGAACAGAGCATCATGGGTACTCAGTGAGTGAGTGTGTGCCTAAGTGGGCCAGAGGAAACAAATGGAAGTGTGGCTTGGCAGTGGAGACTCCCGACCGGCAGTTTATCTTCATGTGTGAGCAGGAGCGTGAGCGTAAAGAGTGGGTGGACGCTCTGAGGCAGGTCATCTCGAAGCCCATGATGCCCCAGGATTACGCCAGTAAGACACATCACATTTGGCAGTCAAAGTTAAACGAGTGTTGAAATGTAGTGACCCTATGCAGGAGCTGAATGGAACGGCGTTCTTGGCTTATTCCACTTCCTGTTTTCCAGCAGAGGCCAATATCCGCAGGCGAAGATGATGCAGTGAGGTCATAAAAGACGAAGGACGAGCAGTGAGCAGTGGACCCCATCACTGTCCATACAATGCCTGCACATTCCAGCCTTCAGGAGCACAGGACACTGAACTGCACCAGCTGAATGTTTCTACATCATTCACGGCAGGTTCTGAGCTTTGTTCGGAAGTACGTGGGAAGCGTAGAAGGCCGCAGCTCTGCACTGGTGTTGGAGCTCGGAAACATCTGAGTCCTGCCGCCATGGATTTGGATTCACAGCTGGGCTCCCATCTTCTCCATATCAAACCCGGTGGAATCTCCTGTATAAACTGTACACTTCAGTGAATTGCGGTTGTTTTTGTACATTACATAGATAAAATCAGCCTCTGGTTACAATAAAAACAAACAAAAAATGCCATTGCATTCCCAGTATGTTGCAGGTTATTTGTTGTTCCAGTATCTCATGATCCCAAATATGGGAGAGCAGAAAAAAATACCTCTAAATGTTTACATTTGTTTTATTCTATCGAAGCAAACAATGTCCCCTGAATAGATCTCCATTAATAAATTAGACAAGTATTAATTTTGCCTATCTAACTCAACAGTAGGAATAACTCCATGATTTGATGTGAGCCAAACACAAAATGACTTCTTTTGAAACAATCCAACACTTTAATATCACAAGCTTTATGCAATTAAAGAGCTAGAGATAAATGTTATCCTGAATTAATCACATTTTTGTTATATTATTACACGAGGCAATCTCAAATACACTAGCTGAGAAATATACATGTAAATAATAATTCAGCACATGTACAAGATGCTTAAATTGAAGGAAACATTATAGCAAAGGCTACACTAAAATTCTGCCTGAAGTGGAACCCACAGAGAGCCACGATATACACAGCTATGTTATCGCTCCCGGTACACAGGGGGCGGTATTTGCTGCTTGATCAATAAAAAAATCGTTCAAACAAATCCGCGTTTTCCCAACGTCCCTCTTTTCAGTCTGCTGCGACGCTCCGTAGTTCCCGGGCACCGCTTGGCCAGGCGTCTCAGGCGTGTGCTTGGAAAAGTGGTTACGGAAATGTTATAATTTACATTTTCCATAAAGGATAGTTCTCTACATTAGTTATTATCATCTCTATGCATCAATAAAATGGAATGGTGCTGAGTGTCTGTCAGGGCGTAAAAAAGAGGGAAATACTTTAACGCGGGAATAGGAAGAAACATCCGACCGTTTTGCCCTACAGAGCGGCAGGCTAGCCGCTATGCTAGCAAGGCTGAACTGCGCGTGCGCGGGTCATTAGCGGAGCTAGCTGGAGCGCAGTTAGCAGTGCTGCTAGTTCGGCTAACCTGATAGTCACCTAGCTACATGCTACCTGAACGAGTCTCACGTTCGCTTTAACCCAATATCGCAAACATGAGAAAGGACGTGCGGATATTACTAGTTGGGGAACGTAAGTACGCTTAGCTAAATTTCTGTGTTTTTGGAGAAGTGCGCTATAACGCACCTTCGTTTTAAAGCGCGTTTTAGTGTGTGTGTTTGATCAGTGTTGCTCCAGCCTCCCGTCAGCAGCTTCATTCACCGGCACAGAGAGCTGAACCAGAAGGTCCATGTCATTGGTACCGGAACTGTGTGCGATCTTCTAGATCACAGAAACGAAAGTCTTGACAGTAGCCGGAATACTTCCCTGTCAGTGTTTATACTCAGTAGGAGGTGTCTATTTGTCTATGGTTATTTGTCCAGATATGCATTGTAGGGTACATATTAACGTAGATGCACGTTGTCTCTCTGATTCGCACACGTCTGGACTATATGTGACATTTAGCTCTAGTGATGGTGGTGGCGTACATGCCGCAGCTTGTGTAGGGCGGCCTGTGGGAAACGTGTGGATGTTCATGTTGACGCTCCCTGCTGCGAACTGATTGAACAGTCCTTGAGAACTCCTTCCATGTGGGAAGCAGGTTATCAGTCTAGCCACGTACTTTCTGTCTTCCTAATCATAGTTGGATCAAAGTTTGACCAAGATTTCTTTTCCCCTCACACAGCTAAAGTGGGGAAGACATCACTGATCATGTCACTCGTTAGTGAAGAATTCCCTGACGAGGTATTATTTTAAAACGCACATTCAATGATGAGCTGAACTGGCATTGTTCCTTATGTAAATTGTACCAATCTGCCATGTTATTGGATTATTGCTAAATTATAACTCATGGTTTGGTTATACGAAATATTTTTGTTTATTAATTTTTTACTTTACCCTTATGTCTAAACATCTGCTGTGTTGATACTCTTAAGGTCCCCCTCCGTGCTGAGGAAATCACAATTCCTGCAGATGTCACCCCGGAGAGAGTACCTACACACATAGTGGACTACTCAGGTGCTCACAGACGCACGTTTCATCCGTGACCTGCACTGATTGGACAATCCTGTTTAACAAACCTCTGATCTCCTTTCCTCTTTTGTTCAATCTGCTTATTGCCTCACGTTTTTCTACTCCGCAGAAGCAGAACAGACAGATGAGCAACTGTATCAAGAAATCTCTAAGGTGAGCCTGCATTCACAGAAATGTTCACACTGAGCTGTGCAAATGTACATCTCTCTGACTGGCCCTTTGTCCTGTTATAGGCAAATGTCATCTGCATAGTCTACTCAGTAAACAACAAAAAGTCTATAGAGAAGGTAGGCCTGTTGTTTTTAGAGCAAATACTGCAAGAAAGCATTGATATATCTGCTGCCTTTTCACATGCGTTAGAAAGTGGTGTTTCATGGCCTTTTCCTTTTGCTGTAGGTAACGAGCCACTGGATCCCCCTCATCAATGACCGGACAGACAAGGACAGCAGGTGTGTCTCTCTCCCTGCTCTTCAACTGCAGCAACACTGCAGTATTACTAAAATTACAATTAGGTATTTTTCCTAATTGTTTCAGTAAAAGTGGCTTCAGTATTTCATTCTTTTAATCTATAATGCACAATATGTATTACCAAACATTTCTAAGGTGACATGCTGGGCTTATTTCTGAGGGATTTGCAGGGATGACATGACTAATGCACACCTAAAGGAGCAGGCCTGTGCAATGCTTTGCAGAGTGCCGTTAATTCTGGTGGGAAATAAGTCGGACCTGGTGGAACACAGCAGCATGGAGACCATTCTACCCATCATGAACCAGTACTCTGAAATAGAGACCTGCGTCGAGGTGAGGGGACAGACGGGACCCTTTGTGGTTGAGGACTGAGCCTCCTCATACCGCTGAACTTTAACTTTTTATTCTAGTTCCAGGATTATTCAGTGTCTCTGTAAAATGTCTCTATTTGATGGTCAGAGTGGCCCAAGTGAGACTGGTACTGTGAGTTAAATCCCCTCGCTGTTTCGTGTTAAGGTGATGTGCAGAAGTGCAGTAGTGTTATAGAGGACACTGGCATCAGCCAGTGGTTCATGTGACCTACAGTGGCCTGCTGGTGGGATTAGTTTCAGTCTAAAAGGAGAGGCAAGGTTTATTATGCTGTCTACATGGACGTGCAAACCAATATCCCTCTTATTTGGACTGAGCTGTGATTTCTGCCTGGTTGCCCTTGTAATAACTATAGATCAGATTTACTCTTTTATAATTACAAATATATTTACTGTGAATCTACATTCACAGTCATTTAGGAGATCAGTAGGTAGAAAAAAGGTAAAAATGGTTTTGATTTTCTAAAGTTATCATATCTAACCCTTTGAAAATATTCTACCCATGAAGGTGATCTTAGTTTAGCTAAGCTAAGTAAGAACGCATCAGTCAGGCCTGAAGATGTCCGCCACTTTGTTTCCCTTCCTCAGTGTTCTGCAAAAAACCTGAAGAACATCTCGGAGTTGTTCTACTATGCCCAGAAGGCTGTTCTGCACCCCACAGGGCCGCTGTACTGCCCAGAGGAGAAGGAGGTAGGACACATCTGGAAGCTGATCTAGGAGACGTTTTGCCCCCTTTTGGCGTACATAATTTTATTGGTTGTTTCTAAGACAGGGTCCTTCATTCATTTCAGGACACCTGTACTGAATCACAAGTATTGCTTGTTTTCTTTGGTGTGTCTGCAGATGAAAGCATCTTGCATCAAAGCTCTTACTCGAATCTTCAAAATATCCGACTTGGACAACGATGGCATCCTCAATGATAATGAGCTGAATTTCTTCCAGGTATGGGCCTCTCGTATCCCTGTACTGACACTGACTTTGCATGATTACGTAGAAGTGACGTTACTGATGATCAGTTAGCTCAATGGCTAGGTGCCCCCCCCCTACAGAGGACCTGTTTCAACATGCCCCTGGCTCCTCAAGCCCTGGAGGACGTGAAAAATGTTGTGCGGCGGAACATTACGGACGGGGTGAAGGACAACGGCCTCACCCTTAAAGGTGTGGGCACTGACACTGCAGCGTTGGGCCCCTTCCCTGCGTCGGGGGCTCTTCCACACAGCCCTCCTCTTCAGCAGGCACCGCCTCCCTGACCCGGCTGGTCTGTCTCTCTCTGCGACAGGCTTCCTGTTCCTGCACACGCTGTTCATCCAGAGAGGACGCCACGAGACCACGTGGACCGTCCTGCGCAGGTTCGGCTACGACGACGACCTGGAGCTTACGCAGGAATACCTGTTTCCGCTGTGAGTCCCACCCACAGACCCGTCGTTGTTTTACAGTAGCAGTAAGCTCAGTGACCTCTGTTGAAACAAGTCATGCAGTGTAAATGAAGTAATGAGGGGGGAAAAAACCTTCCGAACATTCATATGTGCTGAGTGCTTGAATAGAACCCTGCTGCACACACCGCAAGTCCTCCCTTGACAAACCAGTCTGGCAGAATTTTGTAGTATTGCTATGATGTGTCTGTGCTGTTCTCCTATAAGACTGTCGCTGGCAGGCAGGGCCCTGCTATGATGAGGCCACCTTACCTGCTTGACTTCTTTTTGTTCCGGCAGCTTAAAAATCCCTCCAGACTGCACCACGGAGCTGAACCACAATGCTTACCTGTTCCTGCAGAGTGTGTTTGACAAGCACGACAAGGTGCGTACATGACCGCAGGTCAGCCTGCCCACCACAGTGAGAGTGTCTGTTTAACTCCTGCTTCCTGAGCAGGATGAGACTTAGAAGTTCTTAGGTATTTTTTAGATACCAGTAAGTCTGTGTTTCAGGACCGGGACTGCGCTCTGTCTCCTGATGAGCTGAAGGACCTGTTTAAAGTCTTCCCTTACATGCCTTGGGGCCCTGATGTCAACACCACCGTGTGCACCAATGAACAGGGCTGGATCACCTACCAGGGTTACCTGTCCCAGTGGACGTGAGTCCCGGATGCACACGAACACCCACCGCCCCCCTTAATCTCTCGGTTGTGTCATGATAGACCTTCTGGTCTCCCACGCAGGCTGACGACGTACTTGGACGTACAGCGCTGCTTGGAATACCTGGGTTACCTTGGTTACTCCATCATTCACGAGCAGGAGTCACAGGCGGCCGCCATCACAGGTGCGTGAGTGTGTGAGGGGACGTAGACACACCGAGACGTCTGTGTAAATACCGCGTGCACCGTGGCCAGCGCTAACGTTCTTTTTTTATTTTATTTTATTTTAATTTACAAAAGTACATATAACAAGACAATAACAATACTCTGGGGTGAAGAACATATGACCAAAGGGTAAAATAATACAAAGGAGAAAAAAGGGAGGAAAGGGGGGAGGGATGTTTTAAATATTACAGTTTTTGTGTTTGTCCATGAGTGTGTGATTGTATGTGCCCATACAAGGTGTGGTGAGGTGAGATATATGCAGATATATAAGTTAAATATTTGCTTTTTAGTGTTTGTTTGTGTTAGTGTGTGCATTCAGGTGCACATATACATATAAGATCTTTAGTATGTTTTATGTTTAGATGTATTGTATTTGTATGTAAGTGGGGGTGTGCTAACGTTCTAATGCTCGACGCAGTGACCAGGAACAAACGCATCGACCTGCAGAAGAAGCAAACCCAGCGCAACGTGTTCCGCTGCAACGTCCTGGGAGCGCGGGGCAGCGGCAAGACCGGCTTCCTGCAGGCCTTCCTGGGCAGGAACCTGACCGTGAGTCCCGCACGTCACCACAACGCAAATCTGACGAATGTCCACATCACTTTTTCTGATATTTTCATCGCCCCCCTCCCCCCTTCCCCTCCTCACAGAAACAGAAGAGAATCAGAGACGACCACAAGTCCTACTACGCCATCAGCACCACCTACGTCTACGGGCAGGAGAAGTACTTGCTGGTAAGTCACAGTGGCGCACGGGTGTATTTGCAGGATGACGATGGTTTTAATCCACATCTGGTCTAAAACTTGTCTGTCTGCATCTCTGACTCAGCTGCATGAGATTCTACCAGACTTCGAGTTCCTCTCAGAAAACGATCTGGCCTGTGACATCGTGTGCCTGGTGTATGACATCAGTAACCCCCGCTCCTTTGAGTACTGCGCAAAGGCGTATAAGGTGTGTGATCCAAAACACAACAAAAAATAAATACAAGCCAGTCAAGTCGTATACACTGCTGTGGGAGTGGTTTCGTTGGTGAGTGAACCCCGCCCCTGTTCCCCCCCCCCACAGAAGTACTTCATAGACAGCAAGACCCCGTGCATGTTTATCGCTGCCAAATCCGACCTGCACGAGGTGCGGCAGCACTACGCTCTGTCGCCGCTCGACTTCTGCCGGCGACACAAGCTGCACCCGCCCCAGCCGTTCACCTGCAACGCAGCCGAGGCGCCCGGCAAAGACCTCTACACCAAGCTCACCACCATGGCCATGTATCCGTGAGTAGACAATCCCAAACCCCGCCCCTGCTCACTCCCACATGGCTCCACCCCCTGCCCCAAACCCCACCTCCTGCTCACTCCCACATGGCTCCACCCCCTGCCCCAAACCCCGCCCCCTGCTCACTCCCGCAACAAGCTGCTGGACCTTCTCTCCTTAGTGTCTGTTTAGATTTGAAGTCTTTTGACCTTCTCCTCCTGTCTGAGCCTGTTCTGCTCTGTCAGCCTATTAGAGGAGCGTTTGGCTCATGGAACCTTTAATAATGAGAATTCAAAGGGATCAGAGGAAAGTAAAAAGTGATCAGAATTGTATTTAACTGCAGAATGTCATTACCATTTCAGCGTCACTCCTGTTGAATCAGATTTGGTCTAGTCTAGTGTTTAAAAGAAACATCTTCAGGGCAGAGAGCTCTGGTTTACGTTCTTAAAAAGGCTGAACTGATGTGTGTTAGCAGGATTGCTTTGTTTACTCTGTTCAGGAGGTTGATTAAAACAATTTATAGACATGTTGAGTCATTGCTCTCCTTTGGACTGAAATATTGATTTTAGTTCATTTAAGAGTGATTCCTTCTAAGACAGAATCGATATGAAATTCATGATAATAAGAAGTATATCCTCCTTCTGAGGAACACCTTTGGGACTGGCCTTTGGCTCCTTCTGAGGAACGCCTTTGGGACTGGCCTTTGGCTCCTTCTGAGGAACGCCTTTGGGACTGGCCTTTGGCTCCTTCTGAGGAACGCCTTTGGGACTGGCCTTTGGTTTCTGCAGTTCTAGCATCCCTCAGTGTCGTTGTGGAGCTCTGTTGGGTACTGTAGTTGACAGCCGCTGCTTCGTTCTGTGTGTAGTTTGTAGGTTTGAATGCATTTGTCAAGACTTTGTCTGTAAGTGTGTGTGCTAGCCTGTAACATGTTGCCTTCATCTCCCATTTGTTTGAGTTCCTTCAGAGCCCGTGATGCTCAACACCATCCTCCTGAGGAGGTGTTACACAGATGAAATACGTTTTCTGAGTGTGTGTTCACGTCACTGTCTGGGTTTTACGTCCTCATCCCGCTCTGCATCCAAGCGTCGCGCTCTTTCAAGAGCCGCTGGGAGGAAGAGCAGGATCTCCGTGCCTGAGAGAGGACCGTCTGGGCTTCAGCTGTCCTGGACGTGTGACTTCTGACCTGCTCTTTGTGTGTGTGTGTGTGTGTGTGTGTGTGTGTGTGTGTGTGTGTGTGTGTGTGTGTGTGTGTGCGTCTGCAGCCACACCAAGCTCCGCTGCAGGTGTGTGTGTAACAGGTGCACCCTTTGCCTCTGTCAGAAGCTGCTGAGCCGTGAGCTGCTACAGTCTGTCAGGGCCCAACTCCACAGTGCTGTTCTGAGCAGGTGTAGCCCGGCCCCGCACACCCACCCGCCCACTTCCAGAGTGCCAGGGCCTCCTTTAACATTCGCTTCCTAACGTGCCTCCTGTGGGCTGGCTCGGCGGGAGCCCCGCCCCTTCACTTTGCATATCCACCGGCTGGGATCTTGCATGGACTCTTGGTGTGTTCCTCTGCTCTCTTCCCACGCTGCACTCATCACACGGGGTCATGTGTCAGTCTTGTTGGTGGTTACTGTTGTAGCGTGGTCTGTCCTGCCCTGCCAGGACGAGCTGTGGTTAACACCTACGTGCTGAACGCCTCCCTCTTGTGCTTCAGCACGGTCGTCCATGTCCTGGGCTCTCTCATCATGGCCTTGCTAGCCAGGAAGCGAAACCCCACCTGAATGTCACCCCTCACCACACACAAGGGCTGCAACTGTGAACTAAATAAAATCGGAGGACTTTTGATCTGTTCTACTCTACTGCAGCACAGTGGTCTTGGTCCTCCCCCTGATAAACCACCCAGATCGCTGCTGTCTGGAAGCCCCTCACTGGGCCTGTACTGCGTAACACAGACGTTGTGGCGCGTTATCTTTCAGTGCTCTAGCATGGCTTTCATTAGCTTCTAATCACGATTCACAGCGTTTAAAGTATTAATTTAAATATAATTTACTGTATATTTGTTCCGTTAATGGGTTTTGTTTAATCTGCTGAGGTGGATATGCAAATAGACAGTCTGTACTAACATTGTCATTCCTCCTGTCGCAGGGAGAAAGACCACCTGAGCACATTTCAGTCTTTCTAACTTCGCTTCTCCATGAATCGTTTTGTCCCGTTTTAGTTCCTAGACAGTTCCTTGCATCGCATTCTAACAGATGCTAAGCTAACATGGTGCAGGTCATGGTGCATGAGAAGAATGCATGGGTTGTTTCTAGGCTGCTTGAAGGTGAACAGATTTCATTAGGCTAAGTTTTGAATTTAGTCATTTGGCAAGACCTCTTATTGAGAGCGTTTTTTAAATCCTTGGTCTGTTGGCTTTAAGTTTGTACTTGTTAACATAAGGATTGATGGTCTTTTTTGTGAAGATTTCAGATCTGCATTGTGATATTTCGAATGTCCTGAGTTTGGTGCTGTCATGGTTGTGTTCTCTCCCTCTAGGTGGTTCTCCTGCGTCTGGCTGGCCCTCTTCCTTTTCACATTGCATGTCTTCACCTGCTGCTAACCCAGACTTGCACGTCTCCACCACTCCTAACCACAACACCTACTTCTCAGCTTTGTCCTTGTAGGCATTTAACCTGAGAAAGGGTTAAAGTACACAGGGTGGAGTGTCTGCATGTCTGCGGTGTGTAATGCTACTTATCAAGCCTGGCGCTTTTGGTATGTATGGATCTCTATGAAGAAACGTGTTTCTTGGGGTTGCTGGTTTGGTGCTTGTGTGTGTTGGTTTGAGTGGCTCTTCAGAATCAGCAGGTAACAGCCACCATGTTCACCTATGGCCAGTGCAATATGGAATTATAATAAACAAACCAAGAAGGCCAGTGGCTGTTAACAGTTGGACTCTTCCTTCCTAAGCCTGGTCTTGTCTTTCTTAAGCCTGCTCTCACATATATGTCCTAAGTTCTACAGCATGCTTTGATGTTTGATGGTGTGACTCTGGATGGCATGCTAACAGGAACATATTGGTGTCTTCCAAGCTCACCATCTGAAGATTCCCGAAACTTCTGCAGAAATGATGTTAAACTTCAGTGTTCAGTCACGCTGGGCTTCGAGCTGTCTTTATTAATCTGCTCATTTAAACGGGCTTCTCTCTGCGTTTGTGAATGCATGCGGGCCGGCTCGTGGCTGTAGTACGGTGTCTGTGTGCATGCGTGTAAGGTTGGGGCCCTGGGTGGGTGAGCAGGGCGTGTGTCTTTCCACTGATGAGGACTCCCGCCTCATCCGTCAGGTGCACGCGGTCAGCTTTGTAGAGGACTCGGTCTACATGGAGTCATCTGTCGATCCCCCGGGGCCCAGGTAAAAACCGGCTTCACCTGGGCCTCTGTGTGAGGGCCGTGCTGCTCCGTGCCCTTGTGTTTGCTGTCCTAAAGGTTTCCAAGCCTTGTCCTTGTGCAGTGGGGCGCAGTTTCAAGGTGTTGACACTAGGTGTCCTCTGGTGTTGACTCTGCTGCCAGTGTGACGGATCATATAACTTGTGCATTGCTATTTTTCTGAGTCTTGGGTTTGGGCGTATAAGTCAAAGGCAGAGCATATTCTGGTTGGATAACTGTGTTGTATTCAGTCTGGTTTTCGTTTCTAATGTCTGGAGGTTTTAGACATTAGGTTCTGGAGGCTCTTTAGGCATTGAGAGAGCTTCAAAGAGGCAACATAGTAAATATGTTCTAGTTAAAAATGATAAATGTGTGATTTCTTTGTGCTGAGGTAGAATTCCACTACTTCTCTCAGTGTGTTCATGCTGTGGTGACCTTTGCCCTTTTGACCTACTGGCTTGCTCTTTCCCCCTCTGCTTCTGCTACACCCTTTTGAGCTTTTCCCCCAGCAAAACCTACCCCACCCACATACCTGCACCATACCTCCACCCTCTGGGCTGGGGGCTGGTGGCTTGGAGCTGGCTTTTTAGGGAAAACCAAATGACAAATCAAACAAGTGTGATTTTCTGAGGCAGTTTCCACCTCATCTGAACCTTCTATTTGACAGAACCTTCCGCTGTGGTGAACAACGTGGCATCGCCAGCCCTCATCACTATTTTGTATTGCAGAAATTGCTACAGTTTGATTTGTCATTTGTCAATGACCCTCATAAATGAATCAAGAATGTGTTATGACTGTGTCTCTCTCTCTCTCTCCTCCCCCCCCAGTCACATGACCCAGGCGGACCTGAAGAACTCCACGTTCTGGCTGCGGGCCAGCGTTGGGGCCACCGTCTTTGCCGTGCTGGGCTTTGCCATGTACAAAGCTCTGCTCAAGCACCGATGATCCGGGCCAGCCTGCATGAGACTACCACTCTGTCCCTTTAAGAACAACCATCCCCTCTCTCCCTCCATCCCTCCATCTGTCATTCCTCTTCTGAGAGGAAATGAACTTAGAATAATGATAGCTACGTTTTATATATTTGAAACTCAGTACATCCTTTTTTTCTAGCCATGTGTCTTTTCCCTGCCGGCTGGAGTTCAACCGATACTTTTCTCGGCCATCGTGTAAAAGTGGTAGAGAGGCTACAGGCGATGCCCGCCCGCCACAAACGGAGGTGCTCGGCATTTTTAAATCACACATACTGATGTTTTTCTGGTCAGTATTAGCTGGCTTGACCCATATAAAGCAGTCGATGCAGAGACACATTGTTAAATCATAGGGAAGGAAGCGTTTGTTTGTAAATGTAAACAGATCCGGGGATTAGCGGTGGGAGCCAGGTGGAGGAGGAACTACGCTCGCATGTGCCTGCTACAGGCGGATGCCAGAACTGAAGCCATTTCACACACGTCAAGAGTCATGATGCTTTTGCGCACGATTCAACTGTATTAATTTATTATTAACCTTGTTTGTCAGTGTATTATGAATGTTGTTGCATGAAGTAGGTTCAGTACACAGGATTTATTTTTATTGCTAAGGTTTGTTTTTATATTTATGATTTGTCGCTCTCCCAGTGGCCCCTGTAGAGATACTGTACAGAGACAGCGGGTTATAAACTTGCCTTCACGTCAGCAGGATGGTAAAGAGCCAGTGGCTACCGGGGATGCTCCAAACCCTCTAGAACATTTGGATTCTGTGGTCAGCTAGGTGGAACATGGTCTCTATGAGAACTCAGTTCAGCTTCACGTTATAGATTTACTAATACCTGTCTAGTCAAGTTACCACTGCACCAGGTGGTGGTGTTTTGTTTTTTCTCTTTTGTTTAGTGTCATGTCTCACTATGCTGTTTTCACTGCAAATCTCCTAATTCAAACTCATACAACTGTACTCGTTTATGACCTTTCAGACATTTACAATAAACTACTGTGTGGTCCAGGCCTGACTTAAAATATTCTTTAAATGCTCCTTACGTTCATCATGTTCACTTTGTATAAATATTGTAAAATACTTATTGCTCTTGGGAACAATGATGTATGATTTAGTGGTTTAAGAAGTCTTGCTGTTCTAGTCTAGACCAGGAGTGTCGAACATGCCCACAGATTATCATTCTAATCCAGCCAGCCCAATGTTTCCACAATGTTCTAAAGTAAATACGACTAGTGGAATGGGAAGATGATTCATTACAAAGGGCTTGGAGCTAGACTGTGTTAATCTACTGGGGGGATTAGTACAATAAACACAGGGCCCATAGGCAATTGATAAACATGATGTGTAATTCTTTGCTAGCAAGACTTTGAAGTTGTAAACATGTCTCTGAATGTGGCCCCATTAGGATATTTGGCTGCAAACCCCTAACTGACTGCTGGCTTCAGAATGTTTAGAGCTACATATATTTGAGCAAGTTTTCTCTGTAATGAACGTTAGAAAAACAACTGTTCCAGGCAGGCGCGCGCGCACACACACACACACAGGCACATGAATCACAATGACATTGTTGACTCCTCGGGGCTTGTTACCTGGTTTTAATACACCAGTCATGTTGATGCCGGGTACTGAGTTTCAGAAGCAATCGTCAGCGTAGCACTTGTCAATGAAATGGACTGACAGCATGATCCTTCAAAATAAATGTCTTAGATTAGAGAAAGATCATTTATTTGCATTAAGTTTGTTACCAGGAATTGTCAGTCTTAACAAATAATCAAAATTTTGATAAGAACAATTTATCACCATCATTAATGTTATATATGTT
This sequence comes from Brachyhypopomus gauderio, assembly GCF_052324685.1. Classification (NCBI taxonomy): domain Eukaryota; kingdom Metazoa; phylum Chordata; class Actinopteri; order Gymnotiformes; family Hypopomidae; genus Brachyhypopomus; species Brachyhypopomus gauderio. The sequence goes on along the minus strand of NC_135216.1, from coordinate 15,919,057 downwards.
TGTGGTACATATGATAAATCTTTTTTTTTTAACTTAAGAGGAGGAGTTGTTGATGCTACTGATTAATGCTATGGGTTGTTTCATTTGTCCTGGCCCATCTGAGCATAATGTAGACTTTCACCTAATCTGAGTTTGACACCTCTGGTATAAACAACATGTCTGTCTGTGTTCCTTAAAACAGAAGTGGGAAAATAGAAGGGTTTTATATATTCTTGAACCAGTGCCTCCACGGAAGAGAAGTGAAGCGCTAGCTCCGTTGCAAGTAGATACTGGCTCAGCAGACCGTGGGACGATAGGTAAAGATGTCTGCTGGAGATTCTGGAGGAGTGGTATTCACACCGTTATGCCAAGGTTTTCTCAAGAAAAGAAAAGATAAAATGGTAAGTGATCCTGATCTATCTACATTGTATTGCATACTATTATATCTCCAAAGATGGCATAACAGGGTGAAGCACCTGCTCACATATTTCACACTAAATAGAAGGAACCTCAATGGCCATGTTTTATCAAATGAATTATTAAATTTTTTTAACTAATAGGCTTTGTTTGTTTTGTTTTTTTTTGTTTTTTTTTGGGGGGGGGGGGTCCCATCAGAGGATGAGATGGGTGACATATTGGTTCAAACTTCATAACACAACCCTTTTCTTCTACACTAAGAAACATGGAACCACTGTAAGTATTGAACTAATTTTTTAAATTAATATCTTGCTGTTATTTCTTAAATGACTTCTTATAGTATCTGCTTCATGACTCAGAGACATTTGGATAATTGCGGCACACTGATTCCCATGCAGGGACTGTTCTAAGTGGCAGTGGGGTCACGGGTAGGCTTCTTGGGTCTGGGAAAGTGACCCTTTGTGTCCTGCCACTGGGATGTACCCAGTGAGTTCAGATATCTGTTTCATTTCAGGCTGCTTTCGCAGGCTTTCATATTACTTCCGTATTGGTTGGTGACTGAGATCCACAGGGAGTTCAACGTTTCCAAATTTAACGGAAGTTAGGAATATAGGAATATATTCAGCACTACACTACAATACTGCGTGTCTGATGTTGATACTCAAGAGCAGGAGTCAGAAATGGTACATTTCTATGAAACATTTGTGAATCATATTCCATGTTGATTTTCCCTGACAGTCAGACCTTAGAGGGCAGTACTACTTGTTTGAGGTGAGTTTCGGATCCTTGCTTTCTCTGTTGTGTTGTTACTACTACTTCCTTTAGTCATTTGTTAATGCAGAAGTTACTGAACAAAAAAGAAGCTTTAACCCTCTGAGGGGCGCAGGGCCTTTTCTCTGAGGTCTTTAAGCATACTTACTTATATCATTATACAAATATATTTCATATCCAAATATTCACAACAATCAGCTCTCAGCTTAATAAGGTTATATTTGACCTAGAGTACTGCAGAAATAAATATGTTTTTACAACCACTAACTGCACAAGTTGGCTGCTATTTGCACCAAACCTTAAAAAGGGACTGAGATCACTGATTGATGATTTTATATTATATATAAAACTTAATGGAGTATCAATATATCAAGATTTATGTATGCAAGTGAAAATGTAAGCATTATAGCAACTATTAAAAAAGACTCATTTGCCCAGAGCAGTGTTCAGTGTGGGAAAAACATCCATTCATCTATAGTCAATTATTCGATACTATGACACACAGAAAACTGCAAAGTTAACATTTACTAATGAAGTCTGTTTGTTAAGGCAAACTGGCACAGCAGAGACACACGAGACACACATGAGACACAAATGAGCCTGAGGTCCCTTTCATCGGTCTAGCGGTCTGTTGCGTGTTGATGTGTGGTCTGTTTTCTTTGCCAGGTGGAGTCGGTGCACGAGGTGATGAGGACTGAGAACAAGCGCTACCTGTTTGAGATCACCATGAAAAACGGGAAGAGGAAAGTTTTGGTCAGTACTGTCCTCCCCTTCTCCACCGCCCACCATGTTTTCTGGGCCTGTTTAAGGATGTGAGCAGCAGCCGCCCACCAATACAAACAAAAAACAAATTGTATTAGAAGACGTGGGTGAAAAGCACCATCATTGACTTTTGTTTTAGAAAAACAGAACATGAAAGCAATGCTGGGCCTCCTTGTGTCTTTTAGTGTGTAGTGAATGTTCTCTTGATCTCTCAAAGGCTTAATGGGATTTTTGGATAAAAACAGATTTTTAGCTAAAATAAGATTGTTAGGAAACCTGGCAATTGAGGTGCTGAAGGAAGTATTTCTTTTTACCAGTGAAAAAAATATTATTACAATGAATCCAGTGGCCTTAATTATGCACTGTAGTATTTATTACAGTGGTGCTTGAAGGTTTGTGAAGCCTTTTAATTAATCATTTTGTCATTTATTTATTGAGGAAAAGGATCCAATAATACATATTTGTGACTGGCAAAAGTATGTGAAATTCTAGGATTAACAGTTAATTTGAAGGTAAATTTAAAGTCAGGTGTTTTCAATCAATGAGTTGACAATCAGGTGCGAGTGGGCACCCTGTTTTATTTAGAACAGGGATCTGTCAAAGTCTGTTCTTCACAGCACATGTTTGTGGAAGTGCAACATGGCATGAAGAAATTTCTGAGGACCTCATCATGATGCTCATCAGGGTGGGAAAGGTTACAAAACCATCTATAAAGAGTTTGGACTCCACCAATGGTGTGCATGGCAGGGTTGCAAGGAGAAAGCCACTGCTCTCCAAAAAGCAGCAAGACAACGACCTTAAGCACACAAGTTGTCCTACCAAAGAATGGTTAAAGAAGAAACAAGTTAATGTTTTGAGATGGCCAAGTCAAAGTCTTGATCAAAGTCTTAATCCCATTGAAATGTTGTGGAAGGACCTGAAACGAGCAGATAATGTGATGAAACCCACCAACATGCCAAAGCTGAAGCTGTACTATATGGAGGAATGAGCTACAACTCCTCCAGGCCTGTGTGCAGTCACCAGACTGTTTAATTACAGTCACTGCTGCACTGGGGCAGGAGTAAATAAATTACCAAATATTTGTTAACTGGGTAATAACAGGGTTTTTTCTATCTAGTTGGATGTGAAAATCTGTTTATACAGAAATGTAGAAATTTCTAAAAGGGTTGACAAACTTTCAAGCACCACTGTACATGTCTGTCTGAAGTAAAGTAAAACTGCCATGCCAGCCAAGGAAATGTTTCTTCAACGCTGAAAAATGCTTTTTGTTAACTTCTCTGTCCAATTGATCTTGGACAGGTCAACCAACCATTATATTGGTTTTTATATACATGCGATGTCTGGAGCTCTGTTTTGCCCAGTCTGTGTTTCACTAGCAGGTCTGAATTATTTCAGTGTGTGTAGTCACACTGAAAGATATCACTGAAAGCTCTTTGCAAACCCCTTTTAGTTTGCAGAGAATTTTAGTCAGTCAAGCCAGTGTTCCTCCAACCATCTTGGGAAGATTTTTAGCATCTTCAAAAAGGCTTCCTACTTTTACATTTTTTTAATTAAGGAGTTATTTAATGTTTTACTGTATTTATGTCTGCACATTTATATATATTATTATATAATTATAATATTATATAATATTACATATATATTATAATATTCCAAATTGCACCAGTAGGCTGCAGACACAGCAGACCTCAGACAGGAGTGGATTTGTCAGCTTCTCAAAGCCATGAAACATCCGGAAGCCAATGTCCCTGAGACGTCCTCTGACTGGTACGGCTCCTCTCACTTTGTTGAGTGATATGGTTGTGGTGCCATATGACCATCTGAGGTGACGGACGTTTATTCTGTGTTTGTGTATCTAGGACCGATGGGGCTGATTCCAAATGGAGAACTCAGTCAAATCCATGCAGTACTATAAGCAGCTGTAGGTCCCACACGGAGCGCAGCAGCACCCTGATCCGAAGGCCTTTCTCCACCCACGCCATTCCCAGCGTGGACTCCACACCAGACTCCACTCCGTGCCACTCCCGAGCTTTCGGTATGGGTTTCACAGGGCTGTTGCTGTTGTCAGAGGTTTTGAACTCTTTTAACCTGGCCTAGCGTGTTAACATAGACCTCACTATAAATTTCAGCTGTCTCACTGCAGTCTTAAGGCAAAACCGTTCAAGTTTTGTGAACAGATTATAGTTTTTTTATGATGATGTTTTTATGTTATGTTTGCTCATAGAATTAATGGAATGGTTCTTCTACTACATGGTTGTCAGTTGTTAATGATCTTCTGGTGTCACTACATAACCTCAGACAGTGCGTGTTTTGAGAGCAGCCCACAGTTCGAGTGCGAAATGGAAAACAAATCAGAGAACGAACACGAGAATGATTACGACACCCTACCAACTCACAACGGTTTGTGCCATTACAAAATCTCAACCAAACATATCAGTAAACACAATGTATTATTCTAGAAAATATATGATATTGTAACAAGTAGGTATTTGTGCTGACTGAAATTTGAAAAATACACATACAATTTTCCGAGAATTTAGAAGAGGCTATTTATGACACACCTCCGTCCAACATGCGGGCGAGCGAGCTGGGTGAGTGTATGCTGCATTTCCTGCTCTCCTTACACACACCATCACTCTATCTCTCCATCACTCATGCTTCTGAACATCATTTCAGAAACGGCCGACACCATCTACGACGTCCCCAAGTCTGTATTTAGGAACGAACTAGAATATGAGAACGGTGAGTGAAACTGTACTGTGCGTCTCAGACGACTTTACATATTGGGTATCGGAGTTATGTTAAATCCCTCTCCACCATTGCAGAAGCCTCCAGCAGTGTGCCAGAGAGGCCAAACAGTGGAGATCTCCTCAGTGATATGATGGCCTGTTTGGGGGAGAATTCTGCACACTGGATTAGAGGAGCTTCTCCAGAAATCTGCAAAGCTCAGCAATGACCATTCCTTAATGGAAGTCACTTTCCCCCCAAATTCCCACCCAGAATTTTGACAATATTGTATATAAGCTATGCCTGTCGGCATAGGAACATTATTAAATGTTTATTTCTTGCATTCTCTTCCCATTCTTGTTTTGCCAAGTGTGTCCCTCATGCATTAGGACATCAATGCAACACTGCCACCTTCTGGGCAAAATTGCATGCTACAAGCCTGCATAATTACACTTGAACGATAGGTTTTTATTTTTTTCAAATCAAAATGAAGTATACTGAGCATAAATGGTAGACAGGCTTAAATTCAGAGATGTTGCCCGAGTACACAGTAATGACACCGTTCTGAGTGATTCTCTTCTGTTGTCTTTTATATACACGTTTCATCTGTTCAAAATGCTACACACCATGAAGCACAAACATTGTAATAAAGTGTCACATGTAACATTAAGCAAGTAATGTTGCAGTATTGATTCCAGAAGTCTTAATTCAATTCAACAAAGCTTCATTATTTTTTCCTAAAGATTTGTACAAATCTGTGCTTTCCCTTCCATCTCTACTGATATTTAGAGATATTGATACGGTCCTGAACAGAAAAAGCACTAGTACACAACAGATGCAAAGAAAAATAAAATGTATGATAAAAAAAAAATACAAATCAGTGTATATTACTTATGGATTATAAAAACCTACACTAACCAGAATCTATGTACAGGGTAAAAAAATTTAATAAGGAGACATGACAAAGTATGAAGATAAAAGGCTATTTTCAAAAACCAACAATATGAACAGGAGTTACGTCTGAATATACAAGGCAGCGTCTCAACAGCTTGATCTATTGGAGTTGGGTCACTCTGATGTTCCACAAAGAGCCGTGAGCCGATTCTGTGCAAATGAGGAGAGAAGGAGAGATAGAGAGATGTTTAACCACAGGTGGTATAATGTTTCAGGAGTGAAGGATCCCTTCCCACGCAGTCATACCTGCAGTTGTCTTATACTGCGAATCGCATTCGCATCCAGCTGACTCAGGTCAACAGAATCCATCTCACTAGCCAGCAACTGAATGCACTATAGAAAAAAGAAGAATATATTTTCTTGCTATACATGATATACATTCACAGCCAGATGTTTATAAAGCCTTTACTGACATTTTCATGGAGAAAGCAGGATGTGACTGACTATATGCTGGAGTAGGACTGACCTCCCCGTTGCCCAGAGGAACATTGATAACGATGTCCTCACTTCCTCCAGCAATAGGAGAGCCATTAACGGAGATGCTGTACACCTTCTCTCTGTGGCGAGGAACTCGCACTGCAGGAGTCTTGGGCAACCTTACAAAGGAGGACACATCTCGCTAATAAATGGGTTTATTGCACTCAATCCCATGAGGCTGTAACCATTACACAAATGAAACCAAACGCTTAAATAAATTATACAAAGCATGTCGCATCAGGAGTCACCTGGAGTCAAAGCGCGGTGTCATGAGTGGAGTTGGGCCTATAATGGAAGAGTCCAAGAAACTTCTGGCTGGGGTAGTCAAGGGCTTCCTAGTAGATCTTAACAAATCAGAGATTGTGCTGACCAATGGAACTTGCATACAGCATAAACTGAATTGTTTCAATTAAAAAAGAATAACATTGATTAATTAAGATGATTTGCATCTGTATTCAGCAGAGTCTTATCCTGAGTGAATGACACACTCATCGGTATGAAAGCCAAACCAGAGGCCCAGGTGTTGCTAGCACCTGGCACAGGTTCCTCTAGCAGGTGAGCTACAGGAGCCACAGAAGAACTCACTTTCTTATAGTGCTGTTCTGCTTGCTTACAGAGAGGGCTCTGGCTTTCTTGGAGGTTGATGGTGCCTTTTTCAGCCTTCCCTGTTATGAAGACACAATAAAATTGTGCATTTGTTTACAAATGACCAGAGGGTAAAAGTGTCATAATTTATACTGTGTGTACGGGAGACGTGCAGTGTGTTTGTACACTGACCTTTTTAGCTGTTAACTTAGGTACCAGGTTCTCTTCATCCTCAGAGTTTGTGCTGGTCTTCACAGCTGTCAATATGTACAGTCAAAATTTATATCACATTCAAAAATAGCAATGGAAAGAAGTTGGGGGGAAGGGGGGTGTGTTGCACCTTTTTTGGCAGACTTGGGTAGAATGGTATGGTCCTGGGAAATGGTGAGTTCCACCTGGGCAGCCTCTTCCTTCTGCTACACGAAGAGAGGGCAGTTTCATCTTTTAGCAGTAATGACGGGACAGAGTGTCCAAGAGAAAAAGCAAATAAACAGATATGCAAATATATGGAAGGAGACTTACCTTTGATTCATCTACTGGTGTTTTGGGCATTTCAGAAGCTAATAAAAAAATGGAGATGTCACTCAAGGTACATTCATACTAATTCTAGGTTATTGTAACGCTTGAATGAACTGGATAGCAAAATTGGTCCCAAAAGAAAATGTGATTACATATGCATATTCATACCACAATACTGAATCCAGTTCATCTGTCGCACAGCCGTGGGCATCTTGATGAGTGCTATATTGTAAAGGTTGTCTGCATCTTTCAGAAGGTTGTTGGTCTTCTCCTTCAACTTCTTAACTATGGTTTGTACTGTGTGCACAAGGACGAGTTTAGGTGATGAAAACATGACTTGCTATGGCCAAGAAAACCAATCATTCAAAATGGCACAACCTGAAAACAGAACTGCTGATTACGCATTTCTGTAAAACTGCTGGGTAGCACTGCACACAGCAGATGAAGGACTTCTTTGTGAAATATCCCGGTTCATAGGAAGGTATGTATGATAGAATTTTAATGGCCTCTAGGCTATAATATACTCCTTGGATTTTTCTAATGTAACTTCTTTGCTGTTGTACAGTTAAAGTCCATAGCTCATGTCTCAATTTCTGACCACTAACGTGTTGCTGATTGGAAATATTTGGAAGGCAATCCAGGCAAAATACACAGTGCCAAAGGCCCAAAAGAATTTAGTTAACTGTGTGTTGCAATAAATGGAGCAGAGGATGGCTGCTATTTGTACAGGCCAAACAGATTAACTGTCAACATCTATAAGACATGTGTAATATTCTGATTTACCTTCATCATCATAGTCGAGAAGAAAGGCTTCTAATTTAGGTATCTTAGGGTTCTTCTTGTTTTTAGCATTAGTTGTTCGTTTCCTAGGAGCCATTTTGTTCTGTGGAAGAAAGAAGTGGAGTGAAATGAAGAAGTGGAATCAGTCTCGGCTCGTGTAACTAAGGTTAGTAAACACGGATAGGTAGACAGCTAACAAGACGACATTTACACAACTATGTTAGCGCTAGATAGCATCATGCTAGTGGGCTGGCTATATCTAACTAGGTTAAGGCAGCTAGGCTAGCTAAGATCCCTGTCCGTTTAGAAACAAGATATTTAGCTGTGTGGTCGTTATTAAATTACATATACAAACGGAGAAAAGTTCGATATCTTACTAATTTACACGTTTTTAAAAATACACAGAACCCCAAGGCCCGTACCGTTTTGATGCGTTAACCCTCGGTGCTTCTCGAGACTTTCAACTTGCCGCAGTTGGGAAAAAGCAGATTTTTCAAATTCATTGGCAAAACCAGCTCAGCCAATGAACGAGCAGCTCTTTGGTATACGTCATTCACGTGACACGTCTTGACCATTCAGGCGACACGTTTTGAAAAACAAACGAAACTGACCAATAGCTACACGCCTTATTGGACTACGGCTTTTTGACGTACGGGACAGGAACAAACGCCACATGAACATGCGAACTGGAATTCAAGGATGTAGTAAATGATGTAGTGTTAGATGTGTATTCGTATCATAGCATACAAACGTAGTATTTAATCCGTACAATTTACATGTAATTTAGATTTTGTGCACTAATGAGCTGATATCAGTTGATAAAAATATTGAAAATTATTGGGAGAGAGCTAGCGTTGTCAGTCGGTGTTTCCCAGTCAAATAATGTCCCAGCAGGCGTTATCGGTGCTGCACCAAGAACTCAGAAAATGCTTTCGGAGTTTAGAAGCTAACCAGACCGTTTGGAGATCTGTTCTGGTGGACTGTACACCTTTGATGAGTTCTCTGGGAAACCTGGCGGAACAGTTGAGGGCGCTGAAGAACGTTGAAGTTTCCACCACCCCTCTTGCTCAGTTTCCCGACCTAAAGGAGCGCCTTCAGCATAAACTCGTCCAGGCAGTAGACACAGTCTTGGGACAGTTAATGGAGAAAATGTACGCTTGATTTGATTGTTTTAAAAGTTACAATTTTTTTGACATATCAAATTAGGGCATAGTTTTGATAGACTACAAACTGTGTAAGTAGAGTTTGCCTGCCAAAAATTGTAAATGTACTTTAGTACATCACCGTAAAATATTCGATCTGCTTTTACAGGTGTGCGCTTCAATTAGTGCGGGAATCGACCAGCAAACAGGTATTTGCTGTTGTTCAGCAGTATGAGCGCAGCGCAGACTCCCTCGATATACACTCATGTACTGCCAGATCTGCTGTCTCGCCATCTACTGCTGATATGTTGGAATGGCTCCAGGACGCCGAGCGCTACTACCGTGTCCAGTATCCTTAGTGTGTCCATGAGCCGCGACCCTCTCCTCACGAGCTGTGGTTAAACTTAAGAAAAAATGCTCACTCGAATTTCACCCTTCACGTGCGCGCATACACCTCTCAGGCACGAGAAGTAGAACAGTGTTTTTCATTGGTGCCTACCAATTTTTGGCTTTAGTTAATCTCTCAAGCATATGTAGCCATATGTCTCATCATTAATTACCACAGACAACACATTTATGTCTCCAAACATAATTTTAATGGAAGCATAAGGGCAGTGTTTGAGAGATCGATCACGTACAAAGAAAGTACCATGTGTTGACCTCATGTAGTGTGTCACAACTCGGGGTCATACGAGTACCTTGGTGAGGTCCAATCTAACACTCACAAACCAGAACCAGTTAATCAGAGTCTTTACAAAATACAGGCCTGTTTGTTTCCTGTTACGTTAGAGCTGGAATTGAAGTTTTATTTCTGTCCAATACCATTGCGTTCTGTCATTGAGGAAGAAGACAAGAGCGCAGTTGGCATCTTACCCCCTCCAAAGAATATCGAGATGTTGTTTGATGTTATGCAGACTGGCGTATCATGCTTGGGTGGATGATCCTAGTGCTTTGAGTCATGGATCAGAGCTGTGAGTTCTTTATGAGTCATTGCTCGTCTCTCCAGGAGTGCAGTAAAGTCCTGCGTGACTGTCCTCAGCTATGTATTTAGATACATCCAGAGGAAGAACCTGCTGCAGATGTTAAAGCCTGAGCAGCTGATGCTTATGGAGACAGCACCAAAGACTTGGGCAGCACTGCAGTCCCCAGGTGGAGAGGACAACATTACAGGTAAGCCTTTATGAACACGAATGGAGTAAATGTGTTTTCCTGGTCATTTTCTGACTACATGGTTTCAGTTATTGGTTGGTAATACAGTGTCTATATGGCATTATTGCAGGATATTTGTATATCACCTTTATCTCTAAAATTAAACATTTTTAACAAAAAACACCCAAAATGTCAGTGAAATCACCCTGAATGCTCAATCCTGTGTCTTGTTTCAGATGTGCTTCATCAAGTGTCATTTTTCATGGAATCTGAATAAGCATACGGAGTTACATGCTTCTGTTGGGAAACTCCATTAGAGTTTTACTACCAGGTGTATTTACTAGCTGAAAATAACTGGAGTCTCAGATACTGGATCAGTATGTTGATTGGCTCTCTACTTCATGTATTACAAAAACAGCTTGAACTTTGCGCGTGCATCTATTCCCCAGCATTACGTTCAGGTGAACTTGATATAGGAAACATTATAAAAAGCACTCTAATAAAAAATTAGAGTATGAAGGCAGAACAGGCAATAGATTAAATATAATGAGGGCATGTTGAGTATGCAGTGACATCAGTTATTTTACAATATCTTGGATGAACATTAATTTGAATGGGATGTTCTCAAGATCTTGTTTGAAGTGTCCTTTACGGATTTTGGGGAAACAGGACAAGCACTTATGCATCAAATCTCATACGATCAGCCTCAGAATTTTGCTGATGGACTTGGACAGCACCAGACAGAGCTGCTTCTTGTTTACCGCTGCTGACATCAGTGATGTTGAAGGGATCTGTGTTGCAGTCACATCGTGTACAGCTCACCTCACTAAGTGAACTGTTGCTTTAATAAATAAATAAATAAACCAATCACCTCACTCACAGTAAACATGGTTAGACAATCAAACTTTTTTGTATGATGAAAATGAGTTGTGACATCACAGCACATAACATACAGATACCAGCCACTTAATTATAAACACCTTGATGGTGTATCACAAATTAATCACTTAATTTATGGATTCCGGCCACTACAGTATCACTTTGCTAGTCTGAATGACTTGCCTCTCATCTTTGGGCATACTTTAGCTCTGTTTTACTTATATAAAGGAGTAGCCAAAAACAAATTTTGTACCTTATTTAGCACTTATGAATCATACAGCCATTGTCCTAAATTTTCTTTTTTTTGAGAATGGAAGAATATTTAGACTGAGAAATATCACTACACTGAATTTACACTGAAAACAATATAAAATCTAACAAAGAAAACAATTCAGAATTTTTTTGTCTTTTGTGTCAACACACATTATTCCTTAGCAATTCAGACACATCAAAAGCAAACTGAACAACAGACATGTACTGGAAAATCAACAGTGTGCAAAATAATATCAGTGTAAACGCAATTTTTTTCTATTCTATTCTATTCTATTCTATTAAACCAGTGGTTCTCAAACTTTTCCTATCATTCCCCACCTCAGAAGAAAGGGAAATTCCATGCCCCACCTGTCCCATATCACCCAAACAAAATGGTAATAAAATCGAATCTAGATTCCCTCTGTTCCGCAGACATTTTAAACATCCGGGGCTTATGAAAACCGAACAGGCATTAAAACGACAGGCTTAAAAAGGTTAATTTCTTCCAATTGCTTGCGCCCTACCTGCAATACCCATGCGCCCCACTAGTGGTGCACGCCCCCCACTTTGAGAAACGCTGTATTAAACATACTTTCATCCCCTCTGTCACTATTAATAATTTGTGTCTGATGGAAACACCTTCACCTGCCACACTTCCCCCCCCTCTTCCTCAGACGTATTCCCTGAAGGGCACATTGTTGGTGGCGATGGGTTTGGGAGGATCTAGAGGCGAGTGCCTGGTGTTAGCAAAGCTCCATCCAGAGTATTTTTTATTCCACTTCTCTTCAGATCCAAGCTCAAGCATGCAGAACTTCCTCAGCTCCAGGTTCAGACTGACTGGAGAGCCAGAGGTGTCGAACTCGTCCTCTTCTCTTTAAAGGAAGATGTTCACCACAGTGACATGGACCTGTACTGCTCTTCAGGTGTTACCTTACTTAGATGAGTCAGGGAGATTAAATTCAATACCTTCACAATGAACTGCAGTACAAGATGCAGATGGATTTCCTCTGAGTGACCTTGCAGTGCCAGACCCCTCAAAACAGTAGATGCTAAATAAAAAAATAACTACAAATATGTATGTCAGCAATCAGTTGAGATAATATAGGCATCAATCCAGTATCTCTGCCATACCCACTCAAAATAATAGACTCAGGTTGTTAAATATTTAACAGGCAGAAAATGACATGGCAATTTCCACTGTTAACTAATTTGATTAAAGGGGTGTTTTTCCCCTATCAGTTACCTGCCCTCCTGCCTCTCATTGTTTAATGAATTAAACATTGTGGCCACAAGATCTCTGGTTCAAGTTTCCTTTCTAATATGGACCTCTCTCCTTGGCAACAGTGGTCAAGACAACCAGGCAGGATACAGCAACAGGTGCAGACAGCAGAGGACCATGTGCAGGCGGGAAACACAAAGGATGGGATGGATAAAATTCTCAAGTACACTTCCTTTAAGCAGCAAAGACGCAGCACATAGACCAGACTGGCTTACACAAAGTGAGATTCTGGATTCGTTATAGTGTAAAACTGCAGATTTACAAGTGGTGCCTCACATGTGTTTTTATATTTTTATTTGTGTGTGTGTGAACATCCAGTTCTCCTGCACATTGCTGGACCCTTTTGCATTATTACCATGTAGCTGCTAGCCCAATATTCCCCACACCAGACTGTGGTTTTATGTCCTGACTGTGGCTGCTTGTTGCATGACTAATTTGTTGCATGTTGCATGAGTCTGCTTTGTTTGTCTACTATTGAAACATTTTGTGTTTGGTTAAGGCAGGTTTTGAGTTTAATTATTTTTGTGTTAGATTCTGTTCAGTTCCAGGCTTCTTGTCCTAACCTTGTTGCTTGCTAGGTGTAGTTGGCTGTAGTTAAGTCCTGGTCTAAGGTGTGAATTAGGGGGTGGATACAGCACTCACTGAAATGGCTAAATTAGGACCACTCCTTATTTGTTCTAACAGTCCCACCAGGATTTTGCGGGCCTTTTTTGTGATTGTTGCGGGCTAAAATGTTTGATGTTGCGGGTGTTTTTCAAAAAAATTGCGATGGAAGTTGCGGTGTGTTTTTGCTTTTTTGTGAGTACATTGCAATAGGGAGTAAATGTTGTATGGTTTCCTCTATTTAGTAGTCCATTTTAATTATTTACCTATTTATTCAGGGTTGCCAACTTTTCAAGATCGCTTGGAGTGAGATTTGAACCTGGAGGGGGTGGCGAACATTAATTGTTGACGGGGAGGGGGTTAGCGAACGTAAGTTGTTACCGGGCGGCCTGTAAAATGGACACAAATTAAGTATTATATCGAGATTGATCGCCAGTGGTTGGCGCCAGAGTGAACTAGTAACTCATAGATATGGATCAGAGATAAATAAACTTTATCTCTGACTTTAAACTTTATCTCAGTTTAAAGTTTAAACTTATAAACTTTATCTCAGACCCTCGCCGCTTGCGTGCGCTGCAGTGACATCGCGGGCTACCGTTGCATTGTGGGGAATGTAGTGTTTGTGCGTGCAGAACACCATCGGGCGGCTGTGGCCTGCGAGCCGGTTCTAAAAATAATTAAATATCATCCAGGGGGCCATAGATAATCAATTCACATAGAGCACATATGTCAAAGTTAAGGCCCGCGGGCCTTAACTTTGACATATGTGCTCTATGTGGTATGAAATAGTTTGGGCAGGAATGATCCCTCTCAAGATTTTGTATGCCCCACCCCTTGAAACACAGGTGTTGGGACAGAGAATGCACAATGATCGCTCTCACTTTCCCTCTCACTTTAGTGTACCGGAATACTGCTTTTCCAGATCTTTTTGCCGTTATTTTCGTCGCTCATGCTGCTTTCAGTCTGGTCCTCTTGAACGTATATAGGGAAGTAAGGCGGGAGTTTGTCGACGTCACATCAAGACAACATCAGTGATTGGTCAAATTTGCGGGAAAGTTGCGGTGATTGGCTGAAGTTGCAACACCGCCTTGAATTCGCGGTTAGGGTCTGTTCTAACTTCCATTGAAGACTTCTCTAACTTCTCTGCGTTTGTTCTAGTTTCCTCCAAAGACACCAAATCTCTCAAACCCAAACCTATCTAAGTATCATCTCTTCCCTCATTTACTTTCCCCTACTAGTCTCCATAAAGCTTGTTTCTATTCTATAATGTGTCTGGCAATTCCTGTGTATGTATCTCACAGAGTTCACAGACACCATCATAGACACCATGCAACACCAGGATCCTCGTTTACCCACAACGTTCATCTCAAACACCGAGCACAGTGACAGGAGGACTCTGAAATTGCCAGTCTGCTGTCCAGAAGGCTGATGTCATCTCAGCCCTTGCATCCCTGCACTCTATACACTCCCTGGTTCTGACCCAAACCCGGATCACCCCGGAGAGCTCTGCAAGTCCAGCTGCTCCACCCTCCGTTTCTGATTCACTCAGTCTGTTCTGGCGGACTGTACACCTCTGAAGAGTTCACTTTGATCCTGGCGGAACAGTTTCCCAGTCAAATAATGTCCCAGCAGGCGTTATCGTTGCTGCATCAAGAACTCAGAAAATGCTTTCGGAGTTTAGAAGCTAACCAGACCGTTTGGAGATCTGTTCTGGTGGACTGTACACCTTTGATTAGTTCTCTGGGAAACCTGGCGGAACAGTTGAGGGCGCTGAAGAACGTTGAAGTTTCTGCCACCCATCTTGCTCAGTTTCCCGACCTAAAAGAGCAGCTTCAGCACAAACTTATCCAGGCAATAGACACAGTTTTGGGACACTTATGGGAGAAAATGTACGCTTGCTTTGAGTAATGTAAAAGTTAAAAAATTGTATTAAATGTATCTCAAATTAGTGGATGGTTTTGATAGACTACAATTGTGTAAGTCAAGTTTGCTGCTGATTTGTTGGAATGGCTCCAAGACGCCGAGCGCTACTATCATGTCCAGTGTCCTTAGAGTGTCTCTGTGGTTAACTTAAACAATGCTCACTTGAATTTCACCCGTTCATATGTGCACACACACACACTCCCAGGCATATTGAGCCATATAGCTCATGATTAATTACCACAGACAAGACATTTTCTTGTGATTATTTAAAAGTCTGTTGTCTCCAATTTTTTAATGGAAGTATAAGGGCAGTGTTTGAGAAAGAGGTCAACAGGACAAGCACTTATGCATCAAATCTCATACGAGCAGCCTCAGAATTTTGCTGATGGACTTGGACAGCACCAGACAGAGCTGCTTCATGTTTACCGCTGCTGACATCAGTGATGTTGAAGAGGTCTGTGTTGCAGTCACATCGTGTTCAGCACACCTCACTAAGCAAACTGTTGCTTTACTTTAAAAACAATACATAATCACCTCACTCACAGTAAACATGGTTAGACAATCAAACTTTTTTGTATGATGAAAATGAGATATGACGTCACAGCACATAACACATACAGATACCAGCCACTTAATTATAAACACCTTCTTGGTTGTGTATCACAGGTGTGTAGATAGTATAGATATGTAAAATGTTTACATGCACAACCAGCAGTTTCTGACCACAGGACTGCTTTTGATGGGAGGGGCAGACCACTGTCACCTTGACAGTGACGGTGTTCTTGTCTCACCTGACAAACACCAGCGTAACATGCCCAGATAATGCTGCCATTGTGCCTGTTGATTGTATGTTAGCTCACCCACATAATATGGGTCAATTCAAAAACTCATCCCTGATAAATAAAGTAATAAATAAAGATAAATAAAAGCTGGTTGAATTGTGCATGGCAAAGACGAGTTACAGTGTGTTATTTTACACATGTCCAAGTGCCTGGTAAGTTTAGGCCAGTTTTTGCACAAGTGGCTGTTGCATATAACAGTGTAGCTGCTCTTCATGTGTATAGATAATTATTTTTTTTCTAGCAACAACATCAGTGAAGTAATCACAAACATAAATAGGAAATAAATTACCAAGAAATTCCATAGTGCAACATTTTCCTCATGCAATGAAAATGTAATAAAAAGGAAAAATGAAAACCAGTACAAATAATGAAGGACATCAATAAAATATCTCCAAATGGATTCAGACCACTACAGTATCACTCTGCTAGTCTGAATGACTTACCTCTCATCTTAGGACTTACTTTAGCTGAGTTTTACATGTATTAAGAAATAGCCAAAATCACATTTTGTTCCAGTAAATGTCTATTGTCCTAAATGTTCAATTTCTGCCTTTTTTGATAATGGAAGAATATTTAGACTGAGAAATATCACTTTACACTGCAACTATTCCAAAATCTAACAAGGAAAACAATTCAGATTTTTTTTGTCCTTTGTGTCAATATGCTTGCATTATTCCTTAGCAATTTAGACATGTCAAAACCAAAAGCAAACTGTGAACATCAGATACTGGAAAATCAACAGTGTGCAAAATAATATCAGTGTAAACGCAATGTTGGGCCAACTATTCTATTAAACATACTTTGATCCCCTCCGTCACTATTCATGGAAAAACCTTCACCTGCCACACTTCCCCCCCTCTTCCTCAGACGTATTCCCTGAAGGGCACATTGTTGGTGGCGATGGGTTTGGGAGGATCTAGAGGCGAGTGCCTGGTGTTAGCAAAGCTCCGTCCGGAGTAGCCCCTCCTGTAGGCTTCCTTCTCCATGTGGGGGCACGTGCTGCTCAGCACGGCACCGCTGATCATGAGGATGACGGCAGACGCCCAGCCCAGGTAGATGGCCTGTCCCAGCTCGCGTTTGTTCGTGACGGGGATGTTGGGGTTGTAGAAGTCCCGCACTACTGTGTTGGCTACCCACGATACAGGGATGAGCACACACAGGCCTGTGATGATGAAGAGCACCCCGCCGGACAGCGCTATGCCTGCTTTGGCATGGCGATCATCCCCAGCGCACGTGGTGCACTTCATACCACAGCAGGATACCGTGCAGGACAACCAGCCCAGGAAGATGGCTACGCACATCAGCGCACGGGCAGCCTGGATATCTATGGGCAGGGCTAGCAGGGAATCATACGTTTTGCACTGCATGTGGCCAGTAGTCTGATAGACGCAGCTCATCCAGATACCCTGCCATATTATCTCTGATGTCAGGATGTTGGGCCCAATGAAAGCTGAGACCTTCCACTGGGGCAGTGCTGTCACGGCGATAGCCATCACCCAGCCCGTTACGGCAAAGGTGAAGCTGATCAACTGCATTCCTGTATTCACCATTCCTCCGCCTTCTCTGTACCACGCGTCCTCGGGCCACAACCGGGAAGACACTTTTTCTGCTGCTGCTGGTCCAGTTAGGGATACTTGGTTCACCCCTCCTCACAGGTCGACAGGTCACACGTCCAGGTCACACTACTTGCTGATCAGCTCTTCTAGAAGATTCCACTTGACTTTTAAACACTTCTGATGCTTTTATTCCACTTCTCTTCAGATCCTTCCAAGATGCCTCTCCCACAGGCGCACACACCTCCTTTGTTGTGATGTAATGAATTATGAAGGAACACTCAGTGGTAAAATTGCTTGTCCAAGCTCAATCATGCAGAACTTCCTCAGCTCCAGGTTCAGGCTGGCTGGAGAGCCAGAGGGGTCGACCTCGTTCTCTTCTCTTTAAAGGAAGATGTTCACCACAGTGACATGGACCTGTACTGCTCTTCAGGTGTTACCTTACTTAGATGAGTCAGGGAGATTAAATTCAATACCTTCACAATGAACTGCAGTCCAAGATGCAGATGGATTTCCTCTGAGTAATCTTACAGTGCCAGACCACCCAAAACAGTAAATGCTGAATAAAAATGGACTACAATTGAACAGATGTCAGTAATCAGTTGATAACAGATCCAGTATCTCTGCCCTATCCCACTCAAAAAATAGATTCAGATTGTTAAAAATTGAGAAGGCAGAAAATGTTGTGAATGCAGTTGATAGAGACCAGGCAGGCGTCAAGGCAGTCTTTGTGGAGAAATGGACCTCTCTCCAGCTGCCCAGGCCGCTGTGGGGATCCCCTCAAGTGCTGACCAGCTGGATAAAGAGGATACACACAGTGTAATGAGCCACAGGACACTTGCTCTTCGCAGACGAATATGAGACGCTTCTCTTCTGGACAACAAAATGCTGCTTGGCTGCTAACTGGCTGGTCAGAAGTACAGGTAGCCTACTCCTCTTATAACTCAGAAAGCTTTGAGTCCGGCACTACCAACGAAGTGTCAGTACCACGCTGCTCCTGAAGGAAAGTGGAGAGTAAAATGAGTGGAGAGTCAGAGATGGGGGACGGAGGGAGGGAGGGAGGGAGGGAGGGGGAGGTGTGTGGGTGGATCAATTAGTGCAAAAACATCTTTTTAAATGGCTTTTTGAGAAATGTGCTTTCGTTCCTCTGTTATGGGACAGTAATAAAAGATTTTTTTTGAAGAGGGGTACTGAATAGTTCTGTGGCATTGTGTGAAGACCAGTGGGTATGCTTAAATTGGAGGAAGAAAAATGTCAACTAGAAATGTACAGCAATCTCATCTTACTTTCTGTTGTGAAGCATTCAGACATACCCGGGTGAGAAGATGACATGGGTTTCAAAAATGAAAAATGTTTACAGATGTTTACAAAATATATGAAAGCTTTTGACTGAAAAAGAATGTTTAATTTAGATATTTTTGCTGAATATGACATGTAACATAAGAATGTATAAGTACTTTTTTTTATTAATGTATTTATTTTGAGATGACATGACCATTTCCACTGTTATTAACTAATTTGGTTAAAGGGGTATTTTCCCCTATCAGTTACCTGCCCTCCTGCCTCTCCATTTTCAATGAATTAAACATCACGGCAGCAAGATCTCTAGTTCAGGTTTCCTTTCTAATGTGGACCCCTCTCCTAGGCAACAGTGGTCATGACAACCAGGCAGGACACAGCAACAGGTCCTTCACAGAGGACCAGGTGCAGGTGGCAAACACAAAGGATGGGATGGATAGAATTTTAAAGTACACTTCCTCTAAGCAGCACATAGACAAGACTGGCTTACACAGAGTGAGATTCTGGATTAGTTATAGTGTAAAACTGCAGATTTACAAGTGAAAAACATACAAGAATGAGCCTGACTCCATACTGGGGGTCTGTATCTATCTACTTATGACCTAGGAACTCACGTCTTTCCATATTTGCTATTGATGTTATATTTCTATATTTCTTGCTTTTTGTTTCAAGGGTTAGGGGTAGGGTTACACCACAGCTGTAATTTGGTTGTACATCACATTAATACATCATCACAGCCATGATGTTATTCGCAACTGTAGCAGCGGCGAACAGTGGCGAACGTAAAATATGTTACTGGGGGGGGGGGGGGGTAAAATGGACACATAGCGTGAAAAAAAGATGGATTTAAAGTGTGCAGAAACAGTCTACAGTTGTGATCAAATTTATTCAACCCCCACTGAAATAAAGTGTTTTGGCCAGTTTGACATTGATTTTGATCATTTCAGTCATCTTATTTACAATTATATCAAAGAGGCACTTATAAATTAGACAAACATAACATAATATTTATGATGGAATAACCACAAATGTCTTTACTGTGCTCACATCATTATCAGTTTTATTCAACCCCCTAGTGACATTATTTTTTAGTACTTAGTACAACATCCTTTTCCAGTTATGACAGCTTTCAAGCGTGAAGCATAGCTTGACACAAGTGTCTTGCAGCGACCTATGGGTATCTTAGCCCATTCTTCATGGGCAAAAGCCTCCAGTTCAGTCACATTCTTAGGCTTGCGCACTGCAACTGCCTTCTTTAGGTCCCACCAGAGGTTCTCAATTGGATTTAAGTCTGGTGATTGCGATGGCCACTCTAGAATGTTCCAGCCTTTCATGTTCAACCATGCTCTAGTGGACTTGGATGTGTGCTTCGGATCATTGTCCTGTTGGAAGGTCCAACGTCTCCCAAGCCGCAGGTTTGTGACTGACTCCATCACATTTTCCTCCAAGATCTCCTGGTACTGAAGGGAATTCATGGTACCCTGCACACGTTGAAGCTTTCCTGTACCATTAGAAGCAAAACAGCCCCAAAGCATAATTGACCCCCCGCCATGCTTCACAGTAGGCAAGGTGTTCTTTTGTTCATAAGCCTGGTTCTTCCTTCTCCAAACATAGCGCTGGCCCAAACAGTTCTAATTTAGTTTCATCTGACCACAGTACACTGTTCCAAAACCTTTGTGGCTTGTCCACATGACTTTTGGCATACTGCAGTCGACTTTTCTTGTTCTTTGGAGTCAGCAAGGGGGTGCGTCTGGGCGTTCTGGCATGGAGGTCTTCGTTATGCAGTGCGCGCCTTATTGTCTGAGCTGAAACTTCAGTGCCCACATCTGACAGGTCTTTTTTCAGTTCCTTAGCAGTCACGCGGGGATTTTTCTCCACATTACGCTTCAGGTAGCGCACAGCAGTCGCGGTGAGGATCTTCTTTCTGCCACGACCAGGTAACGTTTCCACTGTGCCCTTTAACTTGAACTTGCGAATGATACTTCCGATAGTGTCTCTTGGAATATTTAACAACTTCGCAATCTTTTTATATCCATTGCCATTCTTGTGAAGAGCAATAACCTCTTCTCGTCTTCTGGGACAATTCTCTTGCCTTCACCATGCTTGGAAACACACCAGTAGATGTCTAGAAGGAGCTGAGTATCACAGTCCTTTTAAATCTGCCTAATTGGTGCTTATCATGCTTGATTGCTGCTCGTTGACATCCACAGATGTTTTCAATACCTGATGGAAAACACTGGAATGAACCTCTGTTCTTAGGAGTGGTAGTCGTAAAGGGGTTGAATAATTGTGTCAATGAAGAAATCACAAAAAGGCCATTTAATACTTTATGACAAAAAAAATTGATGCTATCTTAGTTGCATTTAGTTCTTTAACAAGTCCTTGTAAGATTTCATTATGAACACAATTACAAATGTGCACTGAATTCCATAAAACCCTTCGCAGCATTGGGGGTTGAATAAATTTGATCACAACTGTAAATAGTCGTTTGAACTAACCTAGTGAAAAACGGGACATTAAATGATTTTTTTTGCCGTTACCGAATATTAAAAAGAAGGAAAAACGAGACAAACCGGCACAGCCCCGGAATACCGGGACAGTGACGTGAAAACCAGGACAGTCCCGGGAAAACCGGGACAGGTGGCAACCCTAACAAAACAATAACAGGTATTCTGATAAGATCACTTAATACTGATGTACATGAAAGATCACAAGTTTTGTCTTTATATCAATCACATATCACAGTGTTCAAATGGTCCTTTGTTCCTGTGGTTCTTTGTCCTTAAGGGCTGGAAAGCTGAATACTGGTTTCAAGAATAATTACCCTATCATTAGTTGAAATGTTGTCGAGTTTGGTGTCTTTAGACTGAGTTCACCGAGCTGGTTCTAGTAGGCTATGTCCCAATTCCACGTACAGTTCAAATTTGGAGTTACAAAGATCTCTGAAATATTTGCATCTTCAATTCTGGATTTTAACACAGGACTCCCAAGGTGTTGTAAATTGGGTTTAAACTTTGGTCAATCAGATAAGGTTGGAATTTAGAGTTTTATGAGTGTAGGTCCTTCCTGACTGTGGTCCCAGTGTCCTCCAAAAGAAGATTGATTTTGACCAGAACTCTTAGATGGCCTCTCTCCCAAGCTCAGGAGATCAAATAAGGTCAGAATTCTAAGCTTTTTGGAGACAAAATACATTGTGAATGTGGATCCTTTGAAGCCTGTTGCTGACTAAAGAATCAGTGTTTACCTTTACATACAATCAAAGAGATTTGGGCTGGCCAGTTTCTCACATTCAGCAGGGAATGGAATCCATTCTGGGTGTCATACAAAATAAATGCTTTTGGGCTGTCTCCACTACACAATGCATGGCATCAAGGACTTTTAAACAACGGTTCTACAAAATAAAATACAAAATATAGAAAAGGAGTCCAAAATGTATTGATGTTTTTTAAATATGTTTTAATATTTGTACATATTACACAACATATATTGCATACTGGTCCCCATGGTAGTATGCAGTATAGCAGGGGTGCACAACATACGTGCACAACCTCCGTTGCGGCCCGCCGGTTGATAAATAATTTGGCCCGCCGACGAACGATGAACCAGCAGTGTTGTTTTCTGGGCTACCGCGGGAGTAAGTAAGCATTAAGAATCGATCGCGACATAATTTGTCTCCATTTTACACTACTCGCCACCCCCCCGGTCGACAATTTAAACTCGCGCCCTTCAAGCAGCTTAACATTTATTTTTGGCCCTGCTCCTCCTTCAAGTTGTGCATCCCTGCAGTATAGTATCCAGTTATATAGTATCCATACGCAGGTCACAAGGATGTATAAATGTTCCGTCACTTGTGAGAGATTTTCTGCTACTGTTGCATGATGGGATGCAGTACACCGAGAAAATAACTGGTTACATACTAGAGGATTTGGTGTCATATGCTCTTTCAAACACAGACAATCGTGGGTTGCATGACGGGAATGCAATCCAAGAAAACTCGCATACTGGAATATTTTGCTCGAGTAGTACGTCATCCGGGTGTCTTTCGTGTACTGGAAAAAAAATCGGTCTACTGTATTTTTGGTATTCTTGGTCTACTGTATTGGTATACTGTATTTTTTATGGCATACTGGTTTTTGGTCCATTCAGTATGCGAGTAGTATGCAGTAGGTTATTTGTAACACACCCCTACGCTATTTCCAACAGAGCCACAGACTAAGGCTGTGTTCAAAATAGATTACTACATACTGGATACTGCATACTGGACTGAGTATATACTGGATACTGCATACTGGTCCTCGTAGTAGTATGCAGTACAGTTTCCAGTATGCGACAAAAGCAAAGCATACTACGGGGTCACGTGATCGTAGCATTGCATGATGGGATGCAGTACACCACGAAGATAGCTCTGTTTGCGTACTGGAATATTTTGCGGAAGTAGTAGGTCATCCGGGTATGTTTCGCGTACTGGAAAATTTCATTTTGGTCACATACTGCATACGGCATACTGATTTGGGGCTCGATCAGTACGCCAGTAGTATGTAGTAGGCTATTTCGAACACAGCCTAAGTTCCCCAACAAATAACTTGTTGCTATGCAACAAGTAAGGACCCAAGTAAGGATATTAGAGGGAAAAAAGGAATCATGAGTGAACGCTCAAACAGCCCAAAACAGAATGCCGTCGAATCAACACTTGATAGAGATGCTTTAGGGCCATTTCAAACACCAGATGCCCGGTCACAAACATCCCATCATCCTTCACACTGCTCCAGTAAGAGATCAACATCAACAGTCACCGCCAGAGCATGCACAGGCACAGCTAGAATTTGCTGAGAAATAAGCCAGCATAAAGAATCAAAAAGCTGAACTCGAAGCCAATCTCCACCTCCTCAGCTGCCAGAAGAATGCTGCTGTCTGCGAGGCTGAAGCAGCCGCCTATGAGGAGGAAGAGGAAATTGAAAGCGGGGAGAAGCAACACGGGCCACGCGTTCCAGAACAGCCCCTCAATGCAGCTGAACGAGCTGGTAACTATGTTCAGCAACATGCAGAGCTGTTCCACAGTCAACCGCAGCCACTGAAACAGGAGCCAGTGGAGCCCCAAAGAACACTCAGACGTCAAGATGTCGGAACCGGACCAGCTGATCGCCAGCATTCGATGCAGAATATCACCAACATCAAACGTGAAGAATCCAGCGTGAGGCCCCCACTCAGGGCATATACTGACAACCTACAGACGCCCACCAACCCCAAGAGAGTGACCTCACATGAGCCTCAAAAAGCACAAGATCTTGCCAGGTATCTCATGCAGCGAGAGCTCATCAGCTCCGGCCTTCTCAAGTTTGATGACCGTCCCGAACACTACTGGTCATGGAAAGCATCCTTTGTGACCGCCACTCAAGATCTAAACCTCTCCCATAGAGAGGAGTTGGACTTGTTAGTTAAATGGCTTGGTGCCGAATCAGCTGAACATGCAAAGATGGTCCGCTCAGTGCACATCCTCAATCCCATCAACGGCCTCAGCATGGCGTGGCAACGCCTGGAGGACTGTTATGGCACATCAGAGGTCATCGAATATGCATTGCTAAAAAAGCTTGAAGAATTTCCTAAGCTAACCAACAAAGACAACGTCAAGCTCCTGGAATTGGGCAACATCCTGCTTGATTTAGAATGCGCGAAGGCAGATGGATTCCTCCCTGGCCTCGCTTTCCTAGACATGGCCCGGGGGGTAAACCCCATTGTGGAAAAGTTTCCCCATAGGCTCCAAGAGAAATGGATGACCAAGGGGTCCAGGTTCAAGGAAGAACACGGGGTAGCTTTCCCTCCATTCCCGCTCTTCTCAGAGTTCGTCCGCCAACAGGCCAAGGTCCGGAATGACCCCAACTTTGCCTTCACCACCTACACGCTGGCAAACCCAACAAGGTCACAAAGCCCAGCCAGAAAGCTACAGTCGCCGTGTACAAGACGGATGCTACATCCATATACAGTGATGGCCATGCCAGCTCCACAGAGAAGAAAACTACTGAACCTGATCGTGAATGTCCTCTACACAAAAAGCCACACCCACTCAAAAAGTGTAGGGCTTTCAGACTAAAGACTATTGACGAACGTAGGGCATACCTGAAAGACAACCACATATGCTACAAGTGCTGTGGGTCAACTGAGCACATTGCAAAAGACACTGCACTGAGTGCAATAGTGAAAGACACATAGCAGCTCTCCACCCTGGCCCGCCACTACCTGCAGAGAGCATCAAAGCAGACAAGGAGGAAAGAGAGGAGCCAACTGAGGACATACCAGCAGCCGTCTCCAACTGCTGCACCGAGGTTTGCGGTAATACAGATACCCCACGCTCGTGCGCCAAGAAATGTGAAATGAAAATGAAATGTGAAATATTTTGTCAATTGTGATTTTTACACCCCAATTGAAATTTGTCCTCCGCGTTTAACCCATCTGTGCAGTCAGAACACACACACACACACACTAGTGGTTACTAGGGGGCTGTGGATCACACATGCCCAGAGCGGTGGGCAGCCCTAGCAGTGCTGGACGAACAGAGTAACAAGTCTCTCGCAAAGGCAGAGTTCTTCAACCTCTTTGGGGTCAAAGCCAGCCCAGCACCATACACGCTGAAAACCTGCTCGGGGACTTTAAAGACCTCTGGCAGGTGAGCCTACAACTTCGTGCTCGAGTGCATGGATGGAAAACTGGACCTCCCACTCCCCACGCTGATCGAGTGTGACATGGTGCCTGATGACAGATCAGAAATTCCATCACCAGATGTGGCATACAACCACCCACACCTCCAGCCAGTCGCGCACAAGATTCCCGCTGTGGACCCTGACGCACCTATCCTCCTGCTCTTAGGAAGGGACATCCTAAGAGTCCACAAGGTACGGGAGCAGATCAACGGGCCACACAACGCTCCTTACGTGCAACGGTTCGACTTAGGATGGACAAAGAGGTCTACCAGGATGATGACCACAGCTGGGTAGCACCTCTGCTATTCCGGTCGCCAGGACGACTTCTTCCCAGCAATCGGGGACAAGCAGTGAGTCGTCTAGCCTCACTCAGGAAGACTCTGGAGAAAAAGCCAGAAATGAAAAACCACTACACTGAGTTCATGCAGAGAATGTTGGACAATGACCAAGCTGAGCGTGCACCACCCCTGGAGCCAGGTAAAGAACACTGGTACCGGCCGACGTTCGTTGTGTACCACCCAAAGAAGCCGGGTCAGATTAGAGTAGTGTTCGACTCGAGCGCCGAATTCGAAGGCACCAGCCTGAATATTGTACTCCTCAGCGGCCCTGATCTGAACAACATGCTGCTAGGGGTGCTCCTTAGATTCAGAAAAGAGCCAATCGCCATTAAACTGTTCGCTAGCTGTCTAGTTCTGCACCAGTAACACAGCCCGAGGACAGCATAATCTCGATAGTTAATATGCCATATCAAATATTGCTCCCAGGATCATTGGGAGTCGTCACAGCGGATCAAACTCCTCCATCTGGCCCTGTCCTGACTGTCCTCCTCTGACACACCAGCCATGACATCCATAAACCACTTCTTAGGTCTACCTCTCCTCCTCTTGCCTGGAAGTTCCATCCTCAAGACCCTCCTGCCAATATACCTCTCCTCCCTCCTCTATACATGTCCAAACCCTCTCAATCTCGCTTCTCTAACTTTATCTCCAAAACATGCTACATGTGCTGATCCTCTAATAAACTCATTTCTGATCCTATCCTACCTCGTCCCTCAAAATGAGAATCTCAACATCTTCACCTCACTCATAGTAAACATGGTTAGACAATCAAACTTTTTTGTATGAAGAAAATGAGTTGTGACATCACATAACATACAGGTACCAGCCACTTGATGACGTGGTGCGTCATGGCCTGGTGGTTAGGTCTTGTGACCGGAGGGTCGTGGGTTCGATTCCCAGACCTGAGGCCATTACTGAGGTGCCCCTGAGCAAGACCCTTAACCCTCAATTGCTCACTTGTATTAAAAAAAAGTAAGTCGCTCTGGATAAGAGCGTCTGCCAAATGCCAATATAATTAAAAACACCTTGGTGGTGTATCACAAATTAATCACTTCATTTATGGATTCCGGCGCAGGTCGTTCGGTCCAGTGCTGCACATTGCCCCGCTGGAGCTCATCTCTGGACCGTCTCCCTGTGTCGGTGCTAGTGGAGTGGATGCTGTTTTGTTTCCGTTGAGAATGGAGAATAAAGACCATTCAATGCAACCCTCGCCTTCGGCCGCCTCTGTTCCCCCATTACAGAATGTGCAGCCTGGAGCGGCCGGAGGCGAGGAGCTCTCCCCTTTGGAGATCCTAGCTCATCAGGGGAGGGCTCTAGGTAAGCTGCAGCAGGAGCTGCAAGAGCTCCGCGCAGTCCTTTCTACCCTAACCACTTGTATGCAGACTTTATCTGTGCAGGCTACCACAGAGAGGACCAGACCCGTTAGAGCTCACATCGCCCCTCACGAGTCATATGGAGGGGATCCCGAGCGGTGCAAAGGGTTTTTGGTACAGTGCCAACTGTCCTTCACCAACGGATCGCCGGTCGGGGAGGAAGAAAAGGTCGCATTCTTGATATCATGCCTGTCAGGCAAAGCTTTGGACTGGGGCGCAACCCAGCTCACCGGTAATGCTCCCTTCCTTGATAA
The DNA here is from genome assembly GCF_052324685.1 of Brachyhypopomus gauderio. Classification (NCBI taxonomy): domain Eukaryota; kingdom Metazoa; phylum Chordata; class Actinopteri; order Gymnotiformes; family Hypopomidae; genus Brachyhypopomus; species Brachyhypopomus gauderio. The sequence goes on along the minus strand of NC_135216.1, from coordinate 15,891,505 downwards.
CTATGATTCTTTTGCGCTCTGTCCTCCCCCCGGGTGTATGTACAATCCACCAGCATCGAGAGTCCGAACATCAAAGCCAACCAGGACATCCCTGCTCCATATTGTGACCTAGCAGAGGTTTCCAGCTCCTCCAGGGCTGCTCAGCTCCCCCCTCACCGCCCTTGGGACATCACGCGCAAGCCCGCTTCCACTCCTCCGCGCGGTCGTGTCTACCCGCTTTCACAAGAGGAGGAGAAGGTAATGGGTCAGTATATAAAGGAGGCACTCGCGCAGGGCTATATTACTCCCTCCACTTCGCCCGCCTTAGGCAGCGTCTTCTTCGTTAAGAAGAAAGACGGAGGATTGAGGCCATGCGTAGATTATCGGGGACTCAATTCCCTCTTAGTGAATTTTTCCTACCCGCTGCCTCTAGTGCCTTCGACACTGGAGCAGTTGCGGTCAGCGAGAATTTTCACTAAACTCGATCTACGCAGCGCCTACAATCTCGTCCGCGTTCGCAAAGGGGATGAGTAGAAGACGGCGTTTAGTACTGCGACCGGTCGTGAAATGGACTCAGCCTCACACACGGTGCAAGCTCCAGAGGTTTCTGGGCTTCGCAAATTTTTATAGGCGGTTCATTCGCGCTTATAGCCAAATCGCGAGGCCACTTACTGACCTGTTGCGCGGGGGAGGGAAAAAGCTAAGCTGGACAACAGAGGCTACGAAGGTGTTCGCGGATCTTAAGAAGGCAATTATACAAGCACCCGTACTACACCAACCAGATCTCAACAAGCCATTCATAGTGGAGATAGACGCCTCCAATGTTGGTGTAGGCGCTGTATTATCACATCGCCTGAAGAAAAACAGCACGCTCAGACCGATAGCCTTCTATTCGAAGAAGCTAACCACAGCAGAACGCAACTACGGTGTGGGCGACCGTGAGCTGCTGGCTATGCATAAGGCTTTCGGCGAGTGGTGTCACTGGCTCGAGGGGGCAAAACTCACTTTTACGGTCATTACTGACCACAAGAACCTAGAATACATAAAAACCACCAAACGCATGAACGCTCGCCAAGTCCGATGGTCACTGTTCTTCTCCAGATTCCGCTTCCAGGTTACGTTTTGGCCTGGGGAGAAGAACCAGCAAGCAGATGTGCTATCTAGGTCCTTCCAGGCAGTAAGGAATCCACCAGTGACGAGCCAGTGTTAAACTCTGAGTGTTTCCTGGGAACCGTGGATTGGGAGATCGACAGGGCGATTGCTGCAGCGAATCCATACCGCAGGTACGTGCCTCTCGCACAGCACACTGCCCTTATCACCTGGGCACACACGTCGGTGGGAACGGGACATCCCGGGGCCAAGACAGCCCAGCTATTGGGAGCCAGGTATTGGTGGCCTGGATTACACCGCAACATGCTGAACCACGTAGCATCCTGCACTGTGTGCACGCAAAGCAAGGTGCCGCGCACACATCCTGCGAGCAAGCTCCTTCCTCTCCCTGTGCCCGAGCAGCCGTGGACGCACATCGCCCTTGACTTCATCACCGATCTCCCTCCGTCTGAAGGTAACACTGTCATATTGGTGGTGATAGACAGGTTCTCGAAGATGGTTCGGTTCCTCCCACTGGCTAGCCTGCCCACCGCGTGGGAGACGGCGGATCTTATGTTTCGGCACATATTCCGGCAGTTCGGTCTGCCGGAATATATCGTGTCGGACAGGGGTCCAGAGTTTACCTCGCGTGTGTGGCGGGAGTTCCTGTCTAAATTGGCTATCACAGTCAGCCTAACATCTGGATATCATCCTCAGGCCAACGGACAGGTGGAACGCGCCAACCAGGAAGTAGGGAGATTCCTGCAAGCATACTGCAGTGAACATGCAGACACGTGATGCGCTCTGCTGCCATGGGCCGAATACGCATAGAACTCGCTTACCCATTTCAGCACGGGGAAAACACTGTTCGAGTGCGTGTTCGGTTGCCAACCTCCTCTGTACCTCTGGAACACTGCCTCCTCCGATCAGCCCATAGTGGAGGAGTGGTGCAGAAGGAGGGTGTGGGAGGACACCCATCGGCGCCTGAGGGAGGCGATTAGACGGTTTAAACACAAGGCGGACCGCAGAAGGAGCGAGGCTCCCTCCTACCAGGTGGGTGACAAGGTGTGGGTGTCCACTGGAGATGGACGCCTGGGCAGGAGAGGCAAGCTAGGGGAGAGGTGCGCAGGCCCCTACGTTATTATCCTCAAGCGCGTCAACCAGATAACGTACAAGATCAGCCTGCCCGAAGACCGGCGCGCTTCTCGCACGTTCCATGTGTCCGCCTTGAAGCCATACAGAGACGGGCTTCTGAGGGATATGGTGAGGACGGCGCTGCCCTCTCCGTTGCAGCTGTCTGACGGCCCTGCCTACCTCGTGGAGAGGCTAGTAGACTCCAGGCTTCGCAAGGGACGGATGCAGTACCTGGTGGACTGGGTTGGCTACGGTCCTGACTTTCACAGGGAACATCCGGATCGGCGGGCCCCGAGGAGACCGGGGCGGCCCCGTGGTAGTCGGTGGGAGGGGCTCTTGGGGGGGGCTCTGTCACAATGGGGAGGCCAGCTCGCCACCAGAGGGCGCGTGTCACAGTTTGCACTCCCTCACAACACACGCCCCTGAGCACCAAACCACTCCCTCGGTCCCAATCACCGCATTACTAGCACCTGTCCCTGTTTATGTTGTGCACCTATTTATTCCCGCATGTCGTTCGGTCCAGTGCTGCACATTGCCACGCTGGAACTCATCTCTGGACCGTCTCCCTGTGGACCGTCTAGTGGAGTGGACGCTGTTCTAGTTTGCAGTTTTGCAGTGGTTTCAGTTTGGATGTTTTGTTTCCGTTGAGAATGGAGAATAAAGACCATTCAATGCAACCCTCGCCTTCGGCCGCCCCTGTTCCCCTGTTACATAAAGGAGTAGCTGTGACGTCGGGGGCGTCGGGACAGAGGCAGCCGGAGACGTGGGTTGGACAGAAGGTGGTTTATTATCCATGGCAACCAGTAACACTCGTAGCGCATACACAGCACGTAATGCACGGTAAAGCTCGTAGCGCATACACTGTAGATGCAAGGTAAAGTTCGTAGCGCATACACTGTAGATGCAAGGTAAAGCTCGTAACTCATACACTGGAGATGCAAGGTAAAGCTCGTAACGCATACACTGGAGATGCAAGGTAAAGCTCGTAGCGCATACACTGTGGATGCAAGGTGAAGCTCGTACACACACGGTAGGGACGTGCTGTCAACCAGAGACGCTCGTGTAGCGGCAATGTGCAGCACTGGACCAGACGACCTGCGGGCTAAAGAAGGCAAAGTAAACAAGGAACAGGTGCTCAGTATGATGGTGATTGCGACTGTGGGAGTGGCTGCGTGCGCAGGGGTGTGTGCTGGGATCGGCTGCTGGCCGGGTTGCGCGCCCTCTGGTGGCGACCCAGCCCCCTCACCGTGACAGTAGCCAAAAACTAATTTTGTACCTTATTTAGCACTTATGAATCATACAGCCATTGTCCTAAATTTTCATTTTTTTGAGAATGGAAGAATATTTAGAAATATCACCTTACTTTGAATTACACTGAAAACATAATATAAAATCTAACAAAGAAAACAATTAAGATTTTTTTGTCCTTTATGTCACGGTGACAGCTCCGGACCCTTCCCTGTGGGCGTGTCATGACGTCGTCTGCGTGCTGTTATGTCCATGTTTGTACTTCCGTGGGTGTGGGTTGTTTGTGAGCGTGTTCGTTTGTTACACCTGTGCCTTGTCTCGAGGTCACGTGGGTCTGTGTAACTCACTTATTTAATGTGCGTTCACGCAGTGTCGTGTGCTCGTCTTTGTCTAAGTTTCATGCCAGTGTGAGTATCGCATTGTTGTGCTTGCACCACCGCAGTGAAGCTACGTGTCTATTGTTGAGTAAAGTTCGTGTTTGCACCCCATCATCTACGTGTCGTGTCCGTTCCTCCGCACGTCACAGAAAGACGAGCCAAAGATAAAGAGGTATGCCTGGATACGCCACCCGGGCGCCTAAAGGGAAGAGAAAGAGCCGTCGCCACCACGGCTCTTCCCCGGTCCGTCACCACGAAGCCCCTGTCTCCGAGCAGGAGATGATGAGGAACCCGTTGTGCGCGTACATGCTCTGCGCGGCTCGGGAAGCGGAGGACGCGGAGATGGCAGAACACCTACGCCAATCCGCGGTCCGCATGTGGAGGGACCAGGACCTCGCCGCGTCCCTAGAGCCCCCGCACCGGGCGGTAAGAGGCGGCAGGAACGAACCCCCGCACGCGTATTCTCCCATGCCAGTGCCCGAGAGCGCAGAGCAAGGAGAGGATAGCGCGCTGCTCCCGGTCTTCCCCGAGGAAGAAGAGACCGATGAGCCGTTTTGGGTGGGCATGGGCGCCTTTTCCCTCACCCCTCCCGAGGAAGAGGAGGAAGAGTCCTATCCCCCCTCAATGTGCTCGAAGAGCACGGTGGATTACGGGGGTGAGGAAGGCAGTCTCCCACCGTCGGAGGGCGAGACGGAGGGGACGGACTCCGAGGAGGAGGAGTATTCCCCGTCAATGTGCTCACGGACCACGGTCTGCTACGGAGAGGAAGACGTCAGTGCTCCGCCATCGGAGTGCGAGGCGACAGGCGTGGACTCCGAGGAGGAGTATTCCCCGTCCGTATGCTCGGAGAGCACCGTTCGTTACGGGGGGGATGACGTCAGTCCCCTCCCATCCGACTACGGTGAGGAGAGCGAGGGGGAGAGCCCTCCGTCTGTATGTTCGCTCCCGACGGTTTACAAAGGGGGAGGGAGCGGACCGGACAGTTCGTTCGCATCGGTGAGTGGGGATTCCTGCGGGGAGGAGCCCATGGACCACTCCCGATGCGAGACCCCCGCTCGGTCCATGGACTGGAGCGTGGCCGAGGAGGAGGAGACGGATATGGACACCACCCCCGATACCGGTTCAAGAGGGGGCTGGCCTGGCAAGGGAGGGGCTTCCTACGGGAGATTCCCGGAGAGGGAGCGCCGGCAGGCCTATCGCGCAGCAAGCCCCTACGGTTCTCCCGGAGGAGGGAGTCACGGACCCGGGAGGAAGGTCGCCGTGAGACCCGCCGGTCGCGCTGCCTCCAAGCGGGCTAAAAGTCGCGCTGCACCTCGCGCGTCCGCCAGGTGTGCTGCCCCCAGGCGGTCGACCAGTCGCACTGCACCCCGCGCGTCCGACCAAAGCACGGCACCCAAGCGGTCGGACAGTCACGCCGCCCCTCGAGCGCCCGCCAGAGGGACTGGTCCCAAGCGGTCGACCAGTCGCGCTCCACCCAGCGCGTCCGCCGGCCGTGCGGCACCTGGCGGTGAGCGGGCGCAACAGGCGGGAGGAGCACCGCCTGCTGCAGCGTCTCCAGCCCTCGGAGCCTTCGCGCCGCTACTGGCGTTGCCTCAGGCGGGAAGCCTGGCTTCGGGGCTGAATGTGTGTGTTCCGGTGTTTCTGTCTGTCCCCTTGTGTCTCCCTAACCCACTGTTCCCTTTTGTGCCATTTGTGTTTCATGTTCCAGTGTGTGTGTTTGTCAGCGTGCCATTGTTTAATGTTTTCTCCCCTGTCTTCCCAGGGAGGGTGTGCTAGAGCTGTTCGCGGTGGTTCCCGCCGTCGGGGGTGACTGCTCTCGGAGGCTCACGATCCCGGCGGCTCCGGACCTGCCCCGTCGGTGTTGGTTCGGGGCTTCCCAGCTACGCGGGACGCTCCGGGAGTAGCGAGCCCCTGGCGGAGGGTTCTGTCACGGTGACAGCTCCGGACCCTTCCCTGTGGGCGTGTCATGACGTCGTCTGCGTGCTGTTATGTCCATGTTTGTACTTCCGTGGGTGTGGGTTGTTTGTGAGCGTGTTCGTTTGTTACACCTGTGCCTTGTCTCGAGGTCACGTGGGTCTGTGTAACTCACTTATTTAATGTGCGTTCACGCAGTGTCGTGTGCTCGTCTTTGTCTAAGTTTCATGCCAGTGTGAGTATCGCATTGTTGTGCTTGCACCACCACAGTGAAGCTACGTGTCTATTGTTGAGTTCGTGTTTGCACCCCATCATCTACGTGTCGTGTCCGTTCCTCCGCACGTCACACTTTGTGTCAATACACTTACATTATTCCTTAGCAATTCAGACACATCAAAAGCAAACTGTGAACAACAGACATGTACTGGAAAATCAACAATGTGCAAAATAATATTATAGAGGAGGGAGGACAAAAATTTTATAATTTGTCATTATTTTATTATGTTTGTTTCCTTTTTATCTTTAATTTCTTTTAACATTTTCTTTTTGTCTTATCTTTGCTTCCTTTTAATCTTTCTTTTTATTTATTCTGTAAAGCTCTTTGAGTTGCATGTAGGTATGAACGGTGCTATAAAATAAAGATTATTATTATTATTATTATATCAGTGTAAACGCAATTTTTGCCCAACTATTCTATTAAACATACTTTCATCCCCTCTGTCACTATTCATCATTTGTGTCTGATGGAAACACCTTCACCTGCCACACTTCCTCCCCTCTTCCTCAGACATATTCCCTGAAGGACACATTGTTGGTGGCGATGGGTTTGGGAGGATCTAGAGGCGAGTGCCTGGTGTTAGCAAAGCTCCGTCCAGAGTATTTTTTTTTATATTATACTTCTCTTCCAACCAGAGAACATCCAGTTCTTCTGCACATTGCTGGACCTTTCACATTATTACCATGTAGCTGCTAGCCCAATATTCCCCACACCAGACTGCGGTTTTATGTCCTGACTGTGGCTGCTTGTTGCATGACTAATTTGTTGCATGATGCATGAGTCTGCTTTGTTTGTCTACTATTGTAACATTCTGTGTTTGGTTAAGGCAGGTTTTGAGTTTAATTATTTTTGCGTTAGATTCTGTTCAATTCCAGGCTTCTTGTCCTAACCTTGTTGCTTGCTAGGTGTAGTTGGCTGTAATTACTCACTTGAGGTGTAGTTAAGTCCTGGTCTAAGGTGTGAATTAGGGGGTGGATACAGCACTCATTGAAATGGCTAAATTAGGACCACTCCTTATTTGTTCTAACTTCCATTGAAGACGTCTCTGTGTTTATTCTAGTTTCCTCCAAATACACCGAATCTCTCAAACCCAAACCTATCTAAGTATCATCTCTTCCCTCATTCACTAGTCTCCATAAAGCTAATTTCTATTCTATAATGTGTCTGGCAATTCCTGTGTATGTATCTCACAGAGCTCACAGACACCATCATAGACACCATGCAACACCAGGAACCTCGTTAACCCACAACGTTCATCTCAAACACCGAGCACAGTGACAGGAGGACTCTGAAATTGCCAGTCTGCTGTCCAGAAGGCTGATGTCATCTCAGCCCTTGCATCCCTCCACTCTATACACTTCCTGGTTCTGACCCAAACCCGGATCACCCCGGAGAGCTCTGCAAGTCCAGCTGCTCCACCCTCCGTTTCTGATTCACTCAGTCTGTTCTGGCGGACTGTACACCTCTGATGATTTCACTTTCACGCCCAGCAGGCGTTATCGTTGCTGCATCAAGAACTCAGAAAATGCTTTCGGAGTTTAGAAGCTAACCAGACCGTTTGGAGATCTGTTCTGGTGGACTGTACACCTTTGATGAGTTCTCTGGGAAACCTGGCGGAACAGTTGAGGGTGCTGAAGAACGTTGAAGTTTCTGCCACCCCTCTTGCTCAGTTTCCCGACCTAAAAGAACAGCTTCAGCATAAACTTATCCAGGCAATAGACACAGTCTTGGGACAGTTAAGAGAGAAAATGTACGCTTGACTTGAGTAATTTAAAAGTTAAAAAATTTTATTAAATGTATCTCAAATTAGTGGATGGTTTTGATAGACTACAATTGTATAAGTCGAGTTTGCTGCTGATTTGTTGGAATGGCTCCAAGACGCCGAGTGCTACCATCATGTCCAGTGTCCTTAGAGTGTTTCTGTGGTTAACTTAAACAATGCTCACTTGAATTTCACCCGTTCACATGCAAACACACACTTCTCCGGCTGGAGTAGTGGAACAGTGTTTCACTACACACAGTTTGTGCCTACCAGGTGCTCCACATTATAGCGTTAGCTCATCTCCCAGGCATATTGAGCCATCTGACTCATGATTAATTACCACAGACAATACATTTTCTTGTGATTATTTAAAAGTCTGTTGTCTCCAATTTTTTAATGGAAGTATAAGGGCAGTGTTTGAGAAAGAGGTCAACAGGACAAGCACTTATGCATCAAATCTCATACGAGCAGCCTCAGAATTTTGCTGATGGACTTGGACAGCACCAGACAGAGCTGCTTCATGTTTACCGCTGCTGACATCAGTGATGTTGAAGAGGTCTGTGTTGCAGTCACATCGTGTTCAGCACACCTCACTAAGCAAACTGTTGCTTTACTTTAAAAACAATACATAATCACCTCACTCACAGTAAACATGGTTAGACAATCAAACTTTTTTGTATGATGAAAATGAGATATGACGTCACAGCACATAACACATACAGATACCAGCCACTTAATTATAAACACCTTCTTGGTTGTGTATCACAGGTGTGTAGATAGTATAGATATGTAAAATGTTTACATGCACAACCAGCAGTTTCTGACCACAGGACTGCTTTTGATGGGAGGGGCAGACCACTGTCACCTTGACAGTGACGGTGTTCTTGTCTCACCTGACAAACACCAGCGTAACATGCCCAGATAATGCTGCCATTGTGCCTGTTGATTGTATGTTAGCTCACCCACATAATATGGGTCAATTCAAAAACTCATCCCTGATAAATAAAGTAATAAATAAAGATAAATAAAAGCTGGTTGAATTGTGCATGGCAAAGACGAGTTACAGTGTGTTATTTTACACATGTCCAAGTGCCTGGTAAGTTTAGGCCAGTTTTTGCACAAGTGGCTGTTGCATATAACAGTGTAGCTGCTCTTCATGTGTATAGATAATTATTTTTTTTCTAGCAACAACATCAGTGAAGTAATCACAAACATAAATAGGAAATAAATTACCAAGAAATTCCATAGTGCAACATTTTCCTCATGCAATGAAAATGTAATAAAAAGGAAAAATGAAAACCAGTACAAATAATGAAGGACATCAATAAAATATCTCCAAATGGATTCAGACCACTACAGTATCACTCTGCTAGTCTGAATGACTTACCTCTCATCTTAGGACTTACTTTAGCTGAGTTTTACATGTATTAAGAAATAGCCAAAATCACATTTTGTTCCAGTAAATGTCTATTGTCCTAAATGTTCAATTTCTGCCTTTTTTGATAATGGAAGAATATTTAGACTGAGAAATATCACTTTACACTGCAACTATTCCAAAATCTAACAAGGAAAACAATTCAGATTTTTTTTGTCCTTTGTGTCAATATGCTTGCATTATTCCTTAGCAATTTAGACATGTCAAAACCAAAAGCAAACTGTGAACATCAGATACTGGAAAATCAACAGTGTGCAAAATAATATCAGTGTAAACGCAATGTTGGGCCAACTATTCTATTAAACATACTTTGATCCCCTCCGTCACTATTCATGGAAAAACCTTCACCTGCCACACTTCCCCCCCTCTTCCTCAGACGTATTCCCTGAAGGGCACATTGTTGGTGGCGATGGGTTTGGGAGGATCTAGAGGCGAGTGCCTGGTGTTAGCAAAGCTCCGTCCGGAGTAGCCCCTCCTGTAGGCTTCCTTCTCCATGTGGGGGCACGTGCTGCTCAGCACGGCACCGCTGATCATGAGGATGACGGCAGACGCCCAGCCCAGGTAGATGGCCTGTCCCAGCTCGCGTTTGTTCGTGACGGGGATGTTGGGGTTGTAGAAGTCCCGCACTACTGTGTTGGCTACCCACGATACAGGGATGAGCACACACAGGCCTGTGATGATGAAGAGCACCCCGCCGGACAGCGCTATGCCTGCTTTGGCATGGCGATCATCCCCAGCGCACGTGGTGCACTTCATACCACAGCAGGATACCGTGCAGGACAACCAGCCCAGGAAGATGGCTACGCACATCAGCGCACGGGCAGCCTGGATATCTACGGGCAGGGCTAGCAGGGAATCATACGTTTTGCACTGCATGTGGCCAGTAGTCTGATAGACGCAGCTCATCCAGATACCCTGCCATATTATCTCTGATATCAGGATGATTTCCTCAGTGAAAGCCGAGACCTTCCACTGGGGCAGTGCTGTCACGGCGATAGCCATCACCCAGCCCGTTACGGCAAAGGTGAAGCTGATCAACTGCATTCCTGTATTCACCATTCCTCCGCCTTCTCTGTACCACGCGTCCTCAGGCCACAACCGGGAAGACACTTTTTCTGCTGCTGCTGGTCCAGTTAGGGATACTTGGTTCACCCCTCCTCACAGGTCGACAGGTCACACGTCCAGGTCACACTACTTGCTGATCAGCTCTTCTAGAAGATTCCACTTGACTTTTAAACACTTCTGATGCTTTTATTCCACTTCTCTTCAGATCCTTCCAAGATGCCTCTCCCACAGGCGCACACACCTCTTTGGTTGTGATATAATGAATTATGAAGGAGCACTCAGTGGTAAAATTGCTTGTCCAAGCTCAATCATGCAGAACTTCCTCAGCTCCAGGTTCAGACTGACTGGAGAGCCAGAGGTGTCGAACTCGTCCTCTTCTCTTTAAAGGAAGATGTTCACTACAGTGACATGGACCTGTACTGCTCTTTAGGTGTTACCTTACTTAGATGAGTCAGGGAGATTAAATTCAATACCTTCACAATGAACTGCAGTCCAAGATGCAGATGGATTTCCTCTGAGTAACCTTACAGTGCCAGACCACCCAAAACAGTAAATGCTAAATAAAAATGGACTACAATTGAACAGATGTCAGTAATCAGTTGATAACAGATCCAGTATCTCTGCCCTATCCCACTCAAAAAATAGATTCGGATTATTAAAAATTGAGAAGGCAGAAAATGTTGTGAATGCAGTTGATAGAGACCAGGCAGGCGTCAAGGCAGTAGGTGTGGAGAAATGGACCTCCCCAAAAATGGACCTGCCCTCCCCTGCCCAGGCCACTGTGGGTTTCCCCTCAAGTGCTGACCAACTGGGTAAAGAGGATACACACAGTGTAATGAGCCACAGGACACTTGCTCTTCGCAGACGAAGATGAGACGCTTCTCTTCTGGACAACAAAATGCTACTTGGCTGCTAACTGGCTGGTCAGAAGTACAGGTAGCCTACTCCTCTTATAACTCAGAAAGCTTTGAGTCCGGCACTACCAACGAAGTGTCAGTACCACGCTGCTCCTGAAGGAAAGTGGAGAGTCAAATGAGTGGAGAGTCAGAGATGGGGGACGGAGGGAGGGAGGGAGGGAGGGAGGGAGGGGGAGGTGTGTGGGTGGATCAATTAGTGCAAAAACATCTTTTTAAATGGCTTTTTGAGAAATGTGCTTTCGTTCCTCTGTTATGGGACAGTAATAAAAGAATTTTTTTGAAGAGGGGTACTGAATAGTTCTGTGGCATTGTGTGAAGACCAGTGGGTATGCTTAAATTGGAGGAAGAAAAATGTCAACTAGAAATGTACAGCAATCTCATCTTACTTTCTGTTGTGAAGCATTCAGACGTACCTGGGTGAGAAGAGGACATGGGGTTCAAAAATGAAAAATGTTTTCAGATGTTTTCAAAATATATGAAAGCTTTTGACTGAAAAAGAATGTTTAATTTTGATATTTTTGCTGAATATGACATCTAACACATAAGATTGTACAAGTAAATGTTTTTATTAATGTATTTATTTTGAGATGACATGACCATTTACACTGTTGTTAACTAATTTGATTAAAGGGGTATTATTCTGTATCAGTTACCTGCAGACCTGCTGTCCTGCCTCTCCGTTTTCAATTAATTAAACATCACGGCAGCAAGATCTCTAGTTCAGGTTTCTAATGTGGACCCCTCTCCTAACAGTGGTCATGACAACCAGGCAGGACACAGCAACAGGTCCTTCACAGAGGACCAGGTGCAGGTGGGAAACACAAACGATGGGATGGATAGAATTTTAAAGTACACTTCCCAGGGCCGGCGCAAGACACTCCATACTGGGGGTCTATGTATCTACCTACTGATGACCTTGGAACTCACGTCTTTCCATATTTGCTATTGATGTTATATTTCTGTATTTCTTGCTTTGTGTTACTGTGACGGGCAGGGTGAGCGAAATAAAATGGAATCAATCACGCCAAGTCTCAGGGAAAAAGTATGGTTTAATAGAAAAGTGCGCAAACCAAAAACCCGTGACATGATCCAAATGAAGGATATAATGACCAGCGGTCAACTGGTACAAAGACAAGACATATATAGGCAAACAAATGACCCTCAGGTGAGACGGATCGAGGGCTCCGCCCACCTGAGGGACGAACACAACAACAACAAAAACAACAAAAACTGCCCCTGTGGAAGGAGGCGACAGGTAGGGGGCCGCCGTACCGTGACAGTTACCACAGCTGTAATTTGGTCGTACATCACATTAATACATCATCACAGCCATGATGTTATTCGCAACGTATGGCATCAAGGACTTTTATACAACGGTTCTACAAAATAAAATACAATGTATAGAAAAGCAGCCCAAAATTTATTGATGTTTAAAAATATTTTTTAAATATGTTTTAATATTTGTACAACATATTCCATAACATATATTGCATACTGGTCCCCATGGTAGTATGCAGTATAGCATCCAGTTATATAGTATCCATACGCAGGTCACAAGGATGTATAAATGTTCCATCCACTTGTGATAGATTTTCTGCTACTGTTGCATAATGCAGTACACCGAAAAAATAACTTGTTACATACTAGAGAATTTGGCCAGAGTAGTCTGTCATCCAGGTGTTTTTCAAGTACTGCAAAAAAAGAAATAAAAATTCATACTGCATATAGCATACTGATCACAATCTGTACATGAATAGTTTGTACACATCTATGGGTAGGTTTGTAATAGCCTACATTTTGTATACTGCATACTAGTGCCGATAGTAGTATGCATGTATCCAGTATATGACAAATGCAAACCATACAATGAGGTAAAATGAATGTATTAAGTTTCTACATTTTCAAATACATACTTTATACTCCATACTGTACTCAGTATATACTGTATACTGAAAATACAGTTTATACAGCATACTGATCCCTGAAGTAGTATGAAGTACTACATGTGAATGTATGAAGGTGCTACCTACTTTTGTAAGATTTTCCGGCACCATTGCATGATGGGATGAGGTAAACCATGAAGAAATCTGTGGTTGTGTGCTGGAATGATTGGCTGTAGTACTACATCACCTGAGTGTCTTTGGTGAGCAATATGTATGTGAGTAACGTGTCATATGCTATTTCAGACACATACAATCACGGGTTGCATGAAGTAACGCAATACAACCCCAAGAAAGCTCACATACAGGAATATTTTGCTGGAGTACTACGTCATCCGGGTGTCTTTCGTGTATTGAAAAAAAAAATTGGTCTACTGTATTTTTGGTATTCTTTTTATACTGTATTAGTAAATAAATAAAAAAAAATAATAAATATTTTAAATGATTTGTGTGCTGGGCTGGACTGGGACTGTATTTGTATCTGGCTACTGTAACAGGGGAACAGAGGCGGCCGGAGGTGAGAGTTGCATTGAATGGTCTTTATTATCCATTCGCAAAGGAAACAAAACAGCCAAACTGAAACCACTGCAAAGCAGCAAAAATAGAACAGCGTCCACTCCACTAGCACCGACACGGGGAGACAGTCCAGAGATGAGCTCCAGCGGGTCAATGTGCAGCACTGGACCGAACGACCTGCGGGAATAAATAGGTGCACAACCGAGGGAGTAGTTTGGTGCTCGGGGGCGTGTGTTGTGAGGTAGTGCGAACAGGGACACGCGCCCTCTGGCGGCGAGCCGGTGTTACACCGAATTCTGCGACCGTCGAATTTTGTGACCGCAGAGGGCGCTATTTCGCAGTTTCAGTTAGTTTCAGTACACAGGCACGAGCGCTTTACGAATGCTGCGTAAGCTACGCCGACGCGCTTTCTTTTCTCGTTTTGCTGCTGTCCACGAGCCAAAATATGAGAGATGCGTGTATTTACATTTTATGTCTGTTAACAAGAATGTTTCATTACAACATTTTTACACGTGACGACAGGAGTAAAGTCAGCCAATACATACGCCTGACAATAGCAAACTTTTCATAAGTAAGTTATGTAAGCTGCTGTCATTTGGACCTCATTCCGAATGGTAATTATACACTTCTGAATGAAATGTTTAAATATAGTCTACTAAAACGTTTTTGCTATCACTGTTTTCTGTTATTGTGGAGTCAGTGGGTGATGTGTTTCCATGGTAGATGTGACAGATGTACCTTGGCATGGGGTCACCAGTTCTTAATATGTGACCCCACTGAATTTCCACCTATAATCATTTTGAAAACAGCCATGTCTTTCCTGGTGACCTACCATCCCGTCACCTTATTAGACAGAAAAAAAAATATGAATGGAATGGACAAGTGCACTTTGGAATAGGGGTCACCGATTCTGACGGCTGCTGTCTAAATATGTGACTGCTGTCCATCTCCATACAAACTAGTTAAAACCCAACCAAATGTTTTCAGGTGACTTACCATCCCTACACCTGTTAGCCAAAGAAAAACATTCATGAATGGAGTGGACAGACTGACCGTGGCATAGGGGTCACCCATTCTGACAGCTGCCAACTGGATCTGTGACTTTAATGTATCTTCAAAAAATATTAAAAGATCGTTTTAAAAACGTTTTAGTAGACTATATTTAAACATTTTATTCAGAAGTGTATAATTACCATTCGGAATGAGGTCCAAATGACAGCAGCTTACATAACTTACTTATGAAAAGTTTGCTATTGTCAGGCGTATGTATTGGCTGACTTTACTCCTGTCGTCACGTGTAAAAATGTTGTAATGAAACATTCTTGTTAATAGACGACATAAAATGTAAATACACGCATCTCTCATATTTTGGCTCGTGGACAGCAGCAAAACGAGAAAAGAAAGCGCGTCGGCGTAGCTTACGCAGCATTCGTAAAGCGCTCGTGCCTGTGTACTGAAACTAACTGAAACTGCGAAATAGCGCCCTCTGCGGTCACAAAATTCGACGGTCGCAGAATTCGGTGTAACACCGGCCTCCCCACCGTGACAGCTACAAACAAAGTTGCTTTATGAATTCATGCAACGCAAATATGTCTTAAAAGCATTTGACACCGTTTAACTCTTATTCAGTGTGGGCATATCTTTTGCTATTTTTTTGCAATCTTTTATATTTTTTTACACTTACTGCAGTCATGATTAAATTGCAAAGCTTTTATTTATCATTTATAAGTTTTAAAATCAGTAATTTCACTTGAGTTTTTAAAACACGTTGAACCACAGCATAGAGGCTACAAATACAAACTACTATGCAGCCTTTCAACACACCTTTAACCTAAATATCTAAAATGCTATGATAGCCTAAAATGGACACTTGCTGCTCATCCAACACTTCTTAGTCTTGATCATCTGCTATTTTATCAGATTAAGGGCACGTGACTGCCAGATTTTGGGTATGCAAATACCAATTAATCATATATATTGATCCATATTTCTCATATAATAAAGTCCCTGTGTTATCCTAACGTTACTACCTGCTTACGTACTACACTTTCCCGCTCAGTCTGTCCCTCGGTTTCTCTTTCACAAGCCTGCATCTCTGCTGCTCTCCCTGTCTGCTGCTGCTGTCTTCACCTACAGAGGACACGGAGGCTACAGCAGCGAACATGTCTGTGATTTTACACATTTTGTAGCATCTACATTGAGACTCTTTAATTTCTTCGCGCGTAACTTCTGCCTCTCCTTGCTGCCTCTCCTTTAACAACACGCTCAACATTGAACGTAGCGGGAGTTACAGCGGACCCAGAGACGTATATATAATGGATGGTATGTCACCGTTGACTCCCATTGTGAACTTTTGAAGCCACCAAGATGGCCGCACGGACACCGCCATCTTGGATGCGCTTGCGCAGTAGATGAAAATTGGAGCCAGAGCATGCGCATTAGAACCGGTAGGCAGGACAGTATCTCCGCCAGAGACCGTGGCTGTGTTCGAAATAGCCTACTACATACTACTGGCATACTGATCGAGCCCCAAATCAGTATGCCGTATGCAGTATGTGACCAAAATGAAAATTTCCAGTACGCGAAACATACCCGGATGACCTACTACTTCCGCAAAATATTCCAGTACGCGAACAGAGCTATCTCCGTGGTGTACTGCATCCCATCATGCAACGCTACGTTCACGTGACCCCGTAGTATGCTTTGCTTTTGTTGCATACTGGAAACTGTACTGCATACTACTACGAGGACCAGTATGCAGTATCCAGTATATACTGAGTCCAGTATGCAGTATCCAGTATGTAGTAGTCTATTTCGAACAGAGCCCGTATCTCCGCCCCGACATTCGTTAGGATACGCCCACCAGTATAGAAACTTTTGACGTTTTACAAAATAAACAAAGGTAAAAGGTTTTAATACTGCTGTCGAGAGTTTTGCTGTAGAGAGTTTTGATAGAGTTTTGCTGTTGAGCGCGTTCACGTTTGAGTGTCTGGTATTAGATGTTAGCAGCTATTAACTGTCAATCACCTTATCACCACACCTCTTTAAATAACACTTAATAACTTCTATAAAATCTGTTTATCGTAGAAAAAAACACTGGGAAAGATACTAACGAAATGGGGTCTTATAGAATTGACAAAATATAATTGCTCAAAAAACTTATTTTACGTGTAATAAAAATTCAAAGTTTCTCGTCCGGCCCATTCACTTACATGGGAATGGGCGGGGTTAAAAGTTGTACTGCAGCCAGCCACTAGAGGGCAGCTGACTCACGGAGGCTTCACTTTTCACTCGTGTCGTCCAGTCCACTTATATGTACGGTCTCTTGGCGGACCACGCAGAAAAAGGGTGGGGCCGCTTTCGTCCTATATCCTGATTGGTTCTGTCCACTGTCTATATTGAAGATGGGCCAATGGGTTGCCCCTTCTAAATTGTGGGCCATTCTCTAAGGAAAAAAGGGAGGAAAAAATCCATCAGCCCCCGAGGACTGTCGGCCCACCGGGCAAATGCCTGGTACGCCAGATTACCAGTCCAGTCCTGTGTGTGTGCATTAACAATAGGCATCTTCCTTACTACACATTAATAAATCACACCCTGCAGTTGCACAATCCAAATGAGCGGAGCTGAACACGCTACAGCAGGGGTGCCCACAAGTTTTCAGCTTGCGAGCTACTTATAAAATGACCAAGTCAGAAAGATCTACCGGGGGGTAAGGGGTTGTGAGGTGGCGAACGTAATTTGTTGAGCGGTGGGGGGGGGGGGGGGGGGGGGCGAACGTAATTTGTTGAGCGGATTGCAGATTGGCTACTGTGAATGTCAATCAAAATCAGGCCTGTAGCCAGCATTGTGCTGGGGGGGATCTTTTTCCCCCAAAAGTGGACTTCATTTGCCTCTCTACTCCAGTGCCCCCTAAATACACGAGCGCACTTCAAACCTTTTAATTTACACATATTTTATTCATTATAAGCATGGTTGCCAACTTTTCAAAATCACTAGGAGTGAGATTTGATGCGGGGGGGGTAGGGTGTTATGCCTTATATGTTTCCTCTATGTTGCGCCTAAAGCGATCGATCGCCAGTAGTTGGCGCCAGAGCGAACTAGTAACTCATTGAATCATAGATGTAGATCGGAGATAAATAAACTAGATTTTTTCAGCGTGAGAAATCGGATGTATGGCGTGTGAAGACAGTCAAATGCGAGTGTCTCACGCTCATTGCGTGAGAGTTGGCAACACTGTTATAAGTTTGTTGTGAGTCTGTTGTTGCTGTCCTTATTTGTTTGTCTGTATATCCACCGGAGATTAACAATTCATTCGTTGAATAGCCTATCTATCTTGAGGGGGCATGTGTGTACGGGGGGATCGAACGAACCCTCCGATCCCCCCTGGCTACGGGCCTGAAAATACAACCATCAGTGCAGATGTGCGATTCATCTACTACTATTTTATGTGACGCGATCTACACACATTCCTTCGCGATCGACCGACACTTCCTTCGATCGACAAATGAGCACCCCTGCGCTACAGGATAGTCAGCATCTGCCAAGATTGTAATGCCTACTAAAAAAACTTCAAACGTGTGGGTGTATTTTGAAAAAGATAAAGATCAATCAAACAAAGTAAAGCGCAAGTTATGTCATCAACATCTTTCATTTTACACGACAACAACCAACATGGCATACCATTTAAAACGCGTAAGGTGAAAAAAAAAACAGTTCAGCCGTTTGTCGTTTCGGTCGTGTCGTCTGGTCTCGTCGCGGTGCGTCTCGGCAAGTAATCCGATAAACATTTTTTGTTGTTGTTTGCTTTTTAAACCCCGTTTCTTGAACCTTTACGTATATATTTTTTGATGTTGTGTGGCAATTTTTTATATTTCCAGGCAGGCATATTTTATTTAAAATATTTTTGACATTTTGCACAGTGCCTGTCTGACAGTTTGATATGCGCACTGCGCACTGACGGTGACTTTTTTTTGTTAATGTTTTCTAACGTTTCATAAAAAAATAAATAAGTAAATAAATAAAAGCTGAATAAAGCCAACCTACCATGTTTATTCATTTATCTGAGTGTTTTAGGTTTTTACTTTGAAGTGGAAAAAAGTCCTGAACGAGAACAGGATCACGTTTAAGTTGCTCTAGATAAAAAAAAACCCTGATTTGACTATTAGTCGACTAAAGGGAAAATCTGACGAATCAGATTTGACTATGAAAATCCTTAGTTGAATGCACCTCTATTTGTAACACACCCCATGCTATTTCCAACAGGTCCACAGACTAAGTTCCACAACAAATAACTTTTTTAACTTTTTTTTTTGCCTGGCCATCAGCAGTCTACAATGGTATAAGGTATATACCCCTCATACTCAAATAGCGGCGGGCTATCTATTTCTGGCCTGCAAGCTGTTTTGAAAAGTGTTTTTTTTTTTTTTTTAGGAATCTTTTTTTTCAATCGCGCTATCCGCTCTTATTTTGAAATTGCGCACCGCGATCTCAAGACGATGCTGGGGATTGCCTTTATGGCAACAACAAACACATAGCAGACGCCCAAATGCGTTAGGCCTTGTACAATTTGATAATTGTATGCCTTACATGCGTGTACTACGCTAACTAACCATGTATACAATGCAAATGTCGGACTTATAAATATTTGTTTTACCAAAGTTCATAGTATTTGGAGCTTCCAGCTGCCTAAATGCATTGAAATTGTGAAAAAATAAACATGAAACAGACCCTACTGACAGCCAATCACAATTCATAAAACAGCCGCAGCCAATCCTGTCCCTCCCAAGACTGTCAAAAATCAAACGATCTGCTCCGCTAGCAGGAGCTTAATTGCAAGCAGAAAGGGTGTGACAAGCAAGCAACTCTCTCCTCACGCGCAAGAGTAGTTTTGCACGTGAAGTGATTTTCCGCGCTCGCAATTTTTGAATTGGACTTGACCCCATACGGTCTGTCCTCTGCAAACTGCAAGATCAGTTTACATAAGCTTCCGTTGATCCTTTACCGCCCCCTTGAGGACTGTGGTCAATTACCTACATTGTGATTGCTCTGCTTTGGTTGACCGTCATCGGTTTCATTCATATAAACTGCTATGGTTACGGTTATGGTTACACTTTTTAATTCAGGTGGTAGGGATGACATTAGCCAAATGATCCAGTGCCTGTTTTTTGTCAGTGCTGGATGCTCAGAGATATTTTGGTCTCATTAGACCAGAGAATGTTTTTGCATACGTTGCCAGAGTCCTTTGAATGCCATTTAGTAAACTACAAGTAGACAGTTGTTTGCATTTTACTCAACAGTGACTTCATTCTTTCTACTGCACCATAAAGGCTCGAGAGGGCAATGGTCGTCATCCATCCAAAATGGTTCTCCCATCTCTGAACAAGACTTCTGGAACTGCAATAACCATTCTCTTACCACACTGCCCAAAACCCTTCTTACCTAGCCCAGCCCCAAGAAGGTTCAATATTGTGTGAATCTTCTTCCATTTCAACATTATTTCAAGCAACTGGTCCTATGAATACACTGAAAAAAATAAAGCATTGGCTCAATGTAATAAAATTGAATTAATCAATCACACAATTTTTTTTTCATTGACTCAATCTAAAACACTAAATTCATTTAGTCATGAATTTAGTTTTTTGGATTGAGTCAATGAAAAAAAATTTATGTGATTGATTAATTCAATTTTATTACATTGAACCAATGCTTTATTTTTTTCATTGTACTCGAACCTGCATCATTTTACATCCATGCCCTGATCTCCCACAGTTTGAGCAGAGATCTACAAACAGTTCCTCGGACTGTTCCTGTTTTAGTTTTTATCCTGACAATGCATTGTACGCCTTACAGACCCAGGTGCCTTACATCTGCAATGTAGGCATAAAATTCCAATTTATTATTTGCACAATAACACGAATAATCCCTGCAGGCTAATAAAGGGTAAATAAAAAGAAAACAAAAAAGAAAAAAAAAGGTGAAGAAGGGATTTAACGTCACATAGCAACACACCAGCTGATGCGGCATCCTGACAGGGGAGGCCAGAGGAAGCTCCGTCAGGTCAGCAAGAGCGCCCCCTATTGCTATTAGACAAGTCACACAGTTCTGAACACTATAATACAGCACAAAAGCTACACAAATAATAAATTACATTGCTTTATGTCCAATAACAAATCTTTATATATCAATTGGGACTAAAACAAAATCATGGTCTCCTAAAATTAGGGGGGTAGAGAGAGAAAGATTGGGTAAAAAGGTTAAAAAGAGGTAATCCTTGTGTAATCCCAGAGCATCGGAATGCTGGGAGTGTGTGTGTGTGTGTGATGTCAACAGTGTAGTGACATCAGTGGAGAGGCCAGCAGGCTGGAGGCCAGTGTCTCTGGGGTGTGGGGTCTAGCAGAGGGAGTGGCTGGTGTGTCTTTGCACTCACCGATTAAAAGCAAGAATTATAGCTTTGCCTTTGTTCATAATTTGGATTATATTGCTGTGCAATGATATGAAACTGGAATCGTCCCGTTTAGCCGCCAGCTGCATAATAATTTTAGCCAAATCTAGTGTGCAGAATAAACATCAGAAAAGCTGTGTAGAAACTGACAAAGTTGCCCAACACATGTCACCAACCACTCCTGCCCCACCCTGCTTAAAGGGCCAGTACTCATGCCCTGAACAGGCGAGCACTCAAACTCATTCATAGCAAACCTGCTGCTTTACGGATGGTTTATTACAAAAGGGTTTTTGCAGAGCTGTTCCCCTGACGAGGCATGGACACCAAGCCCCTTCAGGATCAGGGCAGGACCTGCAGTCACTCACCAACTACATCTAGCCAGGCGTCGTCAGGTCCAAAGGCAGTGCTTATGCTCGAGACACTTAACCGACTGTATAATGTTTGAATTCTTACACCCGAATAGAAAATACTATACCTTTAGGATTTATATAAAGATACACATGTTCAAATGCATACACACACACACACACCCCCCCCACCAGTGATAAAAACACAGTGTAAAATTCCAACAACATCGACTTTCTACACTAAACAACATTTAAGAACCACTAAAAATTTTATTAAAACTTTTACAAATCTGATTTTGAATGTTATGTAGAAATGCATAAAAAGGTAAGAGAGCGCCCTTAGCTGATGGAGCTAGAGCTGTCCTGACAAAATGTTGCAGGTTTGCTCACACTCTGTACATTAGAAAAATGATAATAATTAAAAAATATATACATTCAAAACAGAAAAATTCATAAATGGCTCAATTTTTTTCTCTCAGTGCAGGATTGCTGGTGAGCGGTTCGTCTAAGGCCGACTTGTTAAGCGGTACTCATGGGTGGCCTGCTGGCTTTGGAACCGCTTTGTTGTGGACGGACACACACACACACACACACACACACACACACACACACACACACACACAGAGAGAGAGAGACAGAGAAATTAATTAAGTCAACTTCAACAAAAAATGTGCACATGCTAGTCATGAAAATGTACAAGTCCAAAACACAACTGTCATTGTGCAGGATCCTTCCCCTAAAAGCAGGTCTCCACAGCTGCGTACCCGTCATGGTTTTTGTCCACCAAGTGGTAGCGGGCGCGGAAGGCGACCAGCCGGGCGTAGTAGGCGGGCGCAGGGATGGAGACGGAGCGCGTGCAGCGCAGGTACGTGTGGCACAGCTGGTAGGTGAGAACCTGCAGCTCGTCTGCCATGAAGCAGTTGTCGTCCCACAGCACGTGATAGTGGGAGGGGCGGCTGGTGCCCTGCACAAGGGAGAGAGGCACAGTAGGCATCAGGGGACAAATGGACAAGTCCCCGCACGAGCCCGTGAGCAGGATGGGAGACGGACTCACCTGGATTCCTGCATGGCTGCACAGGTAGAAGTCAAACTCTGAGGGATGTGTGATGGTGCTGTCCACAGTCGTGCCTGCAGGAACGTTGCCGCTCTTCCCAACCTACAGGGATACAAGTCTCCAAATTATAGGCCTCATTTTAAAAAGATACATTCAGCAATTATATAGTCTTTTTGACCTCAAGCAGTCCTGTTCTAACTGGAGATCCGAGTGATTCCCTTACCCTCTCAGCCTTGTCTGAACAGAAGAGACGAGTGTGGTGCCGTTTCTGCACTACGATGTAAGTGATGCCAGGCCTGTAGTCCTCCTCCAGACTGATGCACGCTTTCTTAATGGCTATCAGCTCCGGCCACGCAACCTATGCATGAAAAAGAAAAAAAAAAAACAAACCACATTTGACATAACTGGAAGGAACACCCATAACACTAAGTGATGGATTGAGCACTGCAAAACAAGCTTTAACAGAAAGAACTGAAAGGCTGAGAAGTTTAGGCGTGCTGTCGTCCAACCCTTTCTCACCTGTTTCATCTGGCCCTCAGACACACCTCCGCGGTAGTAGATGATGCGCGTGGGCTTGAAGCGGGTGGACTTGTAGAACTGGATGAGCAGCTCGCGCACCATGTTGGTGAGGTCCTGGATGACCTCCTGGCTGTAGAGCTGCTCCTGGGACAAGTCCTGGCGTGACGTCTGCACCCGCACCGTGGCACAGTAGCGGCTGGGGTGGCTGTCCATGCTGCCGACCACCGCCGCGATGGACGGCTTCTTACCATCGCCCGCCGGGGGGTGCGTGACGTCAGCCCCCAGGAAGATCACTGGCTGCTGGAATACGGAGGGCCTGCGGGTACAGCAGTGGTCATGGAAGCACGCACACACACACGTATGTACATACATTATGACTTAATTTCTTCCAGTCAAAATCTTATATGTAGTCATTTGGTTGACTCATGTGACTCAAGTAATATGCAACTAAAGTTTAATAAAACGTTTGGCCTGCAGCTATTACTCCAACTCTCCTTACAGAAATTAGTTACATAACGAATATTAAATATTATTTGTATTTTATATGTCTTTGCAACTATGTACCACCAAGAAGGAATCGATCTGGGAAGTGAGAATATGAATGCGAGACTCATGCCCAGAATGCAATCAGAACTCACCTGATTCCACCCAGCTTGGCATTGATCTTGAGGCAGAGGTTGGACAGCATCTGAGTGGAGGTCTTCACCACGTTCTTCACCTGCAAACACTGGGTGGACATGCCCAGAAAAGTGTCTTCAACACGCTTCACCTCCGCTAGGGGAACAAAACACAAAATAGCTTCAAATCTGCTCCCCCGTTCAATTGAAATACATGGCAATTTAAATACAAACGAGTCACAAATGAACTTTAAAGTATAGGAATTGAATGAGTTCAATTATGGAGCTTTTGGTTCAAAGGTTAATTTTATCCTCATTACCATAGACAGGTGAATTCCCAGGCAGAATGACCACAATGAGCTGTAGACCAACGTAAGACATCTTCAGGTGCTTGAACATGGGCTCCACACTATCTGCCCCTTGGGCATACTTGCAGAAACAGGGCTGTCCCTGGATGGGCATGCCTGTATCCTTAGAGATCTTCCTCAATTGATCTATGAAGCTCCTAAAAAGAGACAAGGGCAAAATGTTAAAAATCTATAGTAATCTTTTAACAGAATTGGTGAAACAGCCAAAATTCCAGACACCCATGGGCATGTAGGAGTGACAGGTCAAGGTCAAGGAAATAGAGTAAATTTCACATTATTGTTGACCATCAAAGTGACTAGCAAGAATGAACTTAGTGACACATTTAGGCAGCCAAAGGTTAATTGTGCTGAAAGACAAAATGAGGCAATTTTGAGAAACATCTGCCTGATACTCACTTGAGCAAGTCCTCTTGGCACTGCTTCTGAGGGGCAAAGCAGGCCACGGCCCACACCTTGATTTCGATGCCGGCATAGAACTGCTTCCCCCTCATGTCCCATACACCCTGGTTGGACATAGCCACCGTCTTGTTCTGGGGAGTGAGTACCTACACTTTGTGAACCCCACAGACTCACCAGAGGATACACAAACAAGTCAATCCTAGACAACACCACCCCAACCAGTCCTCTACTTGGCCAAGGCTAATGAACCAATGGGCACCAAAGAATCATTAAGTTTTTGAAAAACATCAGATCTTTCACAGTGTAGAGAAAGAGGTAATAAAGATTAGACTAAACACTAGTATATAAGCAAGATGTTAAATATGGAGTACATCAAGTCAATTAAATTGGCAAAAGACAGACAATAAAACAACGGTAGTCCTTGGAACCAAGATTAAAGTTGAGCAACTCCAGTGTTCAGGTCATTTAGCACTCAAACTGCTTAAAGAATGTCAGCAGTTTCAAGGCCATTTTTCATGTTTGGTTGCAAGACTCCAAAATCTAAAACGGAGTTTAACGCAGAGAGCCTGAAGACTGGAGATGAGCACATCCAGTTACAAGACGACATGTAGTATTTACAAGGTCCAACCATAAGGCAGAAAAATCCTGTATTTTAATCATTTGAGTAAATATCATTATAAAAGTGTTAACTGCAAAATATATCAATAGATTTCAGCATTCTCTGTTAACTACTAACATAGGGCATATTAATGTAAATCTACAGTAAAATATCAACTAGGGCATATGGCAAATAACAGTTAATAATGTGATTGTGTGTAGTGTAACAAAAAGGAGAGATTGCTTTTCTGTTTGCATGCCACGCACTTAAATTCCTCAACACTGCCGAGGCAACAACACTAGAGCAATATCTTTGTATACTACTATATATCAATTTATACCCTGCAATATCTTTATTAAAAATGTAAGGGTTGGCATATCTCGATATAGTTAATATGCCATATCAAATAATGCTCACAGGATATAATCACATCCGAGCAGCACATGCCGACAGAACACAACAGTCGGCCTAAATGTTTTCACAGTAATGGCAGAGCTTGAATTTTATATGCACCTGCGCAGTAAGGCAAAACGGCAGAATCGGTTTACATAAGCTTCCGTTGAGCCTTTAGCGCCCCCTTGAGGACTGTGGTTAATTAACTACATTGTGATTGCTTTGCTTTGGTTGATCATCGGTTTCATTCACATAAACTGCATAGGTTATGGTTACACCTTTTAATGCAGGTGGTAGGGATGACATTAGCCAAATGATCCAGTGCCTGTTACGAGAACAGTTGCTCAGAGATATTTTGGTCTAATCAGACCAGAGAATGTTTTTCCATATGTTGCCAGAGTCCTTTGAATGCCATTTAGTAAACTCCAAGTAGACAGTTGTTTGCATTTTACTCAACAGTGACTTCTTTCTTTCTACTGCACCATAAAGGCTCGAGAGGGCAATGGTCGTCATCCATCCAAAATGGTTCTCCCATCTCTGAACAAGACTTCTGGAACTGCAATAACCATTCTCTTACCACACTGCCCAAAACCCTTCTTACCTAGCCCAGCCCCAAGAAGGTTCAATATTGTGTGAATTTTCTTCCATTTCAACATTATTTCAAGCAGCTGGTCCTGTGAATACTCAAAGCCGCATCATTTTACATCCATGCCTTGATCTCCCACAGTTTGAGCAGAGATCTACAAATAGTTCCTCGGACTGTTCCTGTTTTTAGTTTTTATCCTGACAATGCATTGTACGCCGTACCGACCCAGGTGCCTTTCTAAACTATATAACCAGTCTAGAGATGTCACAAGAACCGATACTTCGGTGCCGAGTCGATACCATAATTGTGAATACGTTAAGGTTCTTGTTTCCTGTGGTACCGAAGGTTTCAGTTTTCCCAGACCACACAAGGGCAACATAACAGGCCTACACATGAACGCTGAAACACCACCACCAGCAACACAAACATTTTCGTGTTTCTTTTGTAAGTCAGAAGATACGTCCCTTGTTTATTTCATGTCAATATTCACAAAGGTTTTGGAAGAATATTGGAAACTGGATTATCCTAAAACGTAACATTCCTTCTTTTAATGTTGATGCAGTTTTATTTTATGCGGAAAACTTAGATTACTCTGATGCCTTAAATGTAGTCGTACTTTTAGCCAAATACCACATTCAACTGCAGTAAGTGGAGGGGTAATAAACTATCCTTCCTCTGCTTTATGAATTAATTTAAATCACATTCTTCATTAAGTAGATTTTTTAACTGGTAAAATGCTAGAATCATTTCACACCAGATCTTTAGAAACAAAGTTATATTCTCTTCTGCTTTGATCCTCTGTACTGTGTTTTTTTTAATCATATTTTACTCACCAAATCTTGTAACTTGTAGTTCCTCGACGAAAGTTTATCTTTGTTTATTTTTCTGTATCATAAAATTCTAATATAGGCCTATATAAAAAAAACCAAATATGAAGAATGGCGTCGGCAAAAGCAGGAGAAGCAAGAGGTGACTAGGTTCTGCGACCTGAAGGGAAAAAGCCAAGTTTCTGGTAGCGTGGTTCCTAGTCCAGTTAACTCAGATTTCTACCGAAACCTTAATATAAATCCTTAGTTTTAGACACATCTCAGGGATAATGCAAACACGGTGCACCTGACCCCAATTTGACGTGCCACGGCAAAGGGTCACAAAAACGCTTTTGTGAAAGAGAATTCAAATTTCAAACACCAACTATTTATTAAAAGTTAAGTTTCTGAAACAACTTCATTGTGGATAATGAAGTAAAAATTGAGGAGTAAAATTGCCATCATGTCCCTTAAAAATCGAATCCACTATTCGACTGCATGTAGAATTTTCCAGATATAAAACCTTTGAACAGATTTAAGTGGGCAACGTCAGAATTTCTTAGAATTCCAAGAGAAACTTTAAAGAAAATGTGATGATTAACTGGACCCCAAAATGCTGCAAATTTGACCAAGCCAGTTAGCATTGGTCCCCTACAACGAGTTTTCCGCATTTTAATACAGGAGACAGCCCAACAGTTACTGTAATACCATGGTTTTGTTTTGTTGAACTAAAACGCCACATAACTTTCCGTAAACCAGAGAAATATGGGCTCTGCACAAACCTGTTCAAACACATTTATATGGAAAATAAACCTATTTATACCAGGAACATTATCAAGTGCCTGGCAAAATAATATTTAATGAGTAGGCTAAAGCCTAAATGTATGAGGTTGTGTCAGTGGGAAATAAATACAAATGCATCTGCAATGTAGGCATAAAATACCAATTTATTATTTGCACAATAACACGAATAATCCCTGCAGGCTAAAAAAGGGTAAATAAAAAGATAAAACAAAAGAGAAAAAAATGTGAAGAAGGGATTTAACGTCACATAGCAACACACCAGCTGATGCGGCATCCTGACAGGGGAGGCCAGAGGAAGCTCCGTCAGGTCAACAAGAGCGCCCCCTATTGCTATTAGACAAGTCACACAGCTCTGAACACTAGAATACAGCACAAAAGCTACACAAAAATAATAAATTACAATGCTTTATGTCCAATAACAAATCTTTATATATCAAATAGGACTAAAAAAAATCATGCTCTCCTAAAATTAGGGGGGGTAGAGAGAGAAAGAATGGGTAAAAAGGTTAAAAAGAGGTAATCCTTGTGTAATCCCGGAACATCTGAACGCTGGGAGTGTGTGTGTGTGTGTGTGTGTATGTGTGTGTGTGATGTCAACAGCGTAGTGACATCAGTGCAGAGGCCAGCAGGCTGGAGGCCAGTGTCTCTGGGGTGTGGGGTCTAGCAGAGGGAGTGGCTGGTGTGTCTTGGCGCTCCCCGATTGAAAGAAAGTACCTCGTTTGAGTTGGAGCTCTCGCCAAGACTCCACCCGCCACCCCCACCCGCCATCCCCCCACCCAGCATTCAGCCTCCCAGGAGTTACTGACGTCTGAAGGAATTTTCAAATCTTGTCAAGAGACTGGTCAATATTGCTACCCTAAAACAGTCTCAATTATTTCATAAACATTTACAAAATTTTTTTTTCCTCTTTCTGAGACAATAAATATTCTCCAAGAGATTTAGGACAATACTCTGGCATGCAGGCGAGCAAAGTCTAAAATTTATAATAGTTTTCCATAGAGCCTAAAGAGCTAGTTCACCAAATGCACATTCCCACTGATTGATACAAGCAAAAAAACAAAACAAAAAAAAAAAAAAAACCCCAGAAAGAAAGAAAATAAAAGGGAAAAAAGCAGAGAAACACAAATGCCAATATGCTATCAGACCAACAGCTATATTAATTATATTACTGAGAAGAATTATAGCTTTGTCTTTGTTCATAATTTGGATTATATTGCTGTGCAATGATATGAAACTGGAATCGTCCCGTTTAGCCACGAGCTGCAAAATAATTTTAGCCAAATCTAGTGTGCAGAATAAACATCAGAAAAGCTGTGTAGAAACTGACAAAGTTGCCCAACACATGTCACCAACCACTCCTGCCCCACCCTGCTTAAAGGGCCAGTACTCATGCCCTGAACAGGCGAGCACTCAAACTCATTCATAGCAAACCTGCTGCTTTACGGATGGTTTATTACAAAAGGGTTTTTGCAGAGCTGTTCCCCTGACGAGGCATGGACACCAAGCCCCTTCAGGATCAGGGCAGGACCTGCAGTCCCTCACCAACTACATCTAGCCAGGCGTCGTCAGGTCCAAAGGCAGTGCTTATGCTCGAGACACTTAACAGACTGTATAATGTTTGAATTCTTACACCCGAAAAGAAAATACTATACCTTTAGGCTTTATATAAAGATACACATGTTCAAATGCATACGCATACACACACACATACACACAACAGTGATAAAAACACATAGTGTAAAATTCAAATAATTGCCAACTATCTAAACAGCCCTAATACCCCCCCCCCCCAAGCCCTGATTGTCACTCATCATTCCTCGACCAATCACTGCCACCAGCAGATATTATCTTCTCAGCAAGCCACTCCCATACGAGTGGGGGGGTCAAAACTAAGCCTTAAAATCAAAGCCTGTGCCAATCCTCATCATCATCATCACGTCCAATACACAACATTCACAAATGAGAACGTCTGGAGACAACAGGAAGACGAACTGAATCACTTTGGGCCCCACAACCATGGCCAGAATGCTACAACATGTTCAGCTACAAAACCAGATTCACCCAACACCATCAAAGCGACTCCTGGATAAACTTAACTGAGCTGCTGACGGTCTGATATTAATAACAGCAACAACAGTAAGAACAACATCGACTTTCTACACTAAACAACATTTAAGAACCACAAAAAATTATATTAAAACTCTTACAAATCTGATTTTGAATCTTATGTAGAAATGCATAAAAAGGTACGAGAGTGCCGTAATTTTGTAAGCTTTTCCTTCTTTTCACGTCGTGCTCGAAACCATGACGACCACATCCCTGCACCTTGTACAGAACTTTCCGAACAAGGATGCAGGGATGTCCAGCCTTGCCACAGGCAGAACTGCGCCTATGCCAAACTCTCACTGCTCTGGCCCGATACCCCATCAGTCACACAGCCGAGACCATGGGTAATGTTACTGCTACACACAACCACCAGCTTATTATGCAAGCCTGTAAAAATCATCTACTGAAATAGGCTTATATAGATGTAAATATTTATATATCTATATATATCTATATGTGTGTAACTATAAAAAAAAAAAAAAAAAAAAAGAGAGAACAGAGGCATTTACAGCAGTTAACTCCGTGATTTCCCTTTACAATTCAGTGGCCTGCCATGAAACAAGAACATAAGACACGTGCACTCATTACTCCACCCACACACACACAAGCACACACTCTACCACATCCACACACACACCTTTGCAAAATGGTAGAAGATTAATGGGTATGGATACCCAGGTCACCTCGTTTGTAAAAGACTGAGTGGAGAGAGTTAAAATACGACCATAAAAAGGACAGGGGAAAAAAAAAAAAAAAAACAGAACCAAACCCACAACACTTGCATTGCAAGCCCCACCCTACCCATGAGACAATGTGACAAGTTTCAGCCAATCATGGCTTGAGGTAAAAGTAGACAGAGTCCAGCTTAGCTGAGGGAGCTAGAGCTGTCCTGACGAAATGGCGCAGGTTTGCTCACACTCAGTGTACATTACAAATAAAAAAAAAATAAAAGACATTCAAAACTGAAAAACTCATAAATGGCTCAATTTTTTTCTCTCAGTGCAGGATTGCTGGTGGGCGGTTCCACTAAGGCCGACTTGTTAAGCTGGACTCATGGGTGGCCTGCTGGCTTTGGAACCGCTTTGTTGTGGATGAAGACACAAAGAGAGAGAGAGTGTATGTGAGAGAGAGAGAGAGGAGAGACAGAAGAGGGAGCAAAGAAGTGCGTTTCCCGCTGGTTGAAGCAGTTAGGCGAAATACATGGTGTGCTGGGTGTCATAGTGAATCTGAACTGCTTTGGCCAGGGCCTGAGGATCCCGGCCGTTACTCTGGCCCGATACGTGACTGCCCTCCGCACTGCAGACAGTCCGAGACATACACACAGAGAGAGAAACAGACAGAGAGAGAGAGAGAGAGAGAGAGAGAGAGAGAGAG
Organism: Brachyhypopomus gauderio; assembly: GCF_052324685.1. Classification (NCBI taxonomy): domain Eukaryota; kingdom Metazoa; phylum Chordata; class Actinopteri; order Gymnotiformes; family Hypopomidae; genus Brachyhypopomus; species Brachyhypopomus gauderio. The sequence continues at coordinate 15,860,440 of NC_135216.1, read as the reverse complement.
AGAGAGAGAGAGAGAGAGAGAGAGAGAGAGAGAGAGAGAGAGAGAGAGAGAGAGAGAGAGAGAGAGAGAGAGAGAGAGAGAGGAGGGGGGGGGGGAGACAGAGAAAGAAGATTAATTAAATCAACTTCATCAGAAAATATGCACATGCTAGCCATGAAAATATAGCAGTCCAAAACACAACAGTCATTGTTCAGGATCCTTCCCCTAAAAGCAGGTCTCCACAGCTGCGTACCTGTCATGGTCTTTGTCCACCAAGTGGTAGCGGGCGCGGAAGGCGACCAGCCGGGCGTAGTAGGCGGGCGCAGGGATGGAGACGGAGCGCGTGCAGCGCACGTACGTGTGGCACAGCTGGTAGGTGAGCAGCTGCAGCTCGTCTGCCGTGAAGCAGTTGTCGTCCCACAGCACGTGATAGTGGGAGGGGCGGCTGGTGCCCTGCACGAGGGAGAGAGGCACAGTAGGCATCAGGGGACAAATGGACAAGTCCCCGCACGAGCCCGTGAGCAGGATGGGAGACGGACTCACCTGGATTCCTGCATGGCTGCACAGGTAGAAGTCAAACTCTGAAGGATGTGTGATGGTGCTGTCCACAGTCGTGCCTGCAGGAACGTTGCCGCTCTTCCCAACCTACAGGGATACAAGTCTCCAAATTATAGGCCTCATTTTAAAAAGATACATTCAGCAATTCTATAGTCTTTTTGACCTCAAGCAGTCCTGTTCTAACTGGAGATCCGAGTGATTCCCTTACCCTCTCAGCCTTGTCTGAACAGAAGAGACGAGTGTGGTGCCGTTTCTGTACTACGATGTAAGTGATGCCAGGCCTGTAGTCCTCCTCCAGACTGATGCACGCTTTCCTGATGGCTATCAGCTCTGGCCACGCAACCTATATATGAAAAGAACATGGCATAACAGGGAGAAATGACCATAAGTGATGGATTGAGTACTGCAAAACTAGCTTCAAAGAACTGAAAGGCTGAGAAGTTTAGGCGTGCTGTCGTCCAACCCTTTCTCACCTGTTTCATCTGGCCCTCAGACACACCTCCGCGGTAGTAGATGATGCGCGTGGGCTTGAAGCGGGTGGACTTGTAGAACTGGATGAGCAGCTCGCGCACCATGTTGGTGAGGTCCTGGATGACCTCCTGGCTGTAGAGCTGCTCCTGGGACAAGTCCTGGCGTGACGTCTGCACCCGCACCGTGGCACAGTAGCGGCTGGGGTGGCCGTCCATGCTGCCGACCACCGCCGCGATGGACGGCTTCTTACCATCGCCCGCCGGGGGGTGCGTGACGTCAGCCCCCAGGAAGATCACTGGCTGCTGGAATACGGAGGGCCTGCGGGTACAGCAGTGGTCATGCGCGGTTGACTCATGTGACTCAAGTAATATGCAAAGTTTACAAAACGTTTTGCATGCAGCAACTAGACCAACTCTCTTTACACAAATCAGTTATATAACTTGAATATTAAATTGAATATAAAATATTTGTATTATATGTCATTGCAACTATGTACCACCAAGAAGGAATCGATCTGGGAAGTGAGAATATGAATGCGAGACTCATGCCCAGAATGCAATCAGAACTCACCTCTGATGGGGCACCAGAACGTTGTTGATTCCACCCAGCTTGGCATTGATCTTGAGGCAGAGGTTGGACAGCGTCTGAGGGGAGGTCTTCACCACGTTCTTCACCTGCACACACTGGGTGGCCATGCCCAAAAGAGTGTCTCCAACACGCTTCACCTCCGCTAGGGGGACAAGACGCAAAATAACTTCAAATCTGCTCCCCCATTCAATTGAAATACATGGCAATTTAAATGCAAACGAGTCGCAAATGAAATTTTAAGTATAGGAGTTTAACGAGTTCAGTTATGGAGCTTTTGGTTCAAAGATTAATTTCATCCTCATTACCATAGACAGGTGTTTTCCCAGGCAGGATAACCACAATGAGCTGTAGACCAACGTAAGACATTTTCAGGTGCTTGAACATGGGCTCCACACTATCTGCCCCTTGGGCATACTTGCAGAAACAGGGCTGTCCCTGGATGGGCATGCCTGCATCCTTAGAGATCTTCCTCAATTGATCTGTGAAGCTCCTGAAAAGAAACATGGGCAAAATAAAAAAATCTATAGTAAAAAATCTTTAAACAGAATTGGTGAAATAGCCAATATACCAGTCACCCATTGGCATGTAGGAGAGTGACCGGTCAATGTCAAAGAAATAGAGTAAATTTCACATTATTACTGACCATCAAAGTGACTAGCAAGAAAGAACTGAGTGACACATTTAGGCAGCCAAAGGTTAATTGTGCTGAAAGACAAAATGAGGCAATTTGGAGAAACATCTGCCTGATACTCACTTGAGCAAGTCCTCTCGGCACTGCTTCTGAGGGGCAAAGCAGGCCACGGCCCAAACCTTGATTTCGATGCCGGCATAGAACTGCTTCCCCCTCATGTCCCATACACCCTGGTTGGGCGTAGCCACTGTCTTGTTCTGGGGAGAGAGTGCCTACACTTTTAGTGAACCCACAGACTCACCAGAGGATACACAAACTAGTCAATCCTAGACAACACCACCCCAACCAGTCCTCTACTGGCCAGGGCTAATGAAACAATGGGCACCAAAGAATCATTAAGTTTTTGAAAAACATCAGATCTTTCACAGTGTAGAGAAAGAGGTAATAAAGATTAGACTAAACACTAGTATACAAGCAAGATGTTAAATATGGAGTACATCAAGTTAATTAAATTGGCAAAAGACAGACAATAAAACAACGGAGGTCCTTGGAACCAAGATTAAAGTTGAGCAACTCCAGTGTTCAGGTCATTTAGCACTCAAACTGCTTAAAGAATGTCAGCAGTTTCAAGGCCATTTTTCATGTTTGGTTGCAAGACTCCAAAATCTAAAATAGAGTTTAACGCAGAGAGCCTGAAGACTGGAGATGATCACATCCAGTTACAAAAAGACGTGTAGTATTTACAAGGTCCAACCATAAGGCAGAACAATTCTGTATTTTATCATTTGAGTAAATATCATTATAAAAGTGTTAACTGCAAAATATACCAATAGATTTCAGCCTTCTCTGTTAACTGCTAACATTGGGCAGGTTAACAATGTAAAACTACAGGAAAACATTAGCCGTGTTATTTGCCATGCCCTACTTGATGTGATTGTGTGTAGTGTAACAAAAAGGAGAGATTGCTTTTCTGTTTGCATGCTATGCATTTAAATTCCTTAACTATGCTGAGGCAACAACACTCAAATTGAATAGCATATTCAGAGCTGATACTAATGTCCTTAAGCAAACAGAAAAGCAGTCTTTCAACAGCTCATACACTCCTGAGGAAGATGATAAGACTACGCTAGCCAGGAAGTGAAGGATCCCTCAAATCAATCTTAGAAGTCAAAACACAGATTAGCCAGAAGGTACCCAAAACAGTCGAGCTAAACCGAGAAAAATCTAAAACGGATTCTTACACATTGAATTTAACGGAATCCATCTCAAAAATAAGAAAGATGACTCAAATGAACGTTTAAATCGCAGGCTAATCGCATCAAAAGTGCCAAGAGTGCCAGAGGTTCACACTTACAGACCAGGCACATGCCTGTCAAAGCTGCCCGCACACCAGCACACAACCTGGTCTGATCATCTTCCTCTTGTGTTAGATCATTCGCCCAATCACAGACAGAGACGGACAGCTGCCCACAGAAACCGCCCCCCACCCTACTCACCCTGAACCCGAGCCCCAGTACTCACCCTGCCACAGTCCCTGCCAGTCTCTGTACTCACCCGGCCCCCATACTGGAGCATGGGCGCTGGGAGGACTCGGCCCGTCACCTCGGTCATGTCGTTGTGCACCACTATGCCAAACTCTTTCAGGTAGGGGTCGGGACCGCCCACCATGCTGTTGCTTTTCACCTGGAACGGAGGAGTCGTTATGTGGCGGCGTGAAGAAGCAAGCGAGCGATAGAAGCGCGCAGTCAATTTATATCGTTTTATGCGAGTATGTTTGGGCTCTTTAGCTAGTGTTGAGGATGTAATGGGTAAAGCGGTTGTTTCTAGGCAACCAGACCGTTTCTGCGGTCGCTAATGAGGGAGAATTCAGCTAGTCATTCCTGTTCAGCTTCAGAAAGGCTGGTGTGGCTACTTCTTTCTTTTTTTGTGTAATGTGGCAACAGTAGAATCAAAGTTTTGGGTAGTAATAAAATAATAAAGGCTGCGGATAAATTTAGCATTCATTGGTTTTCACAGCATATTTTATTGTCATACATTTTACTTGGCAATATACAGGATTCAAGCTAATCTAGCTTTGTTTTGTTTTTTTGAAGACTGAAGATTCATTCATAAGCCCAATTGGAAGAGGCACATCATGTATTAGTTATGAAAATCCATTAGGGCCAATACTTCTACTGGAACAAATGTCTAACCATTTTAATACTCTAAACTGTTTACAACTATTAATTGGGTTTGTGCCTACAAGCCACAATTAGCTAAGCTCAATTGCACAAGCTTATTCCTCATGACCAAGGAGCCAGAGCCAACAGCAACACTGAAATATTATTATTGTACAAAAAAAAAAAAAAAAAAAAAAAAAAAAAAGACTTTTAGCAGGCTCTCAGGCTCTTAAAGGACATGCTGGATGTATAGGAAACATGCCCCTTCTCCACACACAGTTCCTGGGGTCTTAACGGAATAACGTTTGTAACACATGTTGGTTAATATACCACACAGGTCGAGCGCATGGCAGGTTCCTCGTCCTGTGTAAAGAATCCGGCTCAGGAAGGAGTTGCCCAAAAGCATCGTAAAACAATCACCACCTTTAAACAGTAGAGTGAGTGTAACAATTGTGTGACTGCCTTTCCCTTTAAAAAGATAACGAACCACTGCTCACCACACCCCTCTCGGCCAAGAGGCGTGCCAACATGAGTACAGCTACCATGGCAACCATGAACCGCGAACCATTGAAGAAACATGGCTGCCAGAGAAAATTTACAGGTTCAAGCACATATGGCAATTGAAGCAGTCAGACCCTGAGCAAGAAGACACCCATGGCTTTTCCGAGTGGTTAGCTATTAACGTTGATATTTCCCTTTACATGTACATTGGCCAAGTTCAAATGGCCCTGCTTGCTGTGGTGGCCATTGCTAAGTGACTTGAGTGTGTACATGTACCAGTCATCAAAAGACAGATCCCTGGCATTTTAAATAAGCAACATAAACGTCATTAAGCTAATCTGTTACACCTCAATCACAAAGACTGCAGGTACCAGTCAGAAATGCTCTTGACAGCAGTATGGTGAATGGCCAAGCAGGGGTGCAGGAATGACTGCCGCTACCTCAACACTTCCCAATGTTAACCTGTTAGTACAGGGTTTAAGTATTACGTATTTATCAACAACATTATTAGCTTGCAGCATTTGGTGATGTCTGTGAATTATCCTCCCCAAGTCTCACTCAAGTCATCGACTGTAGCCGAGAAATAAAAAACAAACACTTTAACCAACACGTTTCATCCACTTAGCTCTTCTGTCCTCTGTGGCTAGTGGCCTATGTATACTCGTCTGCGCAGCTGACCACAGAGCAGTTCCTGTGCTTAGCTCTTAACTTTGGGACAAGCGCCCACAAGAAGAAAAACCAGGCACACATTCAGAAAGGATAATCTCAAGCCATAGGCGCTCCAAATACATATACATATGTGCACAAGCATTAAAAAAAGTCATCAATGATAAAACATTGCTGTGTTCATTAGGGGAAACATCCAAAATGAGAAAGAAACAAGAGGTTTTCTGCTTCAAGTGAAATGCAGTTGGACAGCAATCCATCCAAATGACAAAAAGAACCAGTGGGCAGGAATCAGGTTCTGACATTTTAAATGTTCCTGATTTTAACAACAGGATAATACACCAGTCGGGATTTGTTGGCAACATATATATTTAAAAACATAAATATAACTTTGTATATTTAAAACTTAAAAATATACAATATATAGAGAGCTGTCTAAACTAGGTTTTGTCTTGGCTAGACAACATGGTCTTCTCACTTCAGCTTTAGGCAATCTGCACAAAGACTCAGAATTGTTGCTGAATCTTTTTGTACCGTCAGTCACACTACAGCTCTCATATCAGATGCATTTGTGGCATTCACACCAAATACTAATGTGACCGTTCAAGTGCTTCTGCTACTCTGTGGAAATAAACGCAATAAAACATGACATCAACTGTGACATCATGTTCCACACAGTGTGGGCGGAGCCTCACTCACCAGCCTGCTGATCTCCTCTTGCCGGTCTGGGGCAGAGCGGGCCGTGGCCTTGATCATGGTGGATGTCTGGTTATCAGTCAGTTTCTTTATGCAGCGCTGCCCCGCCACAATATTACAAACCTGGAGCAGAGAGGGAATGTGAAATTATAAACAAAAACATAACGACACAGAAAATATTAACAAAAAAGGGAGGGGAGGGGATTTTTTCAGCAGGCATAATGGAATGGGAGTCCTGTCTTTTGTGAAAAGGCTCTCATGCAACAGAGGTAGATCAGGGCATAATGTCTCACCTCCAGGGGCAGGTATGTGTGCTTTTGTTCCTGCCCCACCTGAAGGCAGGGCAGATGGGGGTATTTGAGCTGCAAACTGTATTTCTGTTTGAAATATTGGGCTACAGTGCATTCCATGGCCTGTCCATTTTCAAGCTGTAATGGAAACCTGCCAAAGAGAGATGTTTATTCATTATAAAAGAACGCATGTCCTTCTGGGTGTATCAAAATGGGATTCGTTTCCAACACAGAAAAGCATAATATATTTCCGAATCTTTTCCTTAAAACTATAACAGGATGCATTTAGGAATGAATGCTAGAGACTTACGTCTGGTGGCTGGCAGGACGTCGAGTGACGTTACACACGCGATACTTCCTCTTCATCTGACCACAGTGTGTGACCTCCACTTTCAGCCCTGCTCACACAAACAGCAAACGCTTTAACACCAACACAAGCATATTAGGTGAGGAACTTACTAAGAAACGAACAGGGGGGGAAACTCCTGCTCAACACTATACAGGTTCACTGTGCTGTCTATTTACATTGCAACTGCAAATGAAAACACGCAAGAAATAAAGTAAGTCTCTGCCTGCTCACCTCGGATCTCCTTGGTGAACTTGACACGTTGAGAGTCTGTGAGGGGCTTGGTCTGCTCATTAATGTTTTGTATGTCCAGAACCTCACACATGAATTCAATAACTGGCTGGGCACGGTAGAATGCAGTGGCAGAAACTGTAAGATTTGTGAGAGAAAGGTCATAAGTCATCAATTAATAACAACATCACTATCAGAAAAAAGTGTGAAAAACTATAAGGCCTTTTCTGAAAAATCACCGTCAATGTTGAGCATCATGTTCCACATGGCAGGGCGGACGGACTGGTGAAAGCCAAACCAGACCTCTCTCCCTCCCCCCAGTGGGTGATAGTATCCCTCGGGAGGGGAGAAGAAAGAGCGTCCCACAGGAGTATACCTGAAACCACAGAGCAGTCAGCAGACGGCACAATACCACAGATAATGACACTGTGCGGCTTTCAATACCGCATCCATATAAACACATTGGGTGTTGCCTCGAGTTCAGAGCTCACTCATTCAGACACCCTTCCCCTATGCCATGGCGTTTGCTTACCTCATGGAGGGAAGGTGGCGTGTGATGACATCCAGTGCCTGCACGGAGTCCTCGGGGACCTCGTTCAGGTGACCGGACAGAGCCTCCAAGAGCATCTGCAGACTGACCACTGACACCCACTGCAGAGACACCTTAAAGGTCTGGTCTTTCCCCTCTCCAGGCAAGGTCACCTCCAGATCCACCTGCGATATGCACAGATTACTTACAGTGTTAGGACATGATGCAATATGGGCTGAGCATACAGCTGCTCTCAGATCAGGAAGATGTAAAATGTGTAATTGATTAGATAATACACAGAAGAAAGACTGTTTAATGTTCTAGCTCACCCGGTCTCTTCCGATGGGCAGTGGGTGAGCCGTGTACATGTTCCTCTTGCCATCATATCCAGGTTGCCGGTCCCCAAAGATCTGCATCTTGAAGTGTCTCACCATGGTATCCACCACTTCTCTGCACATGGGGGTGGAAACAATCATCACCTTTTGCCCAGACTGGGATGCATGTTCCTCTGTGCCCAAATGCCCACATGGTCACCTCTTACCTGTTAACTCGCCGGGGTCGTTTTTCCGGCTTAATCTCGATGTCATAGTGGTAGACGTCGATCTTGGGGATCTGTACCTGGAAGTGATTGGCCAGCAGGCGAATCGGCTTCCCCACTGTGCCCAAGCCAGGTCGCCGTGGGGGCTGGAAGAGTGAGGTAGGGGCAGGTGGGCCTGCAGAACACACACAACAAAATCAAAAATACAAAATCACATATACTACTATCAGAGGTGGGTAGGAACGCGTTACATTTACTCCGTTACATTTACTCAAGTAGATTTTTGGACAAAAATGTACTTGTAGGAGTAGTTTTAATATGAAAGACTTCTACTTTTACTTGAGTAAATATGTGGTGAGAAAAACGCGACTTTTACTCCGTTACAATCGGATTTGCGCCGCGCGCTACCGTTACTTTCGTTTTGTAAATAATTCGTCTTTTCAGTGAGAAGACTGACCAACCTCTCGTCACCCGAGTACGAGTGACCAATCAAATGAAGCCGGTCAATCACGTGATCACATACGCAAACTTTCTCCACCGTAGTAAGAAAGTGACAGAAAAACCTCCTGAGCATCCCTGACCTCACATACAGCCAATGTTTACATTAAAAACGTGTAAAAAGGACAGCTATATAATGCGCTGCAGGGTTGCCAAGTTTTCAAGATCTCTTTTAGTGAGATTTAAACCGGGGTGGGGGGTGGAGGTTTGGGTGGTGAACGTAAATTGTTGTGAGGGGGGGGGGGGGTGTAAAATGGACACAAATTAAGTGTTATATCGTGATCGATCGATCGTCAGTGGTTGGCGTCAGAGCGAACTAGTAACTCATTGAATCATAAATATGGATCAGAGCTAAATAAACTAGATTTTTTTCGGCGTGAGAAATTGGATGTGTGGCGTGTAAGCATGTGAAGATGGTCAAATGCGTGTGTCTCACGCTCAATGCGTGAGAGTTTGCAACCTTGGCGCTGCCAATCGTGTCTGCAAACGTGTGGACATTTCAGCCTACAAGAACTCAACATCAAATATGAGGAAACACGATGCGATAAGTTTGCTGTATGTATAATTTTGTGTAATGCTATATCTCTGAGGCATAACATTTGTATGATGTAATTATTAAATGTAACGCAGTGCAATACTAAAAACCAGTGTATAGAGTGTATACACTAGCAATATATGATCATTAAGTCTGCTACAAATTGATTCAGTTGGTGTCAAGTTGTAGCTACACGTATTGGCTGACAGTCTCATCAGTTAGTGCCTTTGTGGAACACATTAAAGTTACACAGGCCTAATAATTAGGAACAAACAAAAATACATATTATTTATAATAAATAATTTATATATATATATATATATATATATATATATATATATATATATATATATATATATATATATATATATATATATATAATATTTATTTATAATAAATTATTTTTATCATTAAAAGTCATTGTTTCCCGTAATTCAATTTCCCATGATGTAATTTACTGACACGAGACAGTACTCATGCATTTACTCACTACTTGAGTAGCTTTTAATCAAAGTACTTTTTAACTTTTACTCAAGTAATTTTTTGGGATGCATACTTTTACTTTTACTTGAGTAACATTTAGTTCAAGTAACTGTACTTTTACTTGAGTAAAATTGTTGAATACTCTACCCACCTCTGACTACTATATCCTCACCCTACTAGTGATGGTATCAAAACCAATCAAAATTGCTAGGTGAAATGTATTAAAGCTAACAAAAGCAGAAGGTTTTGATAGATATTTAGTTTGTGGGGGGAAATACAGGAATTACAGATTACATTTACAGATTTCCCCGGCTAACTTCCTACCAAAGCAGAAAAGATGGAACAATGTTGGGCAATTATTAGCACCCCCCTCCAAAAACACAAACAGAAGCCACCTCAACAAAGATCAGAGAGCATGAGAGACACCAATTGTAAATAGAGTAGAGACACGATGGCTAGTTACCAAAACCACAAAGTTCTTAATCTTAAATTTACATATGCAATGTAAATCTGTGCTAGTGCTCAAGAAACAGCATTTGCCTGGCACAATACAGATTCCTGCATTCACACAACTTTTTAGCCGACTCAATTGCCTACAACTTAATTGCCTATAGAACATTAAAGGAGTACAATGCCAAGGACTGGACCATGGGTCAAGCTGTTTGCGACACGGCCATCAACATGTAAAGTGAGTCAGAGTGGTCTAGACCCCTAAATGAGAATCCTGCATACTCCAATTAGCATGTGAAGCACATGTAGGGGGGTGTGATTGGAGTACGGGTGTGTATGTCTCGGTCACTCGTTTGAGCAACGGCAACCCCATCAACACCCCTCCTCCAAACCCCTCGGCCATATTCCAGGCCTCTGCAGGTATTGCACAAGATTCAGCGAGGCTAGGGAGAAGTCTGAGAACCCCCCCCCACACATCATACCCCAGCTCCACCATTTCACACCAGCACTGCACTGAGAGCCCCACTAAACATGTAGATTAGGTTGTGAGTCAGTACTGAGACCAGGCACGCAACGAGCAGTCACAGTCCGACCACCCAGACTACATGATTACCTGACGTACTGCATGGATTAACCCCCGACATGAGGAACACAGGATCTGAGCACAGCAAGGGGACGCTGCCACTCACCAACACATCATTTAGCTACAGGCCACACCCAGCAATGCTATTATACATATGTATAAAACCAAAACCTAAATCTGACATTAAACAAACTTAAGCTGATACTGGGCACAGAAAATCACAAAATCTAAAGAGACAGGCCTTAACTGGAGGATTAACACTGTTCCTAATTCAAACATCACAGACCACTTTGGTTACATCTCTCTGGTTAATTTAATAAAAAGCAATAAAAAAACAAGGCAGGACACCAGCTAGAGTTGCACTGTTCAGAAGGATCTATGAAAGATGGTCAAAATATCTTCACACTCATCCTGTGTTTCCCCCCAAACTATGTGAAGGCTGTTTTTGAAGAACTCTACAAAACATGGCATAAGTAACAGTATACAAATAAATAAACTTTCCCTAAACTGTGTTTATTTCAAAAGGTTTAAATGATCCTTTGATTATCAACTAGTAATAACAATAGAGGACTTTTTAAGCCCTCTATATTTTACCCACTGTATAATCTTTTTTGCTTTTGGATGTGATAAGTGATAATATTCCCCATTATTGTCTATGAATCACAGCTGAACATTTCACAATACTGTGCATACAGTAAAAGTTAAGAATCCAGCATAACATAAGGTAATGTGTATTTATTCAACTAAACTACGTGGGAAGGTAGTAAACGAACCCTTTTCTATATTCAGGATACTGTTCTGATTTTAAAAAGCAAGCTCTTCTAAACCAAAATCTATTTCAAACGATAGTTATCTTCCTTGTAAAATCCATTTCCAAAGGATTTAGTACGTTTAACTTCTAAATGTCAAGTCGCCGCAAAAGGTCAGAGTGGCGACTGACAGGTGCGTGGAGGAAACCGGGGTACAGACAATCCGAACTATTCGTGGTGGGGGCAAAAGTATAGATGTTCTCCTTTATAATAACGGACCCCCACCACGATTTGGGTCCGTACCAGTGAGGCCAACACGACACCCGTGAGCGATTTCCGCGTCTTTCTTCTGGCACCGTGTCACCAAGCATTTCGATGAAGCGTCCCCCTCTCCCCAAAAATGGGCACATTTCGGTGGGGAACATCTCATCGAGGAAAGATCTCACCAAGAGACCCGATAGCGATGCCGTTTTGTTCGCATGGGCACTTACACATTAGTACCGTCTCGTATTGACTTGCCTGCTTTCTCCGATCTCCGTCGACATTACACGCGTGGATACGACTCTTCAGGAGGCGCGTAAAGCTACATCAGCCGTTAACTTCACCGTTTAGTCTCAAATAAACACACGTAAACAAACCATCGACTGAAGTACATCATCAATCTGGTCAAATTATTGAACAGATATTAGAAACAGCGAGGCGCAAAGGTATTCTTTGTTTGGTCGCTAGTTACGCCTAATAAGACATCTGGGTTGAAGTATTATAGGCTGTTTTGTTTAAGTACGATTTAGATCGTTCCAGTTTTATAACCAAAAAAGAGCTAAAAATGTAGGCGCGTTTGTAGCTCGCTGTCCGAGATAAACAACCAACGCCTGCGTGATCGCACGAGCAGGAAGAGCGACGTTCCTCGGTTAAATGCCCCATCGTCGCCACCACAATGCCGTCCTGCCTTCCGCACAGGACTATGAGGGTAGCGAGCTACCTTACCGCGATAACACACAACAACAATAACAAAAAAACCCGTACGGGTGTCATTCAGACACTTGTTGACCTGCCAAAGACTTACGTTTTCATCTCGGGATGCAAATAAACAGTAACGGTTAAAGAAACGCGGGCGTGATGTATCCAAACAGACGGCCTAATGCTTCGTTTGTTTTCGTTCCTGCCATCGAGGCCTACTCAGCACAACAGCCGGGGGCCCCAGTGAGGAAACACACGGGCCTGCACCTCGCTGTCACCGGGCTGCTCATTTTCACTACTTACCGGGTCCGAGCGCTTCCATGGCCGAGGGCTCTCTCTCCGTCTCTGTCCCGGCCTGGCGGCTCCGTACCGACACTGAAATTGGGGGCGGTATCTCGAAGCTTAAGGTGGCTAATTTAAGAAATGGAAGGATGCGTAGATGTCCAGGGATCTCCTCCGCTGCGCTGCGATATCTTCTATGTGATTTAAAGCGGATCCATGGGTTTTGTAACTGGGCATGCGTGAGAACGTATGCGTTTCTATGCGCATGCGTAGTAATGCAACTATTTCCCGTGTCAATGGAACTTGATAAATGTAAAAAAAGTTATTAGCATATAAATAAACCATGTTAATGGCTACTTCGCAATGTTTTTGACATTTACATTACCTGAAAGGCATGGTCGTAGACGAATAGCTAAATGGCGGCAGCTCACATCTGCTAGGTGCTGGCAACATTTTATCAGTGTATATACACACACACACACACACACAAGTTGTGCTATTTGTGTTGAATGGAAGTCAAAGTGATATTGATTTAGAAACTCTGAGTCTGGTAGTTAGACAGATTGAACTGAATAGACAGATTGAACTGTTTGGAAAAACTAAGAGGTCGTGTATAGTACGTGTTCACGCTATTCTCAGCCTCGTTTGTGAAACGAGCAGGGAAAGTGCCACACACGAGCTTTTCTGTCCTATGTGGGTGGGTCTGTGGGCTTAATTACTCAATGAAGCAATTGCGTGTTTCCTACTTGAATATTCTGCCCTATCGAGCCTAAGGAGCATGGCAACCACTGGTCCAATCAGAGAGCTCGAAAGTGGTGACGGACGAATACGAGAAAAGCGCTTCGGTCCTGCGCGCGAAAGGTTGAATTTTTGTTTCGTCCGTTTTCGAGGATCACAAGGCGGGACGTGACCAACTTCGCGTACATCGTAGCCGTTTTTTAAAGCTGGTTTACGACTAGATTTACATGTGTGAAAACTACACACTCGGATAACGATTTCGTATCGGGCTTTATTGTTAGGCAGTTGGGATTTGGAGTCGTTAATGCCCGTTCACACTGAATAACCACCCATCAAAAGATGAGCCTGCTTCTCTCCGAGCGGGTAATGTCACCAACTGCTTCTTTTAAACGTGGCGAGGTCGCTCCTTTATTCGTTACTTGACTCGTTTTGTTGGGTTTTTTCCCTTTGTGGTACTATGGCTAGTTTTATACAATAATGTGTTCATGTCTAGCTTGCTAGCTAGGTTACAATAGTACAGCAGTGTCTGCGCGACGAGGGCCCTAAAACCAATATTGTGGATTAATAAACGGCTAGTTAGTCAGGTGGTCGCAAATAAGACGAAAATCTAAAGAGGTTGGCAATAAACTGGCACTATATTCTGCTAGTGGGATTGTTTTAGTATGGGCTAATTCACGTTTGATCTCACCAGTCTGTGCTTAGCAGACAGCTGTTGGCTAGAGCTATTCAGCTGTTGTTGGCTAGAGCAACTAGGTGGCTAACTAGCTGGGCTTGGTTTAGCAGTCTAGTGGTGCAGTGCTGTACCGCCGTTTCCACTAAAAGTGAAATGACGACGAGAATTCTTAATTGAAATTAAATGGCGACAGAGTTTTGCCGATTGTGTTTCTAAAAAAAATAATCCCTATGTGGATTTGATGTGTATTCTATGTAAGGTAAGAAACTTTAACGATTCGCATTGTAAGTAGCAGAATGTGAGGTATAATAAAATAAAGAGGGGAAAAAATAAGTATGCGAGAATATATAAAAATCATATATATATATATATATATATATATATATATATATATATATATATATATATATATATATAGACATTTGTATATAGACATTTGTATATAGATGAAGACTCTTCATACACTCAACATATTGCACAAAGGATCTACCCCACTACATATATTTTCTCTTGACCAGTTTCTTCAGGCTGGTCAAGAGCCTGCATTTGTTTCCACCCCTGCATACAGCTCCAAAGAACAGCACTGTCACAACCACGGACTAGTAGACCAGGCTTGGTTCAGTGCACATATCGAATTAGACCAGCCACCTCAGACAAACGACCCACAGCCCTTCTTAAGGAGTGCATCAATGCTGTGTTCACAGTCCAGTTTATTATTGGTGTGAACCCCAAGAAATTTATTAAGTGTGAACCAGTAACACTTGATGTTTATAGAATTACATGTATTATTTTTAATCAAATGCATTTCAGCACACGGGTTACCTCCAGGGTTCTGGGTTCATGGTCTTTTGTGTTCAGTTTGTGTTTGTGTGGCAGATTTCAGAAGAGGGGGCTGGGAGTCTACGCTGTTGAACAACAGGCTAAACTAATCTACCTCATGTAGATGAGGTTCAACTCCTCTACCATATGCCCTTAGATCCTGTTACTTCCTGTTTTAACCTGCTGTCTCAACTGTTGCACTTTGCTTTTGTGTCCCACGCTCCATAACTTGAGTGCTTCAAACCTCAAGTATGGCTTGGCTTGAAACACCGTGCTTCAAGTCTCATGGAATACCAGGATCAAGACTTTTCCTGGCTCTCAGACCATGGAACAAATTTGTGTGCAGTCTTTAAGTTTTACCTCTATCTTGAGCTCTTTCTCAGTATATTCAACCTCTTCTTTGCCTTTTACCAGGAAGGCATTTTTTTTTGTAATTCAAGAGTGTCTTGATGTCTTTGGGGGGAACATTACTGACCATTGTATTCTGTTAATAGCCTGTGGATCTCCCTGCTGAGAGGGCCAACACAGAAGGTGATTCAGATAGTGGTGTAGGCTCACCTATGGAGGAAGCTAGTGCAAAGACACCAGCCGTCAACGATGCTCAAGGAGGTAATTAACTGCATGTATGATGTGTATACAAATGGCTCCAACATGGGGAATTGGTTTTAGATTAGCAACTTTATTTATGCTAATTTGAGATTGTGTCTCTGTAGGCTGTATGACCATTGAATTACAACTCTATCTTTTTATGTTTTTGTATTTAGCCATATTTTGTGTAGTTGGTTTACAAAACAAAATGTTTTTTTTTTTCTTCTTCAAAGATTCCTCTAAATTCAAACAACATAGTTTGAACATAATATGTGAGACATTTTGAGTTATAAAGCCTTATTTAAGCATTTTGTTCTCCAGATTCAGATGATGACGTTGTCTTGAACCGGAAGCCACGTTCTCGCAAGGTTCTGCAGGACAGTGACAGTGAGAATGAAGAAGGGGCCCGGATGGCTGAGGCCCTCGTTCTGTCTGAATCCAGCGGGGAGGAGACCAAGACCATCAAGAGCCGAGTAGAAAAGAGCCGGACAAAAAGAATCTCCCACGTTGCTGTTGACGATGAGAGTGATGAGAGCGGGCAGGAGATGGAGAAGCATCAAGACGAAGACAAGCAGGGAGAAGTAAAGGAAGGGAAGAAAAAGAGGGAGAAGTCACAGAGACGCAGGGAGAAGGAGAAGCGTCGAGGTGCTCTGCTGACGAAACTGAAGGTCAAGGCCAGTGAAGTGAGTTGATGTGTGTTTCTTCCTAACAAAACCACCACAAATGTGTGCAGCCATTGTTGTGAACCGTTCACTCTCTCCATTCCCAGGAGCCCCTTTTGCCAAAAGCTCTCAATGATAGTGGCTGTCTGCTTGGCGATGCCGATCTCTTTGACGCTCAGCTGGAAGATAGCACGACAGATGGGG
Source organism: Brachyhypopomus gauderio (assembly GCF_052324685.1). Taxonomy (NCBI): domain Eukaryota; kingdom Metazoa; phylum Chordata; class Actinopteri; order Gymnotiformes; family Hypopomidae; genus Brachyhypopomus; species Brachyhypopomus gauderio. The sequence goes on along the minus strand of NC_135216.1, from coordinate 15,844,033 downwards.
AGATGGAGGAAGAAGAGTCTCTGGATGCCATCAGAGATGCTATGAGGCAGAAGGCCAACCATAAGGTGAAAGCAGCACATGTTTTTCAAGCCATATGAGAACAGCTACTCATCTACACCCTGATTTTAACATAGAGGAGTGTATTTATAGGGGAGGGATCTGATCCTAGAACATTGTGCCAGCACATTGTGCTTCATTTATTGAGAGAATGAAGTAGACCTATATTGGTGTAACCCCAAATTTGTGGAAGGCCAGTCTCCATGATCAACTGTACGTAATAGTTTGTGAGAGGTTTAAATGTCAGATTAGAAGCATTTAGCTTAAAACTAAATGTTGAAATACATAAGTTGCCCAAGCTCTGTTGTCCTGACACACATTCGTAGCAGTGCCGCATTGCACTGCGTGCCCCCCTGGAGTTGTACTGTGCGCTGACAGTAATGTTTCCCCGGGTGTGCAGCTCCGTCTACGTGACGATGACAATGAAGTGCAGGACGATGGACCCCGGCGCAAGGTATGGAGAAATTTGTTTGTTTGTTCCGCCTGTGTTTAATTTTCCCACTGGGCCTGATCCGAGTTTATTGACTGATCTCAGGAGAGAAAAGCAGCGAGGGCCAGTAAGGAGGCCATGAAACATCTCCACAGCGAGAGTCAGCGGCTTGTGAGGGGTCAGTCCTCAATCATACCCGACATGTGTACATATTTGCTTTTTATTATCACTAACTCCATTTTGTGGTTTCTCTCTTGTATATCCAGAGTCTACTGTGGGATTACCATACCATATGCCTGAGCCCAAAGATATTCACCAGTTCTTCAAGAGTAGGGCCCGTCCTGCAGGACCTGCTATGGCATTGTTGAAGTATGCAAATTCAACATAATAATGACTCCTTTACAACAGTATTCAGTATGTAGGGATTGGTAAAGTAATTTGACTGTCTGGCTGCTTTAGAAACAATAGGTGCCAAAGTGATGGGTCACTTTTATGCAGAATATCATTGAATTATCAGTGGCAGATTTGGCTGTGGTAATTGCATGTAGTATTAATGTATATCTTTTTTATTTGCATAATCCCGTATTGAAGTTGTACATCTCCACATTCCTCATATTTATTTACTTCTGTCGCTCTCCTTGCATTCAAGGTCTGCCAAATACCAGCCACATGTTTTAGAAGCCTCTTCAGTGGCACAGAGTGAATTCAGCCAATCTAAAGCACCAGAGTCTAGTACAAACCCTCAGGGTGACCTGGACGGACCGAACCCAGCCAGCTGTGCTCAACCAGAGGACACTACAGATGAACAGGAGACCCAAGCTGCTGTTACTACCACAGAAGACCAGCAAGCAGTTTCAGCAAAGGAAGAGCTCCAAAAGTGTCCAGAGGAGGACAGCACTATTCCTGATAAGGAGGCGTCAGAGGGAGTTGGATCTCTCACCCAGCGCCACGAGGAGCAGCAGGTCCCAGATCAGCAGGTCGAGTCTGGGACAGTGAGTTTGGAACCGGTCGCCTTTGCGGTAGCTGCACCAGGACCGGCGATGGCTAAACGCAGGAAGGATAAACTGGCCAGGCTGCGTGAGCTCGGTTTGGAACCTCCCCCTGTAGCAAAGCTGTGTGCAGATGATGGAGCTTTTGTCCAGCTGGAGTGTCCTCAGGCTAACCCTGGTGAGAGATCTTCTGTGTAGAAGAACGTGGAGGCGGGGCTTGCTGTTGCTTTCAGACATTTAGATTGCACGTTGTGTCTGTTCTGTCTCAGCTCTAGAGGCACTGAAGGAACGTTTCCTGAGACACATCCAGCCCGCTCCACGCTGTAGAGGAGAACACTCGTTGAACGTAAGTGTGGTGAGGAAGGACAGCACACCCTCTGGTAAAGAGGAACTCCATGCTGAATCCATCACAGTGACGGTCAAGGAGGAGGAGGAGGAACCTGCACAATCTAAGCCAGGTAGAGCGGCCATGTTGCTTGCAGTGAAATTAATTACTGCCCCTTGCTCTTTTAATGAAGTTTTATTTTTTTATTTTTTTGCTCTGGCTTATTTTGTTGGACTGACGCTTGGACAATGTCTCCCTCTCCAGGAGAGAAACTGGTTTTGCTAAAGTCTCGTCTGCAGCAAGCTATGGCTCTCCGCCGGCAGGAAGAAAGAGAACGCCGTGCTGCACTTCATCGACTTGACAATGAAGACTGTGAGGAAGAGGAGGAGGAGGAAGAGATGACAGAGTCAGAAGATGAAGAGGTCCCCTTGCCTTTTTTATCTATTCAGAAAGATCTTAATGCTGGTTTTGTTTCTCTTTTTTTTTAATATAAATCTTACACTGGTTTTATTTGTCTAAAATATCTCATGGCCCTGATGATTAACATTCCCTGTGTGAACAACATAACTTGGTTTTTAAATGTTCTTATTTTAAAGGTTCTTTCTAATCATGCATTGAGACTCACTATGTTGTAACCATTTCCCAGTGTGCCGAACAAGATGCAGTTAACATTTGTTTAGTTTTCATATACATGTTTTACGTGTGAGGTGCAGTGATTTAGGTTCACACAACCTAACCCTAGCTACCCTAAACCTAAGTATTCTTATGAACACTTAGAATGCAGTTCTTACAATATACCAGCTGTGAAGAACACAGATTGCATGATGCCTGTAAATCATTTTCTTTCCTTCCATCCAAACTATGACTTCCTAGGGTGTGGAAGAGTTACTAGGTCATGGTGAAATTGAGGAGGGAGGTCTTGGGGAGGAAGAGGAGGATGAAGAAGGGAGGGAGAGAGAGGTTGAAGCAGAAAAAGCTGAAGCAGCCAAAAGAAGCCTTTCTCCTGGCTTTAAGAGTCCCTCTCCCACCCCAGACACCGATGGTACTCTTATGCTGTTTGCAGGCAGCTCCTGTTCCCGAACAGGGTGAGTGTGTGTGTGTGTGTCTGTGTGTGTCAGGAAGTGCTAGACAGAAGGAAAATTCTATATTAAAGTTTTGTTTTATTATTTAGAGATGGTGCCAGACAAGCTGGACAAGAAAGTGACAATAAAATTGGTGAGTTTGCAACTTTTCCACTTCAGTGTATTCTTCCTGAATAACAGTGTTTTCCACCATGAGGGTTTACCACCTCAAAGACCAGGTCTTGTGTTTGCTTGTTTTCATCCGTGCCACAGAAGATGAGGATGCCCTCTCCTTGACGAAAGACAACAGTCACAACAGCAGCTTTGAGCTAATTGCGTCCACGCTGCCGTCCTACCAGCCGCTTGCCCGGGCGGCGGGTCGGGGGATGTCGGCGTGTGTGTTCCGCTCACCCTCACCGTGCCTCTTCAGACAAAGCTTCCTTGGGTCAGCCTCCAAGGTCAGTTATTTTTGTCTAACTGGACATCCTTCAGTTCACTGCCATGTAAAACTAATACTTAGTTATGAGGTTCTTGATCTTTGCTGCACATCATCCTTGTATGGACTGATTTTCTGTTTGTAAAGTGCTCTGTCCTCCCATCCACTCGTCTGGAGTGTCTTTAATCTGTTTGACCTTTTCTGTCTTTTTCTCCTCCACACTTTCCCTTCTCATCATCTTGCCTCTGCTCTCAGAGCTCTGGTAAGCTCTCAGAGCCTTCTCTCTCACTCCCCGTGGAAGACTCCCAGGATCTGTACGCCATGCCTTCCCCAGGCGAGCTTGCTCCTCTGGCCGGAGGCGACTCGCAGGGCCCCTTCTCCCTGGAGGAGGACACGCAGTCTCAGCTGCTGGACGCTGATGGCTACCTGAACGTGGGCCCACGTGGTGGCCCTAGACGCTCCCACAAACGCCAGCTCCTGCTGGAGAGCCTGGATGAGAACGCCATGGACGCCAACATGGGCGAGCTACTGGGGCTCTGCTCCGGGGGCTTTGGCTCGGGTCAGTCCGGAGCTGACGAGGAGCTCCTGGAACTGTGCTCCGGGGGCTTCTCCACACAGCCTGGAGCCACTGCTGGCACCCCTAGAGAGGGGAGCAGGGAGCTGGGCTCGCGGGACCAGGACGGGGGCTGTCATGGGAGCTCAGAAGGAGACGTGGATCAGCTGCTTGCCCTCTGTTCGGGCAAGTTCACAGGCAGCCCGGGTTTGTACATAAATGTTATTTCAGCAGAAATGTGTTGCCTTGAGACCATTTTAAACTGAAGTGCATTGGCATCTGCTCAAGCTTTCTCATCATCCTTTAGCTGCATCGTCGGAGAGATCAGTGCCAAGCCCAACGTTTGAGAACGTGTCTGACAGGTACTAAAGTGAACACATGTCATCTGTGTTTTAGCACATCGGAGCTCCATTCAGTATGGAGCATTGTCAATTGACACAATGTGGTTTCTAATAGGGATATGAAGGAAGAGGAGGAGGAGGAAGAGGAAGAGGATGAAGAGGAAGCAAATTGTGAATTTCGGCTCCAATCAGACGTAGATAGCGCCAGTGAGATGGTAAGTGTGTGTGTGTGAGAGAGAGAGAATTATTACTTATATTGTGAGTTCTTAATTATATCAAGTATAATTTTGCTTTATAGGAAGATGAGGAAGACTCTGGTGGGGAGAATGAGGGTGATGTAGATGAAGAGGAGAGGGAGGCTGTATTTGGGCCACGTCGAGGCAAAAGCAAGATGTAAGTTATGATTTAATTAACATGGTAGGTAATGAAAAATCTCCTTAAATTCCCAACCCCCAATAACGGTGTGCTGTCTCTCTAACGTTGGGTCTTTTCTGCCTTCAGGCGCATTACTGAGTTTGTGGACTCTGAGGCCGAGCTGTCGGGCAGTGACATCGGAAGTGAGGATGAGGATGATATGGGGGGTGATGAATACGAAGAAGAGGAATTACAGGAAGACCTTCCATCGGACGAAGAGCTGATGGACCAAGTCAATAAAATCCACATGTGAGACAGGGAAAGACTCTGATATACACTGCTGTAGTTTTCTAGCACTGGAAGTGTTGACCTGAATCTGAATTTTTTATCTTAAAAAAATTGCATATATTAAAAAAGATATTCCAGCACTAAACTTCAAATTATTTCTTCTGGCCAAAATTACTTTTATGGCACACTAATGACACATAAACATTGTCGATTTTAGAACTGCATTGTCCTGTTAGCCTGAGTTTTGCAGGTTTTGAACTAGGCTGTGTTTTTAGGAAGCAAGTCCTTGACGATGACAAGCGGAAGTTGCGTTTGTATCAGGAGCGTTACCTGGCCGACGGAGACCTTCACTCGGACGGGCCCGGACGGGAGCGTCGCTTCCGCTGGAAGAACATCGGTGCGTTCAGTCTGTGTGCTTCTGTGTTTGGAGCATTTCCTTCACTTTAATTGCTGCTTCAGCACACATCTAACGTGCTGGGTTAATGTTTTGTACTGTGTCCGGATCCCCTTTTAGATGATGGCTTTGAGTTTGGGGTCGGTGCTAGTGGTGAGGAGGAAGAGGAGGAAGACGAACTGGATCAGGGTGACCTGCAGCGGCAGAAGGAGAGACGAGAGAGAGAGCAGTGGATGCGTGAGCAGGTGTGTGTGTGTGTGTGTGTGTGTGTGTGAGCAAGCATCAGTGAAGGAGAAAAATGCCATCCGTAATCATGCGTTAAACATGCGGCTTCCCTTTGTGGTGCTGACATACAATTTATGATTATCCATACTTGAGCTGTTTAGATCGACATCTAGCACGACATCGATACAGATCTATTCCTAAGAGTTTTGAGTCAATGAGCAGTGTGCTGCTTCTCCTCTAGTCTGAAGCTCAGGCTAAGAGTGAAGACGTAGAAGAGGATGAGGAGAAGATTGGAGAGGAGGACAGCCAGTTCATGAAGCTAGCCAAGAAACTCACTGCCCGGACGCTTCAGAAGAGAGGTGACTGACCCAGCAAATGTGTGCGCCTGTCTCCTTTTAAACGTTCTTCAGGCATCTGAAAGATTTTTTTTTTCATTTTTGTAGAAACTCCCCCAGTGCCCCTGCAAGTGCCCTCAAATATCAACCCCTTTCAGAAACCATGTCAACCTGTAGTAAGTGTCACTCATCTGTTACATGTATTCACTTGTTTGGCTTTTCCTAAAGTGCTTGGAGTTATTTTACTAAATGTGCTGAATGGCTCACAGCAGGGGTCTGATGGCTCCTCTGAGTGTCGTTTAAAACTGATTTCTTCCCACGTTAGAGGATGAAATGTGTGCAGTGATGTGCTGCTGCCATCTTGTTAATCTTGTTAATCTTGGGTCAAGTTTAGTGAAAATTGTTTATAGTTAAGAATTACTTAGCTAATTACTATATGTGGATAACTGACAACTACAATGCTTAATATTTAACTTGGGTATTTTAACTCTTCTAAGATAACTGACATCAAGTTAAATATGTACCTGCATGTAATTTTATCCATGTTGTCTGGCCACTTTGAAATAGTAGATGGATGATGGATCCCCAATAGATAATATTTTGAATGCACCTTCACTGAGCCCAATTTGACACCGTTTTCAAATGGTGGGTAACACAGGAACAACTAACATGACCAGGAAATTAAGGGAAAATACTGAAAAGCTGTGTCCTTATTATGGACGGGTGAATAGAAAGAATCATTGTTACATTAATAGTTGGAATGTCATGGTTACATTTAATTAATTTGCTCAGTATGTGTTTTGGGCTCTTGAATGTGTTTTTTGGGCTCTTGTCTTTTAGTTTTTCTCCATCTGCATATGAGTTTTAGTTCTCTTTTCTCAAACTTTGCCTCTGTCCTCCAGGCAAAAAGAGGATCTTTGCTCAGTCAGCCGCAAGCAGTTCTGCAGAAACTAGCCAGCATTTCAGAGAGCAACCCTCTTGCCCCACGGAGCACCCGAGGATTCCTCTTCCAGACCCTGTCTCCAGAGAAGGATCCGCCCGCATCCTCCTGCCCCAGGAAGCAGGTACACTACCACAGAACCTGTGATCACTTCAAGCTATTTGCCACAAAGTCATATGACATGGTCTGAAGGGCTTGAATAATTGAAGATTGGTGAGTTTAGTTTGTAGTTCTTATGAGCCACTAGGTGGAGATAAAGTCTTTCATGGCATGGTTAAGAAGCTGTAGCCATATTAGGAAAGTTATTTCTAATTATTTATTTATACAAATGTTTACAAATCAATTAAACTGTAAGGCGGCCTATGAAGCAAGAAGTGTCGATACAAATCAGTGTCTGTCAATCATCAATAGGAAAAAGGACTGATTCACTGTAATTAGTACTATCAGTCAGGTTGTAAGCTGAAACCTTTTAGCCTAAATGTGGTAATTTATATAATAAATATTTCCAAGTCTTCCTAGTATATTTTCATGTTATCACTTAATTTAAGGCACATTACCTACAGATGTCAGTCACCAGCGTGTCAATATCATTTAACAAGAAAAAATTGGTCTTACTATCTACCCCATGTGCTTTTTCTTGTTAAAGCCTTTTAAACATTGATTTATTCTAATGGGCAATTCTAAACTTGGCTGGTCTAAAACTGATTATGAAAGTTGAACTCCACTTTTACTCAGACTCTGCTTTATAAGTCCGATTAGCAAAATGGTAGTCAAGTAGTTTTTGATAATTTAATGAAAATCTTGTGCATGTGTTTAAAAGAATATCCAGTTGTGGTTGCAAATTTTTCCTGCTTCAATTTGTACAGTTGAAGAAAAGAGGTCAGATGGAGCCTTCAGCCTCTGTTGCCAAGCGACCGCGTCTGGAGAACTCCCTGAAGTCCCCTGGACGTCCGAGGAGCATCTTCAGTTATCTGGAGAACTGAAGCGCGGCTGACGTCTGATGTCATTGACCTCGCGACCCTGCGCTCATGTTCTCTCAACACACTTGTATCTGACCCTTTATTTACGATTTTTGTTTTGGTTTGTTTTGTTTTTGGGGTTTTTTTTTTCTCTACAGCTGTTTGCATCTGGCTGTTTTTAGATGTTTAATCATGTAAATATTAACTTTTTTTAGCAATGTAATTTGTCTATTGAATTGTAAATTAAAAGTATTTTAAATTTTATTTTGGTTTTGAGTATTAACTGGGCTAAATGGCATGATTATAACTACGTCCTGCTGTATCACCAAAACAAGATGTGATGCAATAGATATAAATGCACTAATAACCGCTACAAAATCCTTGACATGCATATTGGAGCAGTCATAAGCAAAAACTCGCTTTCTCAGTATTTCATTTGTTCACAGACACACAGTCCTGCCTCATATTGTAATCTAGCCGCATGGAGCTTTGGGATTACATGGAGCAGGTGAGCATTTGGCTCAGTCTAACCAACGCTTACAGTCCCACAGGGTTTAGACCCCGTTCTCACATTGTTCCAACTTGGGGCCAAAGCTGAGTTAATTGAAAACTAATCAAATGTATGCTTAAATATGTACCAGTCCTTCTGGTGTAGACCCACTAATGGTGCCTTTATTTCAGGCCAATTAAGTGGGGACTTTTAATGAGGTGGTCCAGTAGTCTTTGGCTATAAAAGCAAGGGGCTCTTGTTAATGAGGGTTGACTGGTGCAGTTTTGAGATGGACCAACCTTGCCCCAGGCTTGCTGTGGACATCTCTTTTGCCTGTGCTTTTCTTATGAATTCTAAATGTAGGCAGAATTGTCCTTTTTAACTAGTGAGAACTTCTGGCAGCTGTGCTGAAGACCACCTCAGCAGAGCTAGCTTCAGCGTTTTCTCCAAGATGCCACATGCCACTATAAGCATGGAGGAAAGCGTCTTGTCACAAGTGACCGTCAGTGTTGAGCTCAAAAGACGGATTCTGTTCTGGCTGCCGGCTTCTGTCTGGGGTCGAAAGCTGTTGGGCGGCCGGTGGAGTGTGCAGTGACTGCCATCCTGGATCAGAGAGCTGGGTGTTGACAGCAGCACCATGGCCACGTCCCTACAGGCTCCGTCACCGCCTGATCTGCAGTGTGTGGAGACAGCTGAACTGAGGGAAATGGGTCATTACTGCAGGCTGCTAGCCACCAAACCAGTACTTGTACTGGCAGCCATGTTTTATTTTTTGGGGTTTTTTTTTTTGCTTCTCTTCCCCCTTTAGTTTCATAATTATGATCTACCAGTCAGTCCAATGGAATGGTCGTTGTGCATAACCTTGGAGCCGTTTTAACTGGTAAAGTGCATGACATACTTAAAAATAATTTCTCATGTTTTTTCCCCCCCAGTCTTCATTGCTAACTTGCTTGTTTGGTTGACGTAGATGATTCCTCATATGACGGGACCGCAGGCCAAGTCTGTGTTTGATGTATTTTTCATGCGTTAAGGCTACTATTGAACGGCGGAATGAGACGAGGGGGACCAGAGGCAGCCCGAAGCTGCTGACTTGAATGGGGATGTTGTTGGACAGAATGGAGGGGAGGAGGGGGGTTCGGTTCCGCCGCCAGCCAGTGCTCGCCATGGGATGGGGAGGCAATTGTACTTACAGAGTCTGTCTGATGTGCAAACACCAAAACACATACGCATCCAAGCAACAGGCCAACCCTAATGATCTGCTGTCGATTTAGAAAAAAAACTTCCAACCAACGCTATATTTCACTATACACCATATAATATAGATTTCTTATTTTTTACTGGAAATATATCCGCTCTTACAATAGCACTGATACCACTTACGTTTCATCATGCCACTCTGTGTTAAACGTCCTCAGTTTAACCCCTGAGCCCGGTTTAGGAAGTGAGTCACGCAACACTACCGGTCCGCTTTACCGCACGGAGCCCGAATGGGAGGGAGAGACGGGGGAGGTGGGAGAGACAACACCGCTGGAAAGGCTCGGCTAGAGGAGGGCGAAACGGGGAGGGTGTCGTCTCTTGTTCGCTGGCGAAAACGTTCATAACCCACGGTAAGACAAGGCCCTCTATTTATCGATTCACGAAAACGAGTGTCAGTCATTCTCCTGAGCCACAGTAAAGGCGTTTGGAGCGGGTGTTTTGTTCGTACTGGGTCGAGGGAGCGGAGACCGGAGATGGGGTGAGACTCTTATGTAACGTAGTCTGTACTTCCACTGGAATTTGCGATTACACCTGCTACCATCTGTTTCATTAGATCTCAAAATCACCGTCCAGATGAGGTGCTGGGGTAGAGCAAACGACGTGGCAGTCGGACAATAGCGTGTGTCGGATCACATCCGCAGGTCCAAACATCCGTTCGACTGGTACCTATTTTGCGTTCGCTTTTAGCCTATATAACATTCAGCGTCGTCTCGTCTTTATGGATAGCTTTCAATTAGACTGCATATTTAATCTTATTATAGGCAAGAATATTTATGACAATAGAAGGCTATGAGCCGTGTGGGGTAAACCTACGAAAACGTTTCTCGTGCTGGATCGGCGTGGTTTGCAGATTTCATAGCCTGCCCCATCTGCTGGGGATGATCTACTTTTATGATTTCTACCCGAGGCGCGGCTCAGTTGCAGTTCTTCAGCGCCCGCCGCGTGGAATGAGTGACAGTACCCTGAAGTTATTAGTTAAACTATTTCTGCCGCGATAGGACATTTGAATATTTCATTTAACTGGAAATGGAGAACATCGTGGAACTGTGGTATTAAATATTGTATGTATTATTCCAAAAGTAACATCTTGACGGATCAGAATTTTGCACATGGTTTTGAAATCCTTTTTTTTTTAATCATTTGCAACATTCATTTAAAAACCGTACTCTTTCATGGTTCCAGCAGCTTCATATGAAACTGGAAATAGTTCCTGTAAATTGTAACTCTGCTCTTTTAAGTTCTGGATATTTCCTTGTTTTTTCTTAAAGGCCAGCTCCGTCTCAGGCAAAACAGAAAATGCTAAAACAGGATCGAACTGTGAACTCTACGTTTGTGGGGCCGAAGCCTGGAGCGCCACCTTCAGCACTACGCGTCCTCAGCAATGGCCAGAGGAAGTGTGAGAAGGACGGCAACTTCAACTTCCTGGGTCAAGACGACAGTGCGCTGCTAGGAGACGAGAACCGCAACCAAGTGCGTCCGCGGTCTCTGGGGCCGTTGGGTCGAGATCCACCACCTTCTGCTAACTACTATGGGCCTGGACCCCTCTCACCCCTGTCTCGCCTCCCCTCCTGGAGTCCACTGGAACCTCTGCCTGAGATCGAAAGTGGGGATGACACTGGAGGCAGGGTCCCCCCTGACGGAGCGGAAGAGGGCAAGATGGAAGAGGAGATGAGGAGAGTGAATGATGACGAGAAGGAACAGGATGTGGAACTTATGAGGGAAAAAGAACAGCCTGACGAGGGCGAAGGAGAAGAGTCACTGGGTTGGGGTGACAGCGATGAAGAGTTCGAGTTCAGCTACAGGTCGGCGAGCTCTTCCCCCGTCAGTGCCGGGAGCAGCGACGTGGCTGGAACTAACTCCATCTGGGCTCGTGTCTGCGTGGGAGGCCCAACCATCAAAAACAGGGGCACGACCGTGACCGCAGAGGGGAAGCAGAACCCAAGCGAGAACCACCAGGCAGACACGCACCGCGGTCCGGCAGAAGACGCATCCTCAGGCTCGGACAGCGAACCTTGCTCCGAGCTGCCTGACCTGATGAAAGCGGTGTGGACGCTGCAGGATCGCGAGTACTTCAAGGCCCAGGAGATGGAGAAGCATCACGTCCAGCTGACCATGTACCGCCGGCTGGCGCTGATCCGCTGGGTGCGCACACTGCAGAGCCGCGTTCAGGAGCAGCAGAACCGGCTCCAGTCCAGCTTTGACATCATCCTGACCCACAGGAAGGAGCTGCTCCGAATGGGACCTGCTGCAGTTACACCTGCGGCCAGCCAGTGACAGCAGGGTGGAGACTCACTGGACGAGAAGGAGACATGAGTGGAAACAAAGAGCAGCAGGGCCACGTGCTGTCGAGGCTCCTCTTAATTCCTTTTACTCTTTTCAAGCCAAGTGATCTCCTGGCTCAGTTAACGGTCTCTATCTGCGCTCCTAGCTGTGTTTTTGTTGTGTGTGTTTTTGATTTTTTCTGATATTATCAGTGTACGTGAAGATTCCTACATGCAGAGCTGCACATGCATGGTTGCTGTTTTCTCTTTTCTTACTGTATGTGCTCACCTGAATATCCAGTGAATATCTCAGCCATATACCCTGACATTTATCTTATGAAGTAAATAATGAAATAAAGTTTATGGAATGTTTCTCATATATCTTCAGAATTTAAGGGAGTTTATTTTTTTTCTGTTCATAAATGAATAAATTAAATTATATTTAACAGTTGTATGCTTGGTCCCTGTGCTTTCAAATCTTAGCAATGATGACATTTGTTGTAAATAATGTCTTAAGAAAAACGAAAAATTGTGTTTATCATGAAAACGAATCATAATAAACACTAAACATATAACAAAATACCTCATGACTTTCCCTTAAAATTATAAGTCCACTACTGGAACAAAACAGTTGTCACTTGATCTTTCATACAATGGTCTGTTTATTAGGGAATCTACAATGTTCTTGCTGATTTTTTATCACATGCTTAGGAAAGAGCATCGGATAAGAGTGATGGTTCGATGCAAACTGTGTAAATTTAAATTGCACGGACCGAATACTTTATTTCACGTGTATGTGTTTCACAGATACCAGTGTTTGTAGCTAAATCCACAGTCGAAATATGGCTGCAGGGCACAAGTCGCGGTAGTCTATGTCCCTTGGGGGAATTTGACAGAGTGCGCCTTGGGGCACCTGGTCCAATCCGTCCCGGTAAACAGCCGCAGACTCTAAATCATATCCAGTAGCCAACCCCTCTGGCGAAATGAGGATAATCCGCGGGTCTGTCGCCCAATTTGGGGACCCAGTACTTATGTTCTGCTTAGCTTCCTTTTTGTGTAACTTAGAAACGAAACATTGGAAATGCGTTACACAGTTCATAGATTTGTCGTGTTTGGCAAATAATAATCTGCATGTTAAATGTTCCATAAGTTTGTTTAACGGGACAAATAGCTCGGTGATTTATGTGCGTTTGATTTGTCATAATGCCTATTAACTTATTTGTATTAGTGCGCCGATAAACAACCACAACACAACCTCAGATTCGGGCAGACCACGTTTTACTGGTTGGCGGAAGACGTGTAATTACGCGCTTCATATTGTGATTTTAATGTAACACAGCGTGTCCTCACCCAGATCCCAAAAGCGACACTGTTTAAGAGACGCCATGGGATTTACGGCGAAGTGAGAAGGGCCCCGCTGGGCGCGAATAACGGCCCCGGCGAGAGAGGCCCTCCGCCGGAGGACGCGCTCCTCACGCATAGTTGCTAATTCAGTTGTTTGAAAAAACACAAGTGGAAAATATACAGTGGAGTTTTTTTGCGAAAACATTCCCGTCGGGGAGGCGCAGCGACGTGCGCACAGCTGCGACACCCTGGTGTCTGTAGTAAGTGTTGTGGCTGTGACCTGCTATTGTGAAAGACAGCCATCACCTCTTCTTTACAGTATGGATACATCCCACTATCCCACTATGAGACTCTTCACGTCTTATAGTCTTCATCTCTTTTTTTCCTGCGTTAACAGGTATAAGCAAGAACGCTCGTCAATATGTATAAATATCACTTTTCTCGTCTGTAAATGCTTTTATAGAGACAAACACGATTCAGGATTTATTCTTTAAATTTCTATCAGTTTGCCCTATGTCTCTCTGTTAAAAGGTTATTATAAATCGAGTCATTTGTGCTTAAAGATACTCGCAAACAGTCTGCTGTGTGTTTAAACATCTTTAGTCCGTACAAGGAGTCTGGAATGGTTTTTATTATATGTTTATTAGTTTTCCATGATCCAATCTGTAAAGTAAATGACTGAATCGTATTAGATATAATAACCTAGTTATACCTAACCCTCTACCTTAGAATGACAAGACTCTCTGATTATTTTTATTCTTTGCTTCCATACCCATCAAGTCACATATCGATTAGGTCTACCTGTGTCAGGAGCTGGGAAAGATCAATAAGTGACCTTTCGTGCACTAAGATGAATTTCTGTGTGTTTGCTTTGAATTAAACAATTTACTGTAATCGCTTTCCCATGTGTGTAAACGACACAAACGGAATAGTACATTGTCCAATAGGGGGCAACACTATGGACAGCAGGTTTCGCGCTGTGCTTATCTGTGGATTTGTTTTGCTGGGTTAGCCATTTCTCAGAGCTGGGGGGCAATGTTATTCATATTTTACCACACATGGTATGAAGCAGCACAAGCCACCAAGTAAATCACTTGTGAGTTTTGATCTTTAGAAGTCTGGAGCTCTCACTCTCTCTGCCCCCCCCCTCTCTCTCTTTCTCTCTCTCTGTCTCTCCCTCTCTTCTTCATCTCGCCACATTTTACCTCTATCTTCTATCTTTCCCTCCGCCTGATGTAGTATGACAGTGAACTAGCCTCTAGCACTCTGTTGGTGTGGAAACAATCATCTCTGACAGAAAGGGGGTGGTAGGGGACTAGGGGGATGTTAGCAGCCTTGGGGCCAGTTTATGATAAAATGGATGGGTAGATGGTGTGGATAGCTAGCTAGCTAGATTAATAGATAGATAGATAGATAGATAGATAGATAGATAGATAGATAGATAGATAGATAGATAGATAGATAGATAGATAGATAGATAGATAGATAGATAGATAGATAGATAGATAGATAGATAGATAGATAGATAGATAGATAGATAGATAGATAGATAGATAGATAGATAGAATATTCATTTATAATATTGTGTCTTGTCTGATTGCATTGGTTATATATATTGGTTATATCTCCCTACATAATAGTATAATAGTGTAAAATAGCAACACAGAGACGTGTGCTGGCTATTTCACACGATTATATCCTTACTTCTCTTCTAATACATATCTAATAAAAGGTCGATATTCTTGCGTTTTGAATATACTCTGTTCTGTGGTTCAGCGTGTTTTAAGGAACCCATAGATGTGAAATGGTATGAAATCAGTCGACTTTTCCTCCCTTTCTCTGTGGCGTATTACTGCAGTGTATTTCTGATCAGCTCCAGGGCAATCTGGAAGAGGAGCGCGTCCGCGTGAAAGTGGACGCGAGGACTAAAGCCTGTTGGTCCGACTGGGTTCAGCTGCCTCGCCCGCTTTAACCAGCTAATAAATATGAAAACAGCGGGTTTAAACTTTTATTCGTTCACTGCTTGAAAGGATTATACCCTTCTATGGAGTCCCATGTAAATCTCGAAACCTCATAATGGCCAATGTTGTCCCATAAAAATGTGTTGAACAATAGGCGTTGAATAGGGGCTCTTTCACGCATAAGGGTTTTTCAAAAGGGCTCATTGAGAACAGGCCGACCGCGCCACGCCCCTGGATAATCTTTCTGCCGGTGAAAGCGCGCCTCTGAGCGGCAGGTGCGTGTGCCAAGCACGGGGGTCATAGTGCTTCCTAATGTGGGGGAGCTGGCTATGGAGAATTCGCACAGCTGCGGGTAGGAATTTTTCAGAGGCTGTCACTTCTATTTAGCTTGCTCTTTTTCACTTCTTCAGATGAAGTGGTCTCTCTCGTGCCCGTGTTCTCTCCCACTTAGGAAAAATAACGCGCCGCTAAACGGCGACACCCTTTAACAAAAGCGAATGAGAGAGCGAGCCACCCGGTCTCAACGCCGTGAAATTGCAGATTAAACAGAAAAGCGGCCCTACTGACACTTGAGATGTGTTTCTTCAAGAATGTAAATTCCTAAATTGTTACGTTAAGCGCGCTCTTAACATGTAGGATCTGACTATTCCCTTGATACCTCTCCATTTATAAAGTTTGAAAAGATAAATCGCCTGACCGTGGTGACTGTATAAACGTGAATGTCAACCTCTCTCTCTATCTCTCCTTTTCCTTTCCATGGATACTCACAATGATTAATTGTGTTTTTTACACTATTTATCAACACCAGGCCACAGTCTCTGGATTTGCGTCTCTTTGTGGGCTATGTGTCCTCCTGTGATACAGAACTTGCACTTAGCTCATGAATATCATTAATACAGCCTGTCCCTCTGTTCTTAATCTATGTTCAAAACCTGCCCCAGTCCAACACATTCTACCCTACGGCTATGTGTCCATAATCTCTATGCTCAGATGAGTGTTATTGCGGCTGGGTAGAAAAGTCTATCTGTCAAAGCCTGGCACACTGTTTTTTCCTCACTCTAACTGGCAGTAGAACAGATTTCCGTATAGGAACAATGAGATACATGTTAACTTTATCAGAATAGGAAACTGCTGCACTTTGATCATTTTAAGTAACCGGCTATGTTTTTGTCCTGTGACCAGTTTGCATATTAAATCTGCTTTATTTCACTACATTTTTTTTTCAAACATAAAGATAGAACTTAACTCATTTTCTCCATTTGAAAGAGAACCCAAAATAAAAAGCACTGATAGATAATCATCTTTCCATTAAACTTTCATCCAGAGCAAGTTAGATGTTGAAGGGGCCCAATTATAGCTTATGTATTTTCACCAGAACATTTATGGCTCATGTGTCTGGCTGAAGGTTGCCTTAAGAGCATCATTATGAATGCACAGTGGGTTGAGTCCACAATACACTGACGGACACAAACCAGATGCATCCGTGAACCTTGTGACAGCTGACTAAATGTAACATACACAGAGGCACATAGAGATTTTCTGAACAGATAGCACGGAGGAGCGTTGTGCAAGGTTTTGTGTCACAGTCTGTGCCGTGTGTGTGTGTGTGTCTGTGTATTAGCAGTCAGAGCACTGGGGCCCGGAGGCGATTCCTGTGTGTGCTTGCGATAAAGGGAAAAGGGAGGAAGTAAGAGAGGGATGGGGGATTGGGGGTGGTGAGAACGTTAGAGTCAGAGGAGGATGTTAGGGGGTAGGAGAGAGAGAGAGAGAGAGAGAGAGAGGGAGAGAGAGAGAGAGAGAGAGAGAGGGAGAGAGAGAGAGAGAGGGAGAGAGAGAGAGAGAGAGAGAGGGAGAGAGAAAGAGCGAGAACGAGAGAGAGAAAGAGAAAGTGAATGAGAAGCAGAGGAAAGAAACGGGCATAAACCCAGCAGAGCTTGGAGCTTCCATGATGCTGTCAAGACTCCTGGATCATGTCCCTGTTGGGGCGCTCTCTCTCTCTCTCTCTCTCTCTCTCTCTCCCTTTCTTTCTCTCTCTCTCTCTCCCTCCCTCTCTCTCCCTCATTCTCCCTCTCATGAAATGAGGGGAAGAGTGTCTTGGCAGGGTAATTAAGAATGGCCTCTAAACACAGGAGTATGGCAGGAACGGTGCAGATGAAAGTAAATGATTAAAATAATTAGAGGCACTGGGCTGACGAGCTAGAGTGTGGGGTGGCCGCCGGACATTTGTCGGTAATTAGATAATTAATCTGAATGCAAATGATGAGTCCTAACGAAGCAGTCAGGCTGAACTAGTGACAAATGCCGAGAGAGAGAGGTGGGGGAGGGGGTGGGGTTACAGAGAAAAATTTAAATGAGGTATGACACATCCAGCCTCACTTTCACTACAATGATTCCCTGTGCATCTTTTCATTTTAAATATATTACAAGAACTCCAGAACACAGAAAAATACACATAGGTCTGCACAGGAAGTGCAGGCATAAACAAATCATTAAAAGAGCACATTCTTGCAGTGTAAAAAGTCATATTTTTTCATGTTTCAAAGTAGTTTCAACTGCTATAGGGGGTATTGCATAGTGGGTAAAAACTTCAAAAGGTGTAAGATGAAATCATCATTGTAGCAAAGGGATTTCCCCCACCTGTCTTACAGGATAATTAGTGTTTTGTGTGTTATGTGAATTCTTTCTGTAGGACATTGAAAATCAGGACAAATCTCCATTACTACTTTCAGTTGCACAGAATGGAAGTGGTAGAAAAACAAGAATTAACATTTAAATTTCAAATTTAAATTTTATTTGTGGCATAAACCTGCCAGTAGCCCCTCTGAAACTAATGATAGGCCTCCACAAACCCCACTGAGTTACATATAGTGACAGTATTTATTTGCCCAGCATAAATCTAATTTAATCTCTTATTTCAAAATGTAGCCCGTTTTTTTCATGTGATTTGTTCACGTATGGAACTTGTGATTTCCAACAACGCAATTTATCATCCGACGGCGGAACTTCGATCACGTGTCACGGGAGCCTCCCAGCACCGGCTTCATTTCCGCTGACGTCAGAAAAGCGCGACGAAGTGTCCAACTTTTGCTGTGTAATTTCTTTCCTGAGCGCCGTGCCCATTCAAAACGAATATTCCGACACGTTTTATAATTACTTTCTGCGCCCAAGATGGAATATTTAATCGGAATCCAGGGTCAAGATTTTGTCCTGGTTGCAGCCGACAACGTGGCTGCCAGCAGTATAATTCAGATGAAGCACGGTGAGGTGTGGGAGCTAACGGGCTAGCCGGCTAGCTGCTCTGTGGGCGCCTGGTCTTTTGTGTTGAATCAGTGTGAAGTTGAATCGGTGATGATGGTTTACATTGTGTATGTGAAGTACACGGGACGTTTCTCCTGCTTCCCTCTGCGTGCTTTGGGTTAATTCACATTATTTGAAACAGCTGTTCTTTATGGATGATCTGGCGAATCTGTTGTGAAAGTGAAAGTGGTTCTCGTTACTTTGAGGATGGTGTAGTAATGGTAGCAGTAGTATTAATAGTTAGTAGATGGCAGTAAGGTAAGTGTTTTAAATTCGTACGAGTCAGAAAGGTTCATTGAACATATTCGTACACGGAAACTTGTACTTTTATGCAGCGGGTCTGCGGAGCAGGCCTAATATATGAGTGTTGTTCATTCTAGATTATGACAAGATGTTCAAACTGAGTGAGAAGATCCTGCTGCTGTGTGTGGGCGAGGCTGGAGACACGGTGCAGTTCGCAGAGTACATCCAGAAGAACGTGCAGCTCTACAAGATGAGAAATGGCAAGTCCTGCTCCACCACTAAAGGAAGAGGCACGTGCCACAGTGTTTGGTTTTATAGGCTTAAATGCATTTTAAAGGATTGGGTCATGTTTACAATTTTCTGTGGCAAAAAATTAACAGCCTGCTTATGATTTTATTTGCAAAACAAGTATAAAATACTCAATCAATAGATAATAAATGTATATAACATTCCCTTAGCGAAAACGTTTTCATCAAAACTTAGTCTCTTATCCTACAAGTGTTCAGAATACATCTGGAAAAGCATCAGGTTGTTGCTTCATGAATCTGATTCAGAGAACGGCATGAGCGTTCAAAGTAAACATGGTTACTGTGAAGAATCTAACATCCAGGGTAGTGAATATTTGTTTAATACAGCATACTCGTGTTATTTAATTGTTTTGATAATTTAACTGCTTTTCTAAAATGTAGAAAATAGTAAAATAGAGAAGGTGTGTGCAAATTATTGCCTGGTAGCATAACAAGTTTTGTTTTGAACAATGTTTGCCTTATTCTAAACGTGGCAAATCTTTTCAGGCTTATGAGTGTAACGTTTCAGTTTGTGTGTTATTAGAGTTTTAAAGCTAGGGGTGTCTGGCCTGAGTCCTGGAGATCTATGAGCTCATTTCAGTCATTCCTGGCTGTAGTATTCAGATGATGCTGCATGTCTTGGTTATCTGGACTCAGTGTAATGGAACAAGACTCCAGCCTAATGGTTCTTTTGTCAAAACATTTTAATTAGCTTTCACAAAAATACAGATTGTGGTTCAAGTCTTGATTACATCATAACCTATTTATCATTTGATTTGTCACCAACGTAATTCCATTAGGTGTGTACTCCATTAGGCATTTGTATTTATTTTACTAGTTGTGTGCCTTGAATGTCTCTGGGTGTCCACAATTTTTTAATGGTTGTTTTAGATGTCAATTAAACACAAATTCTGTATCTTTTAGGTTATGAGCTCAGTCCAGCCGCAGCAGCTAACTTCACCAGGAAGAACCTCGCAGACTATCTGCGCAGCCGGGTGTGTATATATGTGTGTGTGTGTATATATGTGTGTGTGTGTGTGTCCGTGTATGTCAGTCTCCCTGTTAGGAAGTAGCTCTGTGCCACACGGCGGTTGTTGTTAGGGTCTCGACTTGACCAGCCTGCCTGATTAAAGATACCAGTGTTTCAGGACAGAGACACATTCAGCTGAATAAATGATTTAGTTTCACTGGCAGTCTGTAAATATATATGTAAATATTTACATACTGTAAATAATGTGGCATTAACCCAGTACGCTACGAATATGACTAAAGTTCATCCAAGACCTATTTTATGGTCTTTGTTTAGATTTGTTTCTGTCGAATGTCTTATGTGTAATTTCATTTCTAATGTGACGCAGATTAAAATTCTAGACTTTACTACTGCAGTTGAGGCAGAGTGAGATTATAGGTTTGGTTTTATGTCCAGACCTCCCTAAGTGCTCATTTGTTCTCACTAAACAGGTCTGTGAGCATAACTCACTGCAGGACGCTAACGCTGAGCGGCGCACGACACTCACTGTGCCTAAATGAAGGCCCGTGTTGGCGGCCATCGGAGACAGATGCCGTGTTCTGAGTATGTAGAGGTGTTATGTGGGACTCCGAGGTTCCTGGCACCTGTCTCCGCTCCTCCCACTCTCGCAGGGGTCCTTCCCACACGTGGATACGGGCGCGCGTGCCCATCTGTGTAAAAGACTCAGCCCCGGCCCTGTTGTCTGTGTGTTAATTTGTTAGGAAGAGTGTAGCTGCTCCTTGTCACAATAGCAGAAGGGAGAAATTAATTACAAAAAACAATTAGAGCAGCTCTTGGGGGAGGGGCTGCAGTGGGAGGGGGGGTGTGGCCCAGAGGCTGGGGGAGGGGTGGGGGAGGACCTTGGGGGCATCGGGCCAAGTTCTCAGATCAACATGCAGCTCTTCTGCGGCTGGTGCGTGCTTAAAGAATGGCCTTCACCAGCCTCCTGGGAGCCCTGTGCCCTAGGGTTCCTGTTTGTAGTGTAGTGAGCAGGGTGTAGTTAAGCATAAGTGTACTGGCAAAACAACACCTGAAAGAAAGAACCTATAAAAAAAAAAGACAGAGACTTTTTTTCTTCTGGAAAGCACGACAGGCTGTGTTTTAGACCCCTACGCCCAGCTAGAGATGTTAATGCAGATGCTCTCGTCTCTGCTGGGAGAGGCCCCAGTGGGCTGATGGGAGGTAGAGAGGTGTGTGCGTGTTAGCACTGTGTACGGACCAGAAAACTTGTGTGCCTGCAGGCAGCCCCAGGAGTTTTTCTGAAGTCCCATCTCTCTCAGACACAGAGGTGGCGAGAGCGAAGGAGACAAACGAAAGCGGGTGGAGATAAGTGGCTTGCTCGTAAGACGACAATCTCGTCTCCGTCGGCACGTTCACGTGGAGACGCTGTAGACCAGCGACTGTAGCTGTAACAGTTTGGCGTGTTTTGCCTTGGAGACGTACTGCTGCACCCCCTCGGCTATGCGGACAAATAATTACTAGCACCATATTGTACGTTGTTCCCCATTACTACCACGGCTGAACAATTGATATAACAGACTGGGGAAGAGGGATACCAGCAAAGAGAGAGACTGGCCTTGGGGAAAAGGGGTGGGAACATTAGAAAGAGACGACACACACACACACACACACACACACACATATATATATATATATATATATATATATATATATATATATATATATATATATATATATATATATATATATATATATACACACACACACCCACACAAAGCGATAGCAAGGAAGGGGAGAATTACAACCTGTTTGGTCATCCCTGAACTGTTTTGTTCTTCACCTCTACTCATTTAGAGCCTAAAGGGCAGTTTAGTTACTTGATGGTGAAGGTGGTAATGTTTAAAGACTTACCGGCTGATCCTCTTGGGCAGGGTGAGAGAATTGCTGTTGTGTTAGGAGCTAAGTCAGGTGGGGCATGTAAGAAACAGGTGTGGAGTTAAGAGAGAATGGGTGTAGATAGCACCCTGGGGACCTCCACAGATCCCTTGTCTGGTATCTCACCAGCCTTGGCGCTAAACCCTGTCTGCAGGGAGTGTGGGATGAGCCACTGCCAAGCCTTGGACACATCCACTCTCAAACAGGCCCCGGGGAGGGAACAGGCGGTGCTCGAGGCGCCTCTGCTGATTAGGAGACGCGTCTCTAGCATCCCAGCTACCTCAGCGCTACGGCAGATCGGAACTTGACTACCGCCGACTCGTAAAGCGCGTGGATGAAACGGATGCCAAGTCAGAAACGGCCGCGTGTTTGCGCTCCGCTTTAGTCGCACGTAGGTCTTCTAAACACGGCAGGAAAAGGAAATGATGTCGCCACTACACCGATGAGGGAGAGAGAGGAGAAGGAGAGAGAGAGACTGACTCAAAAAGTTTTAATGAGATCTGGCGCAGCTCCAGGGCGAAGGGGCGAGGGTGGGAGACTGGGAGAGGTGGGGAGGTGCTCGGAGCAGCAGGGGTGCTGTCTTCCAGCAGATGTCACACTGCCGGTGACACCAACGACCCCCCAGACCGTTTGACACCCCCCCTCTCCTTTTCTCTCCCCGTTTCAGCTGTTTCACACCCATCTCTCTCTCTCTGTCTTTCTCTCCCTCTCCCTCTCTTTTTTCTCTGATACTGGTTCTGATGTTGCTTCAGTCCTTCATTTTTGTTGAGTTTAGGATTAAACCTGTTAATTTAAACAGTGTTTTAAAAGCTAACTTTAAAAGTCTTTGAATGCACTCGTCTTTTTTCCTACGTAGTTCACGCCTCTGTCTCTCCTCTGTTGTTGCTCATGACCCTAGTGTGTCTCCCTGACAGACCCCGTACCACGTCAACCTGCTGTTGGCTGGCTATGATGAGGCTGATGGGCCCGGCCTGTACTATATGGACTACTTGTCAGCGTTGGCTAAAGCCCCCTTTGCAGCACATGGCTATGGAGCCTTCCTCACCCTCTCCATCCTGGACAGATACTACAGGCCAGGTAAAAGTCTCTCTCTCGTTCTCTCTCTCTCTTTCATGTTCTCTCAGTGCTACTTTGTCCGACTCTGTGTTTGTGTTGATTTTTTTCCTGTTAGATCTGACACGTGATGAGGCCGTCGAGCTCCTGAAGAAGTGTGTAGAAGAGGTAAGAAGCTCTCGGCATCAACACACAGTCACACACACACACACACACACACACACACATACACACCTCCTGCCTGTTCCCCACCGCCCCATTCATTTCACAACAACCCTGCACTCCCCTTTCTGCTAGTGTCACAAGCGTTTGGGATCCTCAGCTAAGCATTTAGCAAAACGTCTAGCTAATAAAGTTCATGGGAGTTTCTTCAAGCCGTCTGGGCTGCTCATGAGTGGTAGCTGCTCCCCCCCCTGTTGTGCAGTGTCTCATGGTCTCCACCTGCTCTCTTCCAGCTCAAAAAACGCTTCATCCTCAATCTGCCCTCCTTCACTGTCCGTCTGATCGACAAGGACGGCATCCATGACCTGGAGAAGCTTCCGCTGGCCGCCAAGTGACCGGCGGCCACCGCATCCCTGAACAGCCACGCTTTTGTACCTCAGATCTCATTCTTTATGTTCCAATAAACATTAACACCCGTTATGATCGTGTTTTTGAGTCATGTTTTGAGTCCAGAATCTTTTAAGAATTAATGAATAAATGATCTAAAACTTAATTTTGGATTTCACTCACTTTGGAAGTCAACCCACCCACTTTGGTATATTTGTGTATTTTGTACAAAATAATTTGTAAATGTGTCACATGAATTGTGTACCTGTTTCCCCAAAGTGTGTACCATTTTATGGGTTTTTAATGGTCTTAAAACTAATCCAAAGTAAAGGGTTTGATTCAGCTGTTTGCAAACCAAACATGGTGGAAGAGTGTTTGGAGCATTTCAACATGGTTCTTGCTGCTTTGTTCTGTGAATTTGCAGAGAGCAATATGCAATATCAACTGTTTATCTGATACAGAAAATATACAACTGGGCTACGACTAGTCTGAAATTCCTGACTAGTTTTGTTAGTGAACCTTTTGTGTCTTTGGAAAAATCTTTTCTCTTCACCCTATTTTAAGCATTTCATAAGTAAGAAATGTAACGGAAATAGAACATCTGACACTGTCTGTCTGCTACTGTCTGTCTGTTGTTTTTCCTCACCTTTCATACACAAAATGTTCTGTACTGTTTTTTTGTGTGCGTGTGCACATCTCCCCTCTGCAGACAGGTGAGATTAATAAACATTAAACAATCCCTCCTCTCCCCCTAAACACACCGGAATCTAGAGTAGAGAGTAGCATATGTTTGCCTGCAGGCACAGAGGCACAGCCCAGCTCTGTCAGAGAGGAGGTGGAGGTGGGGGTTGGGGGGGGGAGGGGTCATACGCAGCGAGGAGGAAGATTGGGGAATTGACACTGGGGGTGTGTGCGCTGGTAGGGGGTCAGGTAGGGAAGTGTAGGCCCCAGAGCAGGTGGAGAAAGGTAGAACGGCAGATGGAGTAAGAGGAGAGGAATGAAGGGAGAGAACGCGTGTTGCATGCAGAGCCTCCGGGCTGATCTGTTAAAACTCCATAACCTTGAGTGTGATGTGCATTTTTGACACTTTTACTACAGAGGTTTGACTTGGGTTTTGGTTTTACACTGCGCCACAATATGTGCGGGATTTGCAACATGGTCAATTTCTATGAACAGAAAGCAAACAAATGTTATTCTGTCACCCTATTCTGTCAAATACGGCTTGAATTGTCTTCACTATCTCATTCGTTTTGCTCTGCTTGTCACTGACAAATGGCTGTTAATGAGAAATCAAATAACTTTGGAAGTGATGTGAGCATCACAGGAAGTGCTCAGGAAAAGATTAATAAAACATCTTGAGGGGTGTAAAAGTGGCACTGTAAAAAATCATAAGTCAATGATGGGTATCCGCCAGACAGCATTCCATATTTTGTTTTTAATAATATATTACATTTACCTTGAAATACAACAATAATAAGAACAGTAATAACATTGATAATAAACATACAGCAGGGAGTACAAAATAACCATGTTTGTATTGTTCCTCCCTGATAGCGGGCGGTGTCTCTAGGTGCCTGTTCACGGGCCTGACTTGGTACTCCCAGTGAAAACAAGGCGGGTTGTCAGTGGGGTCGCTCTGGCTGGGGTTGGGGGTTGTAAACCCTGCGCAGAGAACGTGATGAACTGCTGTCTGTCTTTTGTCCTCTTGCAGGTGTGTGCTGTGAAGATTGAACTGAAGATTGCTCCTATTTCAGACTCAGACACACAAACGCGCACACACACACACACACACACACATAAATACACTCACACTCTCCTAAAGGCTGGGGAAGAGTTCACCCTCTGTCCATGTCTGTCCCGATGTTTTCCGCGTGCGCACGCCAGCTCTTCACTTGCGCTGTTTGAGCTCCTTGTCCTGATGACCCTTGCCACCTCCGTCACCCTTGTCCAGCAGTTTGAGGGCCTCCAGCAGGTAGCTCTGGAAGGCGGAGAGGGCGGCGCAGATGGCCGGCGTGCCGAAGCCGTGGGTGAGGAGGCTGAAGTGGGTCAGGCTGCCCTGCACCCCAGGCTCCAGGGACGGCGTGGGACGGCTGGCTCCCAGCGGAGACCTGTCCTGGGACATCAGATCCACAAACTCCTTACAGATCTCCCTGCAAGGGAAGAATGGACAAATTTAGTGAATATAATGCTGGTTTTCTGGCTGATTTTCTTTATCACGGATAATGCCCATTTTAGATATTATAATGCTTCGAAAAATGAATGGTTGTGAGTTGTTTTTGTTTTAACAAATGTTTTAATATTAAATATTAAAGCTACTCTGATTAGTGGGTCAGAGTTCATGATTTTAATCAAATTCAAGTACATTCAAATGGTTTCTATGGTTGCGTGGAATGTTTGCAGTCCTCATGCATTGTGGGAAGATGAGTCTTCGGTGATCTTTGAAGGTGGGATTTGAATGAGGCAGGCTGACTCACTTGGTGGCCAGCAGCATGCTACGCCGTGTGGACAGCTGGTCTGGATCGCTTTGCCTGCATAAGTACTCTGCAGCCGCCCTGGCTGGGAACTCCGTCTCACACACATAACCAAAGTCTCGCGCCAGGTGGACCGCCTCACCTTCAACATAGAAGAAGAACACTATTATAAATCTAGGCTGGGAAGTTTCATGGGTAGTGAAAAAGTGTTCAAACCGGTCACATTTGGTACATTTGGCGTGTTCAAATGATTGAGCTATTGACTTTTTCTGTGAACATTACTATTTCATGCAGTGGCTCTTGATCTCATTCCATGCTGCCGTTCCCTGTGTGGACGTGTGTGTCTACCTTCCACCAGTGCCGTGAGGAGGGTGACGTTAGCGGCCTTGCGGCGGCCCGCCGGGAGGTTGAGGCCGATCTTCTCCAGACGTTCACGCAGGCAGCGTCCTCCGTTCTTCGACTTGGCTCTGAGGGAGGAGAGTGAGACAGATGATTAGCACCACACACTCTGAGAGAGGAGAGTGAGACAGATGATCAGCACCACACACTCTGAGAGAGGAGAGTGAGACAGATGATTAGCACCACACACTCCGAGAGAGGAGAGTGAGACAGATGATCAGCACCACACACTCTGAGAGAGGAGAGTGAGACAGATGATCAGCACCACACCCTCTGAGAGAGGAGAGTGAGACAGATGATCAGCACCACAGACTTCGAGAGAGGAGAGTGAGACAGACGATCAGCACCACACACTCTGAGAGAGGAGAGTGAGACAGACGATCAGCACCACACACTCTGAGAGAGGAGAGTGAGACAGACGATCAGCACCACACACTCCGAGAGAAGAGAGTGAGACAGATAATCAGCACCACACACTCCGAGAGAAGAGAGTGAGACAGATAATCAGCACCACACACTCCGAGAGAGGAGAGTGAGACAGATGATCTGCACCACACACTCCGAGAGAGGAGAGTGAGACAGATGATCAGCACCACACACTCTGAGAGAGGAGAGTGAGACAGATAATCAGCACCACACACTCCGAGAGAGGATACAAAGTGTATTTCACTTTGTTCTTTGTTTAACTTGCACTGACTCATTAAAACATGAAAATATATTTAGTATTCTAATTATATATTAAATCACCTTGCAAACTTGCAATAGTGTTAGCTCCAAAGATTTTATCAATCTCGTTTTTGTTTGTCTCAGTCTTGACCAGTGTCTCCTCTGCCCTCTACTCACCTCCGCAGGACTCCGCCCAGCAGTGAGGCATTGAGACACTCGGGTGGAGACAACCTCCTCTGCACCTCTCCCACTGTCACTTTGTACTTGGAGGTGGAGCTGAGGAGTGACAGGCGTCCGGGCACCGAGCAGAACACCTCCCCTGGGTTGGACACCCCACCCAGGCCTAAGCCGTCCTTCCCGAAGGAGAGGACAGACAGAGCGGAGCCGTTCAGTTTCGAGGGAACAGGAACTGGGTACAGGAGAGCAGAAGAAGGAGAGGTACATTAGCCTTCATACTGGGTTGTGCTAGAAGGGTTCTGATCTGTGCGGTTTTATACTGAGAAACACTTATGAGAAGCAGTTATGGTGTGACCTACACTACAGAAGGAAACAGATATGGTGTGACCAGAAGGAAGCAGTTATGGTGTGACCTACACTAAAGAAGGAAACAGATATGGTGTGACCTACACTACAGAAGGAAACAGATATGGTGTGACCTACACTACAGAAGGAAACAGTTATGGTGTGACCTACACTAAAGAAGGAAACAGATATGATGTGACCTACACTACAGAAGGAAACAGATATGGTGTGACCTACACTACAGAAGGAAACAGATATGGTGTGACCAGAAGGAAGCAGTTATGGTGTGACCTACACTAAAGAAGGAAACAGATATGGTGTGACCTACACTAAAGAAGGAAACAGATATGGTGTGACCTACACTACAGAAGGAAACAGATATGGTGTGACCTACACTACAGAAGGAAACAGTTATGGTGTGACCTTCACTACAGAAGGAAACAGTTATGGTGTGACCTACGCTACAGAAGGAAACAGTTATGGTGTGACCTACACTAAAGAAGGAAACAGTTATGGTGTGACCTACACTATATGGTGTGACCTACACTACAGAAGGAAGCAGATTGGCTTGAATGTGATAAGGTCAGCAAGTACATCCTTTGGTTATCTTTCCTCCCAATAGTTGACAATGTTAATATGAGTCCATCTTGAATCTTATTCCTCTCCTGTTTTATTCTAATATTATATGTAATAGGCCTCTTATATATTTTAGTTGCCTGCTTTTCTTTTAAAATATTTTAATTCACTGCTTTTATTTACAATAAATTACTATGTTGGACAATATAATTTGTGGCAAGACCTTAATCACAGAACACAATGAATGTTACAAGCCATTAGTTCAGGTTTTGAAATCTTGCGTCATTGTTATAAAAGATTTTTTTTTCTGCAAGCCAGGGTCTTCCTCCCAGAAAATGATTTAAAACACTTAAAACTCTACTCAACATCTAATAACACTTAGAGCTGACACGACGAAGTGAGTCCCACTGGCTTTTCATTTGAACTTGAGCAGCTTTGATTCATCATCCTTTTAAAACCTTAATTTGTTTTCACGAGATTCGCCCGTATAGCCTGCTAATCACACGTCTCCTGTTGTGTGTGGGCAGATTTTTTGACAATTCAGTAGCTTGATTGAAGACACATTGTATGTGTGTATTCAAAAACCAGCAATGTCCCTGTTTGTGTGTAAGAGTGTGTATGAGAGAGAGGGGATGAGAGGCTCAGACAGTCAATCAGAAAGAAACAGAGATCCTTTGCACACCCGATGACGATTAAAGAGTCCAAACATCTGTTTCGACTCCTGTTGGCTCGCGGTATTTTGACAGTGACGCAGTGTTAGGCTGCTTACTATCTCCGCCATTGTAAACGGTAAAACGCGACGCAGTACCGGCTCTCCTCTCTATGTGGGCGCGACGCCCCGTTGTGAAGCACAGATTCGGGGACATAAACTGGCGGATTTAATCGCGCATTCATAGCGTTGCTGCGGTGCAGGATATGCCCCTAAGCTCCGCGCGCAGATTCGCGTCTTCACGTGGGCTTTACGTTTGTTCTCTGCTCAGAAATCTTTTAAACCCAAGTAATTGATCTACTCTTCTCTCGGCCATTGCATGAGCCATGATTGCACTGCTCTAAAATACACTTTAGTTATCGATGTTTAGGGACACCATAACTGCAGAGCTTTAGAACTTCTGACATGAAGCTTTCAGCTGGGTTTTCTGAGGGACAAGTTCTCCATGACCTATAAAATCACATTTTTTGCCATTTGGATGGAAGGATCACAGTGCAAATTCCTTCTAACTCCTCTGTACCCCGTCTCTTTGCTATGTCCCTGTTTCTAATCCCTCTTATTCTCACATGACCATGAACAGTTCATTAACAGTTATTCCCTTAAGGGTTCAGGCTGAGTGTTAGAAGATTTCTTGACTTCAAATAAAAAATGGCAGTGCTGAATTATTTTGTGTGTGTGTGTGTGTGTGTGTGTGTGTGTGTGTGTGTGTGTGTGTGTGTGTGTGTGTGTGTTGGTGTGAGTGTGGCTGTGGCGTGTGCATTTGTATGTGTGGATGCGTGCGTGTGTGTGCGTGTGTGTATGTGTGCATGTGAGGGAGAGAGATACAGGGGAAACGTGGGGGGGGGGGGGGTGCGTCATTTCACATATATATGTTGGTTAAAAAAATACCTGAAACTCTCACCCTGAGGTGTGTGTGTCCTCCTGCATGCTACATTTGCCCTCACTATTACCCACAATGCCGTGTCTTCTTTCCAGTGGGCTCTTACCTTTCTTGATAACAGAATGGTCCAGGATCCCCAGGGATGATGCCTCCTCCATGCCCTGCTTGAAAAGCACAGAAAAAAGTCTTTGATTATTATTCAGTATCATCACTTTATTCCATTCCAGAAACTAGTGGGCATATAAATGCAGTATGCTTGAGTCATGTAGCCTTGACCAGAGAGATGATACTTGAACAGTTCAGAAATTGATCATTTATGAAGATCAAGGAAACGAAATATTTGTACTTTGTTCTAAATGTATTTTACTTTGATGAAGGTGTCCTTAATGATTACAAAAATATAAGACAATGAAAAATGCGTTTAATATATTGTTAAAATAATAAAAAATAACCCAATATATTCTATTCATTTTAATGTTTCTCACAGCACTTTAATTCAATGTTCAACTTAGTGGAACATCAAAATAGTACTTAAAAAATAGGAAACATTTTTTGCTCAAGCTTCACTCAATATGTCATATTAAAACAGATAATTTTTTAATTAATTAAGCATTTTATTCACGTCAGATTCGTCAGGAACAGGTGGCCTGATTTTTATTTATGGTCTGTGATTTATTTCCACATGCAAACTTCTCCCTATTTGTTCTAAAACCGTGATTTAATTTAGGCATTATTATTATGACGATGTCACACACATACTAAGTCAGAGGAGCGGCGGTAACGATGAAAACACTACCAGCACTAGTTGATTTATTATATGCTAAGGTATAAATTTGTTTAGATAGGCTATATTAGACAAACATTAGACAAAACGTGTGCAGAGTTTACTCCATCTTAACAAAACGTTTGAGGTACATTTAATAAGTTAGATTAAATGGGTACATACTCTTCAGAATAAAAATGAACATCTGGGCGCTCTGAACGTTGCGCGTGAGACAGAAGGTCAGTCTTGCATAGCTGCACGTGCTGTTGCGCAGTGCAATGTATACAGTCACTGCAACACTCGCCAATACTCGCCAAAGTGACAGTAAACAAGTACTCATTCATAAAATAGTAACGCTGGGATAAAACTAGCAATCGCATGCTGCAATATTCGTTAAAAGCTTAAAGCTTATATTTTAATATTTTAAATAGCTGTAGACCAGCCCTCGTTAGTTTTTACTTGCATAACTGCATTAATGCTCATCGAATATGGCCTAGAAACATGTACATTTAAAATAATCAGATCTACATACTGCAGACCATATTTTACATTTGTTCTCAATTAGTTTTGTAGTATCGACATTCTAAAACGACAGTATTCAACGAACTCTCTCCAGTTTAAAGAAACACAATAAAAGAGATTGAATTATTTAAATAATCTAAAAAAAACGTGGTGTGACATTGACTTTCAGAATAACATGCATTCACATGAATTCCTGTCCTTTAACTGCTTTTTTTGGTTACAGTCCCTCATCCCCCATTTAGTTAATTCGACCAATTATTATGCTGCGTCAGATATTATACACGCATAACAATTAAAGAACAATTATAGCCAGTTAGCCACTTTTCCTGCCATTTTTAAACAAATCATAACAAACCGTTAAAAACATTTTTTGCGTGAGAAAAACATTGCCAACCTAATTTTCAGAATTTCTAGAAATTATCTGATAACATAATAACAGTCTTACTTACTTATCCAATAACAGTCTTACTTAAGCTTAAACAATTAGCTGTAATATTTCAAATTGTATTACATGATAAAAAAAGACAACCATGTATTAATCGGAAATAATTGTAAAAATTCACACCTCTATGTTTTCGCTAATTTATTTGCTGTTCTTTTGTTTTGGCTAAATATGGATGCATATTGTTATTCTGGGAATTGATACGGCGTTGAATTATCGTTTGATTTAACACGCTGTAGTCAAGAGCTGATTAGACGACGAAGGAAGAGTATGAAACTGTAAAAGCATTAAATACTCGCCTGCATGTCTTCTACACCGTGATGACCCATTGCGTGCATCCCAAGCGGACCATCTCCAAGAGCCGCTGCGCCCTCACCAAGTCCATGGAGAAGCCGGGGTACTCCGGGATACTCCCGTCGGGGGTCTAGGGTCAAAGCCCGATGAGACTGAGACAACAGTCCTCCGTCTTCCGACCGGGTCCTCTGGGTGTGCCAAGCAGCTTGTTGGTGCTGATGTAGGGAGTTAATTGACTGGTACGGATCCGGTAAGTGTGGGTATCCAGAGTCCTGGTTCTGAGAATAGGAGAGCGAAGACTGCGGATACGGAGGCGGGAAGTAGGGAGGCTGGAAGTCGGAGGCCGGAGTGTGGCACAGAGGAGGAGCCGTGGAATAAGCTGCTTGGTTCAGCGAGGACAGCTGCGAGAGGCGGCCACTCGGCGAGGAGCTCGCCAGTCCGTCTGCGCGGTCCTGAGCGTAAAAGTAATGCAACTTTGTTAAGTACTTTACCTGGAGATTTCCGCTTTGAGATTTCAGCTATAAATGTTTATGAACTAATATAAAAATAAGAATTTCTATAGAATAAATAAAGGAAAATTGACAACGGTATAGTACTAATTGTTTAATGTACATTCTCAAGGAAAAGTAAAAAGGAAAACGCTTATAGATAAAAAAAAAAGATAATACTAGCAGAATTTAAAGATTAGGCGTACCATTAGTCGAGGCATATTAGAAAATCACCATTTTATGCAGCAGGTGTCTCGCGCTACCAGGTGTTTTACAAAGCTCAGCAGTAAGATGACAACACGCACAGCCAGATATGGCTTATTGTTTGAGTTGTTTTAGGAAATTGAAATATTTTTAAAATATCTCCATGACGGTGAAGGGCCTGCCACATTCAAGCTAAAGCACGCTGGTTATGATGCTTTCATTAAGGCCAAACAATTATTTTGCAGATTAATCACTAAAATCAATTTTGTGACAGATGGACAGATAATCAACTTTTAGCGTTCAAATACAAATGTATATATCAGCACATATTTTCAGAATAACGATAGTAATTCGGTTTAAACAAAAACGTTCACAAATAGTCTCTTTCTATTTCATAAAATTACCATACAGCTTGTTTTAAATGCCTGGGGCAAACTGGCATTTGGATGTGACAAAGAGTTGTTCTCTACTGCACAGACGAGCTGGGATGAACACTGCACGTGCACATCTCACACATCCTCAACGCGTATTTTCAACGCACGAGCCCTTGATTTCAGTCACAGAAATCGCTGTGAACCCGACAGCCCAAACCAGCAAGGCTTAAAATTCCGTTTCTATGCGATCTCAAGTTAAAAGCGTCTTGGACTAATATCACATGACAAGAACTTTAAGACTTATTAAACAGGCAGACTAGAGCTTTGAACAAGTGCTCCACTCACCATAGTCGAGTAGGTGTGGACTAACATCTGGAAGTGGATGGTGTAAAACTTGGTTCTTGACTGCTTGCAACGTCTTCGAAATAAATTAAATCTCCCAAACTCTCACGCACATACTGGACCCATAAAGATAGGCTTCGGTTTTCAATGACGACGTGGTGTGCGCTGTACACCACGTGCACGCTGCAGCCTATACGGTGTGATGCGCTATTGCACTGTATCCTCCACTGTTGTCCAAGTGCGCTCTTATAGACGGAGACTGTCTACCGTTTGGGGGGTGGGGTGGTGGTCTAACTTAAAGGGACATTAATGAATTCGATTAAACTGCTCTTGTATTTCCTCCCTGAAATATATGCATACATATTAGAACCATATGTTTTTTTTATAAATACATTGCTGTGCTTTTATTTAGCCTCACGCGCATTAGACAGGAGTATCTAGGCGCGAAACGCGATACTTGCTTATTGATTTTTCTTATAATAATTATCTTTGCTCATTTTATGTGTCGGACAGTGTAGTTGTTCCTGTCGTATTGGGTGCTCGTATTCTCTATAGCGTTGATCCACAAGGAAACATCTCCGCGCATCAGTCTCCGAAAATAGCAAAACCATCCTAAGATTTTTAAGATAACACATAATTTGTTGATTTAATAAAGGCGATTTGAAAAACTGCGCTCATGGCATAATATTCTTATTACTGAACTTTTGAAACGACAAATATATCTACATGTGATTGAAACAAAATCACGCGCACATTTATACACCTTAGAGACCGAGACGGAACTTGCACACCAGGACCAGTACCTCGAATACCCATAAAACTAACGACATATTCCGTAATAAGACTTCTTACCTGGACACAATACGGGTCTGCCTTCGTCCGTGATTTCCACAACATGATTGCGGTTTCGGGGTAAAGCTATTGCCTTCCGAGCGAGTCAGGACACTGTGTGTAGGCTGTGCGCCACAAGTTGAGCGGAGTGAGCCCACAGACGCCACACCGGACTTTTATTGACACACACAGACGGGAGAAGCGCGTAAGGGGCGGGGGATGACACAGTGAAACGGGACCAAAAGTGGGGGTCGATGGGGACGTAGATCCCCAGACGCAAGATACGGAATAACATCGGACTACACCGTAACCGTCTCGTCTCCTTCACAAAAGCGTAACCATTCAAGTCGCGGCTTACATGTAACGTACAGCTGGACAGATAACCTGGCGGTCCCCCTTAAATCACGGTTGCATCTAACTCGTGCTGGATAAAAACATGTAGCGCTAAAATACAAAAAAAAAAATCTAATAACTAGATACACCATGGATAAAACCTAAAACTTTGTCCAACGTCGATTAACAATCAGCCTACACTTCAAACCACATTGTAATAAGGACGCCATCTGGTGCCAGTAAACTATAATTATATATACTTATAACTAAACTAGAGCCCTAGCGATGTCAAATGAAACCAAATTCACATTCAGCAAAAATATGTTTATTTAAATTTACCATAAGGAATTTTTATACAGAAACATTTTTTTGTCACTTGAATAAATGATGGGGGCAAAAAAATGCTGACGCAGTAATGAATCTCATCAACAAACATAAAAAAAGCAAACAGACACGGTGATGTCAGTCCCTGAGCAGCGTCCTGAGCTGTGCCATGCGGTAGAGGGCGTTCCTGCCTGCTGTTCTCATGCAGGCGCTCACATCCTGGCAGCAGAGCGGGCACTTCCGGGCTATGGCACACAGCGCCTCCTCCAGCGCATCTTGGGTCTGGAGGTCCGGGAGGCTACTGCTGGACTGCAGCAGGTTCAGGGTGTCCTGCAGCCAGCCCTCCTCCCTGGCCAGGGTGGCTATCCAGGGCTGAGCGTTCACACAGCCGCCCAGGGCCTGCAGGCCGAGCCTCCAGAGCTCGGCCGCCTCCTCCCACCACTGCTCCCACGCGGGGCTGACTCGGGCCAGCCCGCCCCCCTCACCCGCCTGCAGCGGCCCGAGGAGGAACCGCAGGGCGGAGGAGAAGAACCGGCGCTGGCTGTTCTCCACCGGACCTGTCGTGCACACAGATGCTGAATGAGCACTTTTGCCTTCGAACCACGACAAGAATCGGTAAGAAGCACATAACAGCAATTTTAGATTTAACAGCTCGATACATAACTGCTATAAAATAAAATTATTTGAATGGCTAACTTCAATGTTCAATACAAATACCTGTGAATGTTTTTAGTCTGCCAATCATGAGCCCCAGAGTACAATAATTGGCTGCCAGGACCAAGAGGCGTGGCTTATGGAGGAGCACAGGAAGTGCTTCACTTAGTAGTGCTTCAAGCGTGGTGAAGCAAGCGTCAGTCCTGAGAACAGACAGAGCAGTGGCAGTCGGTACATCAGACAGATGGCCTATAAGAGAATAGCATGTAAAGACCATTGAGGGGTGTGTGTGTGTGTGTGTGTGTGTGTGTGTGTGTGTGTGTGTACCTGACTCGGTCCGGCTCTGTGACTGTGAAGTTGAGCAGCGTGGAGCAGGCTGTTTCCAAGCTGGAATCTCTGGTTGCGTTTTTCCCACTACGGGTCCTCAGGGCCCCCCAGGCACGAGAGAGGAAGGCCACGAGCAGGGCCGGCACGTCCAGGGAGAGGAGAACCTTTCTCGGGTTCTCTTCAGCAGACAGGTGGCAGAGAGCCGGGAGGAGATATCTGAGCAGAGAAGAGAAAGCTGCTCACTTTTGCTGAGACACTGGAGCTGGGTCACAATACTATAACTTTACTATGTCAAAAGTTCATAACTCTGATCCCAATACCAGCAAGTGGCACTTTTTTCCCTATACACTAAAGTCACATCCGCAGTTCAGAAATACTTCAGAATTTGGCCCCACAAACCTCAAGACATCCTCCCCTGTCCACGCTCCTGTTTGTGAACCGTCACCGACAGACATGTCTGACATCCAATCAGCCAGCCCTTTGCCGTTCTGCTCTTGTAGGTGATATTTGGCATAGCCAATGAGAAAGGGCAAGAGGGCAGTGACCTCCTCCTTCAGACACAAAGTTTCCTCCGCCAGCCACACACAGAGAGAGCGGAACGTGGCAAAAAGGAATGGATCATCGTACTGGCTTGGGTCTACCTGAGGAAAAAGGAATTCAGCAATTTAACTGTATTTCTTTAAAATCCATGTACAGCACAGGGGCTTTCCTTTAGAATTCTACAGCTGCCTGTACATTGTAAAAACATTTTACTAAATATTTCCATTGACTTCACTAATACAAAAACAGATTACAAAAGTGATTCTGCTAGGATTCTACAACTACATTGATTCATAAAGGTAATGAATAATACACCATACATCATATTCCTGTGTGTTGTATACTTCAGACTTTTTACTGTCTAAAAACATAATATATATTCAAGCATCTTGCACATTGCGCTCACCTGCTGCAGGTAGTAAATGACAGCAGAGAAGGCCTCCTCCAGAACCCCCAGGACCTGCCTGCTCTGTTGTAGACTCAGCCCAGCCATGGCAGTCTGAGGCTGGGCAGGACTTTGGCTAGCCCCCTGGCTGCAAGCCTGCTCCATGGCTGCCTCCATGATCCGGAAACAGGCAGTGAGCACGTTCTGCTGCTGCGGGGAGAGCCGTGTCCCCGGTGGCTCTTCCAGAGCCATCCTCACCTCCACACATGCACGGTTCACCAGCAGGCAGCAGAACTTGGGCGGACCTGCCGGTTCCCATCCAAACAAGTCCAACATACAAGCCGACAGCACCAGGACCGGGCCCAGGTGCTCTGCGCTGAGTTTACCTTGCACCATTGGACGTATCGTCACCCACAGACCAGAGACCACATCCCTGAGCTCTTGGGTTTGTGTCTCGCCTC
The DNA here is from genome assembly GCF_052324685.1 of Brachyhypopomus gauderio. Lineage (NCBI taxonomy): Eukaryota > Metazoa > Chordata > Actinopteri > Gymnotiformes > Hypopomidae > Brachyhypopomus > Brachyhypopomus gauderio. Next base: position 15,807,192 of record NC_135216.1, on the reverse strand, counting down.
CTGGCGGTGGAAGGAACTGTGGTATCCGTGAGCACATCTCCAACTGGTCCTGCTTAGGAGCTTGGCTGAAGTCCTTGGAGATGCCAACAAGGAGAGAGGAGAGTTCTGATGGGTGTTTGCTCCATGCCCGCTGCCTAACGCTGCTGGACAAGAGCTGAGCCAGGAGCGGGAGACCCTTCTCACAGCTGAGTGTCTGCTTCTTACAAACGGCTCTGCACAGGGCAGGGACGGCACCGCGTGCCAGCAACTGATCCGGGCCTCGCGGGAGGGCACACAGAGTGTTGAGAACCTGGTAGCAGTCAGCTGCGACTGCTTCATCCAGGGCAGAGGCAGGAACCTCACCTGGCTCAACGCCACTCTGTAACCCTGGGGGACGTTCCTGTGCCGCCTCCTGCGAGGTGCTTTTGTGTGTCTGAGAGGATGCAGCGTGCGCATGTGGACACGTGTCTTCTGCAGGCGTGCTCTGGTTTTGCTTCTTGCTGACTGGCATGCCACCTTCCAGCAAGTCCAGGAGGAGAGGGATGGTGATCAGCATCTGGGGATGAGTTGCCATGTCTTGGTCTGTGCTGAGACCAGCCAGCAAGGCTGTGCCCAGGGACACCAGGTCTGCGGGGGGCAGCTGAGAGCTCTCACTCGCCCGGACAGCGGTCACCAGAAGTCGGGCAGGCAGGTTGAAGCCCACTGCTTCAAAGATACGATGCAAGGTTGCCTTATCCAGCTGACTGGCTGGACACAACCGTGTAATCTATGTGGGAAATATGTTATAGAGTTATTGGATTAATCCATACGTTAAGCACTGACTGCTCAAAGGACTGATCTAGTTTACATCATCAACATAAAAAAAGACTTTACCAAGAGGAGCGCTGCCAATATGTGGCTGTCGTTTTTGGCGTGAATGAGTGCATGAAGACTGCGCTCCAGGACTTCACGCTGAGCAGCAGACAAGCTGTCAAGGGCAGGACGGCAACCCTCCGCTCTCGGGGGCTCCTCGGGACTCATGGATCCCTCACTTTCCGCCATTCTCAGCAGCTTCCACCATATCTGTAAACACAGCAGGATTTGTAGTGTTCATGATCAAACCCACGTGTGCAGCGTTCACTTACACTGCGCGTCTTGTCGTTTTAGATTGACAGTCATTGTCACAAGGATGTATTTACCTCATTACAACATTAGCGGAGCTTACTATATAGAAATCAGAAGCAATCGACATGCAGCCAGACAGCACTTGAACCAGAATAACGGAGTTTTGATCAACTTGATCAGTTTCCTCTCATACAGGTCAAGGCTGTGGATCTCAAATATTGCCAACCAGTTAGTTAGCTAGCGAGCTACATTGCTAGTAATATTTACAGCTCGTAAATCCTAAAACAAATATGTAACTGTACGGATGCACTGATTAAATTACTATAGAGTAAATTACAATGTATATGCTTAAATGAGAAAATCAAAACGCACCAAAATAACCAAAATATCTTGGCTGGCTAACAGGCTAGCTAGCTAACTTGCTTAGTTACTTACGTCGTCCACGCGATTTCAACGCTGCCGTATTGACTTCCGGTTTATTTTTCGATCGAAAGGCAAATGAAAAGTCAAAAGTGGATATTTCAAAATATCAGTACCTTGTTTAAACGCCAACAAAGAGATTGAGGAATGGAATCACATATGAATTTTTCGACACCATGTAGCATCAAAATAAATGAAAGATAAAATGTGAAGGATACTTGGAGTATTATTACTTTTCCTGTACTTAAATGAGGCAGGTGTGAAGACGTAGTTTGGATCTCTCTCTCTCTCTCTCTCTCTCTCTCTCTCTGGTAATATATGGTGCTCTTCAAACAGATCTCAGATAGACATGTGTGCTAAATATTGCGAAATGCTGAGTTATACTGACCACTATTTAATAGTAAACAAGCTCCATTAAGTACATGTAAAGCGAACGTATTATGGACTAGATCACCACCCAGTGGTGGAATTGCGCTTGGACCATTAAACAGGATCCAGGAAATGACGAGTTAGTGGGGCTAACATCGCTTCTGCGTTTGAAAAGGAAACGAGCTCTTTCATTCATAAAAGGCCCGTAGTGGTCCGTAGACACCCCTCCGTGTTTATAAAGTAAGTAAACGTTACAGACGAGGACCCGAACTTGTAATTGCGGTTCACCGCGCATCATCTACGATATATTTTCATTTCAATAATAACCTAGTTCGTTTCTGACCGTTACTAATGTAGGTAGTCAACGGCGTTAATTAACTAGTTCAACAACTTCTGCCAAAGTGCCACAGCGTTACATTTAAATACATTAAAACATTTACTTTACTACCTCGCTAGACCACTTAAGTGAGCTAACCCAGGTTACTTTATGGACGTGCTTTGATTATTTCTTTGTGGACGACAGATTGGGTTCCTTCTAGGTCTCTTCGTCCTTGCCCATGTCGACCTCTCTACCTCCTCAGAAGGGTCCTGGTCCAGTGATGGCCAACATGCCGTCTCTGCAGCAGCCGGCGCACATGCCTCCCGGCTCAGTGTCCGGTCCCGGTCCCGGTCCGGGTCTGCCCTCCATCCCCCCGAACCAGGGCGCCCTGCGCGAGATCTCCCCCGTCTTCCTCTGTCGCATCGGGCAGGAGACCGTGCAGGACATCGTCACCCGCACCATGGAGATCTTCCAGATTACACGGGCTACTCAGGTGTGCTACAAGTGCCAAATGTTTTCATTAGAAAAGCATTTAGTTACATTTCATATTTAAAACATTGCAGTGAAGGCCAAAGTTTCCAGAGAAACGGGACGTTTCAGACAGACGCCATTGATCAGCTGTGCAAGCAAAGTGCTTCTGAATTAAACCAGTTTAAATGTGAAAAAGTAGATGTTTAAGTTTTATCATTAATTCCGTGGGGATGTAGCTTCTTAGGAAGTCCGTTGCTGACATATGTTTGCATAGCTAGTTATTGCTATGTCATTAATACAATGCCCATCAGTGTTAACATGCCTTGGCACTGGAAATGACATATCCTTAATCCTAATGGTTCGAAGGTGCCCAACAAACTCATCAGCAAATTCATTTTTATTCTCCAATGTAAAGCTGATTACATCTTTTGCAAGTAATGCTGTAGACAGCTTCTGCTGTAGTGCATGAGGGTGATGGGTGATGACAATTGATCCTTTTGTACCAGTTATTTAGTTAATACATTTATATGTAGCACATCTGGATCGGTTGCATGCTAAAGTAACACAGTTGAAATTTGAGTAATTTACATCACTCTTTGTGTCTTTAATGTTTTTATCTTGTCTATAAGAATTTAGTGGAGGTTCCTTAAAAAGGAATGCAGTCTCTACATCATCCTGGTGGATTCTGAATATTATCCACTGTTTTATTTGTAGGATGAGAAGTCAGGACTGAAGGAATTCTTGTTGTCTTTACAGCAGATTTTATTTATATGTATGGCTGCAACCAAATGCAAAATATATCTAGCTAATAGCTTGTAGAGAGCAGAGCATGAAAGCTGTTTTATCGATATCCTGTGAAGAAGCAAGTACCTTCTTGTAGTACAGTTCCCTATTGCTGAACTAGCAAATATGCACCTTGTAAACCTTCCGCTGCGTTTTTGAGGACTTTGAGCAAGTAGAAAGGACATAAATCCATAAAACTGCGTATTGTTTTATAAATTTTTGTGTGTAGTTCACACAACATGAGCACAAAATCTGCCAGCGGCTGCACATGAAGCTAAATGATGGTTATTTGTTCTTATATCCCGACTCACGTGATTAATCATGACCGATGATTCCTGTAGTATGGTGACTGACCACTAATCTGCTAATGGGCATCTGGCATGCAAAAGTTCTATCGCTAAATGTTACCTCAATGCTGTTGTACAGTTTTGAGGGTTTTGGCAGCCCAGGTCTGGTAAGTATTTAGCACGGATGTGAGCGAATGCATTCTGACGTGTGCTCTCTTCTCTTTAACTTGGCTGTGAATCCTGTCCAGCTGCCAAATGGTGTGACCCAGAGTCAGGCAGCATATCAGGACCGCTTCAGTAAACTCCAGGAGCACCTGCGCCAGCTCACTCTGCTCTTCCGCAAACTGCGGCTGCTCTACGAGCGCTGTATGGAGATGACCTCCGACCTCCAGGAGTCGCCTACTGAGGTGGGAGAACATTCTTCTGTGCCTTACGAGCTGGAAATAGCCTCGGCGGGTTGGGCGCTCTCGGCGAACGGCGGCAGAAGCAGTTGGCATTTCTACAAAGCTGAACCCGACCCCTTAAAATGACATTTTGTAATTTGGACTTGTGGACGAGCACATTAGAGAATATGTTCCCCTGAGAGACTCGCTCAGCCCTTCAGGTTCCAGGTCTGCTTTGACAATGCAGCTCCAGAGGGGGTCGTGGAGGACGGTCGTGTCTGACCCTGCTGGCTGTCTGTTTTGTGTACAGATGGTGCCGTATGTCGGGGGCGAGACGCCTCCGGTGAGGGTGGAGCCCTGCAGCCCCTCAGTGAGCCAGGACAGACAAGAGGTTTTAGAGGTTGGTTCCATTCCACGACAATGTTATTAATACCAGTGTATTAGTATCAGTGTTTTCTGAAAATCTGAACAGTCTGCAAAGATGGATACATACGTACAAAGTAGACATCAGCCCTAGGTGGATACTGTACTGTATTCAGTTAATTGTGAACATTAATTGGTGGTTTCTTAAATAAAGTATCGGACACATTACTTGGGCCCTAAGTCCAGAAGCACCACACAGTGTTTTAGGAATGAACAACGAAGTCTTCACCTGCCATATTTATGATGATGATGTATGTTGAATGGGGTCCGTATCAGATTCTGACTAACCGTAGCCAGGACTTTTAACAGGATCCCACAGACTCCAGCCCATCTGTTGCAGAGCAGATCTTGAGTTGGCTGTCCTTCAGCTCTGAAGCAGTGGTCAGGTTTATGACCACAGTAATACCGTTGGCTGCTTTCTTTGGGGTTTTTTATTTTTGGTTGGCCAACCACTTTTAACCCAGCAGTAATGTCTGATCATGTCTGATCAACCATAGAGCTTTGGTTATAGCTACAGCAAACTGATACCAGAGCTGTGATTTTGATTGGAATGCAATTCCAGTATTATTACTTAAGTGGATAGTGCTTTTAATTTGCAAATGGCCATGTTCACTCTAAGTGAATAAAGCCACCTCTAATGACAATCTCACAGAAAGAGAATTCAGTTAAATGAAGATACTTTCACAATTGTTTTTGATCGTTTATTTGTCACATGACCTCTGCAGAAAGTACGTCAGAAGAATCAGGAGATGAAGGTTCTAATGGAGCAGATGAGGAACCTCCTGTGGGACATCAATGCCATGCTCACCATGCGCAAATGACCAGAAGACCCAACCTTTCTGCTGCACCTCCTGCGCTCGGGCAGGGTGGACCACCGGGCCTTTCTACGAATGCTGTGTTGGTCCGCACCCCCCCCCCCCCCCCCCCCAGCGGAGGACCGGTGTTGCTAACATGCTGTATTTACTCTTCATTAACGAGATGGGGCTCGTTCAGCCTCAGGCCAGATCTTCCTCCTTCGTTATGTGTAGTCTTGGCTGTGACTCCTAACTTTCTGCCTCTAAGCACTGAGCTAGAACCGTTTTGTTTTAGCGAGGATTTAGTAGTGTGAACTCTATGCCAAGCACGAGGGCTGATCCGGACTAATCGCTAGGGAGACCGCGGGGAGGCGGCTTGTGCTTCAGGCATCCTCCCTGTACAACAATATGGAGTCCCTGGCCCTCAGTGTAGCACACGCTGTGATGGGATCACACATCTGCAGCCTGGCAGCTATGTTCTCAGGTGGACTGTGTGTGTGTGTGTGTGTGTGTGTGTGTGTGTGTGTGTGTGTGTGTGTGTGTGTGTGTGTGTGTGTGTGTGTGTGAAAGAATGAAATATCTTTTGTACTTTACATGTTTTCTTTCAGGATAATTTCTTTCTTTGGTTTGGTAGTGACCATTTTTTATGATTGCTAAATAAATTTGTAAACAAAAAAGTGGAAGTAGGTAATTTCCTGACGTTGATTTATTTGTGTTCATTTTAAAAATGCAAAATCCCTACTAGAATTGCATTTCAGAAGTGTTTTATTGGTCATGTAGTCACACCTTGTATTGACTCAGTCACTTTGTGACTTCTCTGATACACCATAATGTGTTAGTCTCTGATACAATTAGCATCTGTCTAGGTGCTAATTTCAAAACTCTCCACCAATGAGATGGCAGCTTGGGTGGTCTCCAAGTGCTAATACTTGAATGGCACACTTTTTCTGTGCTGTCCATCAAAACGAAAATAAGATTCAGTCATAGGTAGGTTCCAATATGGGCAGTGTGCTCCATCCAAGCTTAACCACCATGTTTGGAAGAATCCATCTTTTGTTGAGGGAGGGGTATGGGGGGGGCATCACTCCTTGAACTGTGCCTGTCTACCAGTGTCCCCTCCCTGTCCAGCTCTTTGTGTTGGATTCAAGTGTCTGCCAGTCTGTCTGTCCCTCAGGCACGCTCGAGGTCTTTGTACTTCTTGCGCAGGACAGACACGTGGTCCTTGAAGAGGACGGGGTCCAGGCGGAGCTGCGAGTGCACCAGGGGCATGTAGCCGAACCAGCTGGCGAAGGCGTCCACGCATTCCTGCCTCTGGTTAAAGTGTTCGGGGTTCGCCCACGGCGCCATGTTGGTGCTCTGTGAACAAAGGAACGGCAATGAGGCGTTAAGCCGAGACACAGCAGCTATGGCATTCTCCGTCTCTAATCTCACGCTTTACTGGCCATGAGGTAGTGTAATGGGTGCGTGTGACGGAGGGGTCACCTGAGGACCAGGAAGCTCTTTGTATTGCTTCCTCTGGGCCACTTTGATGGGCGGTAGATGGGTCACCGACGACACCAGGAAGTTCATAAGGATGTCCTCACAGTTGGAGGTGCGGTCTACTAACGCTCGTAACGAGGCCGGCAGGTAGTGGGAGAACAGGTGGTGGTAGTACCTGTTGGAGGGAGGAAGAGGAGGCATGGCCTGGTGACTGGGAGGAAGAGGAAGCTGAATTGTGTCTTTGAACCTCTGTGGTGTGTTGGCAGTGATCGGTTACCTATGATAGAAGGCAGCACCAGTCAGCACAATGGAGTACTCGTTAGTCCATTTGGAGGTGTAACCCCACAGTTTCTTTACAGGGTCCCAGAAATGACTTCTGGGAGGATAACCTACTATCCTGTCAGGAAAACTCCGCCACACGTGGAAGGCAAAGTTGACCTGGAAGACACACAATATTACACAATATATCAGTCAGGCATGTATAACAGACCATTTAATGGGACAAAGAGAAAACGTGGATTTACTCATCCAGTTCATTTTTCTACTAGATGTGCTGCAGCAGCACTAAATCTGAATGAAATGTTTTATAAGCATTTTAAATGCCATATGCAATAGCTAAGCATTAGAGGTAAACTGCTGTGCTGTTGGCTTCTAGGGGTAGTGCATGATGGGAAAAGAGCACGAACCTCACTAGTGAGCAGCACTGTGTCCTCATCCAGGCTCAGAACCGCCTCAGTCTCGATCGCACCGTGTGGCCAGAAACGACTACTAGTCTGTGGGAAACAGATGGAGTAAACGTGTGTGTGTGTGTGTGTGCGTGTGCGTGTGCGTGTGCGTGTGCGTGTGTGTGCGTGCGTGCGTGTGCGTGTGCGTGCGTGCGTGTGTGTGTGTGTGTGTGTGTGTGTGTGCGCGTGCGTGGGTGTTCCCACTGCACATGGGCCCCAGCTTGAGCGTGCACACATATTTGGAAACACTCACTTTCCTTCTGCCATCTGTGACGACAAGAGGTACAGGCATGGGCGGCCACTTGGTCCTGGGAGGGGGCGGCTTCTCACTGTTCCACACGATGATGATCTGCCGGAAAGCAGGGGCCACAAACACCAACAGAGAGGGGCCACAAACACCAACAGAGAGGGGCCACACACACCAACAGAGAGGGGCCACACACCCCAACAGAGAGGGGCCACAAACACCAACAGAGAGGGGCCACAAACACCAACAGAGAGGGGCCACACACACCAACAGAGAGGGGCCACACACACCAACAGAGAGGGGCCACACACACAAACAGAGAGGGGCCACAAACACCAACAGAGAGGGGCCACACACACCAACAGAGAGGGGCCACAAACGCCAACAGAGAGGGGCCACACACACCAACAGAGAGGGGCCACAAACACCAACAGAGAGGGGCCACACACACCAACAGAGAGGGGCCACAAACGCCAACAGAGAGGGGCCACAAACACCAACAGAGAGGGGCCACACACACCAACAGAGAGGGGCCACACACACCAACAGAGAGGATTCACAAACACCAACAGAGAGGGGCCACACACACCAACAGAGAGGATTCACAAACACCAACAGAGAGGGGCCACACACACACCAACAGAGAGGGGCCACACACACCAACAGAGAGGATTCACAAACACACTCGTACATAACCTAGAGAGTGTCCCAGTCTTTATGGATTGCAATAGAATTTGCATAATTTACAATTTACATAATTGCAATAGAATTTGAGTTGTTGGTGAGCAACGGTGTATTCTATGGTACAGAACCAGTGGCAGACGCCATGAGTACCTGGGAGCAGTACTTTGACTTGGACACCACCTGAAGGAGCTTCATGATTGGCTGAGATTGAGACACCAAAGGGGAGGTGGCATGGATCACAGCGGTAAACTCTTGCCCGGGGCTGATGCCTGTGTTAATGGAGGACAGGGAATGAGACTGGATGAGGATAACATAACAACAGATCGTCTCCTCTATGCGATTTTAGTCACTACTGTTTGCAAGCTCCCCATGGGTGTCATTAGAAAGTTTTGTATAAAATCTTTGGGACAGTTCTGATCATTAACATTTGCATCCATGTTATTTAACAGACACTTTTATCGAGAGCTGCTTACTTGCGGACTGGGGCTTTAATCTACATTTACCCATTAACATTCAGACGTTGAGCTTGTGGGAAGTGAAGAAGTCTGTTCATGTGAGACTGACTCTGCTCCCTGGGAGGTTCTGGTTGTAGGGAGCACTCAGGCTTACCAAGGTTCAGGTAGTAGAACGGGTAGTGGGCCAGGTGTGTGGAGTACTCGGGCAGTACCAGAAGACCTCCAGGCAGGGCATTCCACATCAACTTATTCCTGGAGATGTGAGCGTACACTCTGTCCTTGATGATCTACCAGATAATACCAAAAAAAATAATCACTCACGTGATTACACAGATACATTTTTCCTATCTGTCTCCTTTCATATCGGATATGTTTACTTTTATTGTTATTATATGGCATACACTTATTTTATAAACATTAAAGTACTACTGGAGCATGCATTCCTATTAGTGGCCAGCAGAGGGCATTGCTAGCTTATACATATTATGCAAAAATCAACATTGTGTTTGGCAATTAACCTGGTGGCACAGGATTAAGTGGGTGCTAATGATGCATGCCGTCTTAATCCTTGTTTTAATTTCCTCTGAGAGTCCTTGCCCTGTCACACTCACGGTGCCTCAAACTGACACTCGAGCCGCCTTATACTTACCTCTAGAGTGGTAAGTACAATCTTGTCCACCGAGGAGAAGTAGGCATCCCAAAGCATCTGAGTGCGCTGTCTGAGAGCCAGAACCCGCTCAATACCCACAGCCCGCACCGTGGAGGGCACCTTAAGGAACAGAGAGGCACTTCTTCCAAGCCGCATATAGACTATACGGACATATCACACACTCCTACACAAAGAAGCCAACATCCGTCCTCCGGTCTTAGGATTTCAAATAAAGTTCAAACAGAAAGGGCTTCAGAGCCGGCAGCTCCCTGTGGCCGAGAGCGTGCTGTTCACCTGCAGAAGCAATCTCTCGTCTCCCTCGATGACCGCCTGGTTCCACTGGATGACATCAGAGAAGGGCAGTTCCCAGCCGTTGCTGAGCAACACTGGGATACAGGCCGCCTGAGGGACACGCCAGACACACAGACAGGCAAGAGAATCTGTTGTTAAAGAGTCTCCAGCACACACCAGGGTTGATGCAGACAAAACAGACATCTGTTCTATAGGCCCTGAAATGCATAGGCTATGTGTAGCGTGTTTTGTGAATTCCCGTCAGGGAGAGCAATTACGTTGAGTCTGGAGCACGGAGAAAGGGAGGTGGCGGTGTGAAACTGGCTGCAGGGCCCAGCGTGTGACGTCTGTCAGCATTTCCTAGGAGACACGGACCCGCGGTGGGGCGGTGGGACCCCCAGGCTGCCAATTAAACGCCCACCCTACATATCGGGAGTTGTGGACGGGGTCCTGGTCTACTCGAGTGACGCATGGTTTAACGTCAGGTTCTGATGTAGATCTAGTTTGCCTCTCCAGTTGCTTATTTGCCTGGAGATTTATTATTTTTTGCATGTATTCTGGTCTACCATTAGAACTTGAAATGAAACCACAAGAGACTGCAGCCTCAAGACCAGGTGGAGATCAAACATGGGCCCCGCGGGCTGTGTGCAGGCAGCCTTTCATCCTGAGCGTGCTCCAGAGGCCACTAGGGTGGACAGCGAGGAGCCGCTTCCGGCAGCAGACTGCAGCCTTGGCCTACTGTGCCCACATCAATCCTGGGCCTCGCCTGTGTTTCACACCCAGAGAAGGTGGATTAGGGGTAGCCAGAAAAGCTCCTCTCTTGTGTAGTTCTGGCTAACTCCCAGATATGAACTGTTTTGGGGAGTGCAAATGAGAGTGAGGATGGCAGACGCAAGAGGGGGTGAGGTTAGAGGCAATAAGAGCTGTCTGGATGGTTTGTGTGTGTATGGGGGGGTTAAAGATGTTCTAGAACTTTCCACAATGCTGATAATAGGCAGCTCTTTTTGTGGCTCTGGCTGGCACCAACGAAAAGCTCAAAGAGATGTGAATGGAAGTGGGGAAGGGGAAGAGGGTGAGACAGACCAATGGACTTGGAGAAAGAGAGAGAGGGAGAGAGAAGGAGAGAGGGAGAGAGAGAGAGAGAGGGAGAGTGAGGAGCAGCTACTGGGAGGGCAAAGCTGCCTGCCAAAGCCGCTGTGGATTCGTCCATTCAGTAGAGCTCGGCTGGGCTGAGGGCACCTCCGTGAATTTCCGGACTTTTCCCACACAACACCAGGAGGCCCAGAATACATGTGCCTAGGACACTTTTCCACTCAACGCCTAAAGTGTTGTTTATCTAAACTCCAGAACCATTCTCACTCATTCTGTGGGTCCCTCTAGCCATATGGTGGTCGTCATGGTTTTGTTTTTTTGTTGTTTTTTTTCCCCTCACGCTGCCTACAGCACCATGCAGCTGCAGAAACACGCACACAGCTGCCTGTGGATCTGACCACAAGTTCATCAGGGAGTCAGCGGACACCACCACACCTGCAGCGACTCCAGGAACCGGAAGGAACCCAGGCGCCGACCTCGAGGAACCAAGCAGAAGGTGGAGTTGTGAAGCAGCTCCCGATAGTCGAACCTGGGGAAGAGACAGACGGAGAGCAGCCATCAGCACCAGAAGACGATTCCACGACGCAGCGGACAGACGGGTCCACGCCCTGCTGCTCCGCACCGGCTCTGCCTGGCCCGCGACCCTGCTGAGAGACGCTGTGATGCAGACAGACCACCACGCTCACCACAACCTGATGGGCCTGCCAACCATTTCTACGAGTGCAGCAAAGAGACCAAGAAACCAAAGAGACCAAACAATGTCTTGGTGCATATATATGCAATATATTGTATATACACATACCTCTCTCACTAAACAAGCAAGCATACATTAATCCTTATATATATTGTCTGTGTTTGTGTGTGTAGGTTATGTTGACCCAGAGGGAGAACTAATGAGTGTGGTGGATTGCGTAACTGACTTGGCCTCAAGGCGACAGCAGTGTTACCACAGGACTAGCTGAGCAAAATGGTGCCAGATACACCCAAATGGCTAGCTGGTCAAAATCCACCTAAACACGTTCTGCTACCATGACCCGAAATGATTTGTTTATTGGCTGGGCAACTACTAAAAGGGCATGTGCAAAGAAAGCTCAAACTCCAGACCTTTAAGTCAGTCCTCTGGAAACACCTTGGGAAATCACAGAAGAGACTCTTCTTTGAAGTGTACTGCTTTCATATGAAACAAAGACAGAAAATCTATTTGGCATAGGTCCTGGGAGAAATGATGTCTATGTGAGCAGGTTTCCATGAAAATGTGTGTGCTTGACTCAGGCACAGAGTAACATTCTTGCAGTTCCAAAGGAAGCAGCTTATCTTATCATCCACAGCAAATAACTGCTTCCAGGTCAGAGAGCCTCTCACCATTTCATGCACACGAGGCCGTGTACACACAGCCCTAGCCGCCTGTGTGAGCTAGCATGTAAGCATCTTCCTCTCACTGCTGGCCACATTCATCTCCTCTGTCCTTTGCGGTTACTGTACGAGCCTTCGTTTTGCTTGGATCGTGGTCACCCCAGAGAGTGTGGAGCCACGTTGCTGAGTTGAATGTGGAAGATGCTTACATGCAGCCTAGCAGAGCATGGCGTTCGACAGCTAGACATGGAAGGGCTAGCAGGCTGCCTTGAAAGCACCTCGGTCTCCATCCGGTGCAAGACATGTTTATTTACAGTCCTGCCAGCAAATAAAAACATGGCTGCTGTCCATCTCAGCTTCCCCCAAGGCCTCGAGCTATGCCTGGAGCTTGTTTGCCATGTCCCGACTTAACCTGGTCTATCAGGAGCTAACCTGGTCTATTAGGGGCTAAACTGGTCCACAGCTACCCGGTCCAGAGATTGGCATGAGGCTGAGAAGCTGGGGGGGAGGGGGGGGGGGGGGTAATGAAAAAAAAAAAAGAAATGAAGTGCATTAATGAGGAAACGGCATTTCCTCCTGGCCTGGACTGAACCAACCTCTATGCTAAGGTGCCCCTGGAGACTCTGAGCCCAGTGTGGGCGGGGCTCTTACGTTAGCACTGCAGCACTGAATATGCCAAAGCTCAGTTGACGCTGCAGGCAAGCTGGTTGTGTGGTAGTCCGTCACTGGCCCTTTAAAGGTGCCATTCTGCAGGTCTGCTGGTGGGCTGAGACCTTCAGACCGGCACTTTAATGGCATCCTGTTTATGCAGGCGTGTGCAGAGTGCCGGGAGCTGTGAGAGGACTGTGGAGCTGGCGGGTGTGGGGAGTTGCGGTGGTGTTTGGTGGAGGATAAGACTAGTGTAATTCACTAGTCCTGGCTACATGTGTGTGTTTTCGTCTTAGCGTGTCTGTAGAGTGCTCTGGGTGTTGCTCGGTATGCCTGACTTGGATCTGCAGGTGTGAGTCTAGACTTTAGATTAGCATCGACCCACTTTCCTCCGTTTCCTTTTCTCACTGTTCTTGTAGCATCTTCCGCAGTGCTTTTTAATGAAGCCATTTACCCAGAAGTAGTGGAACAAATAAATCATTTAACTGTGTTTTGTTTCCACAAGCTAATAAACAGGGTTCTTCCTCTTCCATTTACCAGGGCGAGGTGTGGATCTGTGCCAGCTTTGGTCTGCAGGGCTAAAATTCATGAGTTTGTGTGTAGTTGAGTGTGTGTGTGTGTAGCTCCATGACACTAAGATGACATGAAGCATGTCTCATGCTTCATTTATGTGTGTGCGTGTGTGTGTGTGTATCTGTGTGACACTAAGATGACATGGAGCATGTCTCCAGTCTCCAGAGTACATTTGTGTGTGTGTGTGTGTGTGTGTGTGAGTGTGTGTGTGTGTGAGTGTGTGAGTGTGTGTGTGTGTGTAGCTGTGTGACATTAAGATGACATGAAGCATGCCTCCAGTCTGTAATGTTTGGACATGACCCACTGACAGAGTTTGAGTGTGTGTGCGTGTGTGTGTGTGTGCGCCCACAGCTGCATTACACATCTCATCCGCCAACAGTGCGCCTGTGCTGCTTCTAATTGTTTCGGTGTTTATATTTATATGTGTGGGCATTAAGTTCTACATGTACATGAATGCCAGTGGTGTCTGTTCCACGCTGCCCTACCGCCTGAGTGGAGAAACGGGTTGTAATGCACTCCAAGACTTGATAGAACAAGCATCTCACAATATGAAACTGGCATAAATGCAGTTACATGAATATGTGTGTGTGTGTGTGTGTGTGTGTGTGTGTGTGTGTGTGTGTGTGTGTGTCCTGGCATGCATGTTTACTCCAGCATAGTAGAAAGACGCCTTACAGTGCAGTCACTGGTGGCCCCCTGAGGCAAAGCTGGTTAAACATTTATATGGCACAAGACCTTGCTGGAGAAGGAGAGGATCTAATGAAGGCAGCCACAGATGAGATGTTCCCATCAGCACCTACAACTCCCCCCCCCCCCCCCCCCCCCCCCCCGCTTGCCTTACCACTATGCTCCCCAATAATACACTGTATTCTTTACCTTGAAATAAGTCAACCCCGCTTCCCCACCCGCCGTGTCTCTCTCTGTCCCTCTGTCTCTCTCTCTCTGTCTCTCTCTCTCTCTCACTGTCACTGAGGGGTTTGAGAAGTGTTCTCTGGAAGCAGCTGTTGGTCACGCCCACCATTGCTTCCCACATTCTCTGACTGCTCAGCTGTTGTCAGTGGCTGGAGAGGAACGTTTGGGAATGTGTGTGTGTGTGTGTGTGTGTGTGTGTGTGTGTGTGTGTGTGTGTGTGTGTGTGTGTGTGTGTAAGCATGTCAGAGAGTACCTGTTTGAGAATGCAGGGCTGGAACAAAGAGGATAAGGCAGGTGATGAGTCTGAGTCAAGCAGGCTGATGTGTTTGCATGTGGGACATGGGCAGTGAGTCACTACGCCCGTTCCTCTTATATAACGCCTTTTATGGGTTTGATGCAGTGCACTTTCCTACATGTCAGGAGTCACTGTTTGTGAGCACATCGGTATTTTCCAAGCAGAGTTTTCTCTTCTTCATGTTCGCCGTGTGCAGGTTTAGAAGCAGACAGCTGCAGAAAAGCAGTAGCCCACCTGACTCTGCAGGTCTCATTATCATTGATGCTCTGACCAGACAGACTCCAGTAACACACACACACACACACCACACACACACACACACACACACACACACACACACACACACACACACACACACACACACACACAGAGCTGGGTAAGGCCCATGTCCTGTGATGGACAGCCACCAGTTGTCTGTTGATCCTTCCTTCTCATCCGTATCGGAAGCACAAAAGGTCAACTGTCACTCTCCCTCCCTCCCTCCCTCCCTCCCTCTCTACCTCTCTCTCCCTTCCTCACTCTCTCTCCCCCTCTCTCTCACTGTTTGGTTGGTGTTAATGTGGGATTCGTTTTTTTATTCTGCATGCAGTCTACAATGGAGCTTATGGAAGCAAAGGACTTTGAATGAAAATGTTCAGTCTGAATATAGCAGTGCTTAAAAAATCACTTCAAAACCATTGATCCTGCCTGCCTGCGTGCGTGTGTGTGTGTGTGTGTGTGTGTGTGTGTGTGTGTGTGTGTGTGTGTGTGTGTGTGTGTGAGACACAGAAAGCGGGTACATGAGAAGAGCTGGTTCTGGTGCACAATCAGTGGATTAGAAGGCATCATTTTAATATCCAATGTTCTACATGCCTTGAACTGTAAAAATATGTGATACATGCTTAACCTCTACAACATCCCATTTCTGAACAAGAGCTATAATTAATCATCGTAATTAATTAAACGTAGTAATATAATTAAATGTAGTAATATAATAAACACACTTTTTTCAGCGTGATGGCAGGCTGCTCTATTTTGATCCAGGTTTTTAGTAGGTGCCACACGGAGGCTTCCCCAGGCAGCTTATAACGGCCTTTAATGGGGCGGCAGTTCAAAGCTTTAAACCTTATATGCCTGTTTCGTAGAAGCCGGAGCAGCCGTTCATCACAACACGCCCTCTGGATGCCCTCGCAACAGCACACGTGGGTCCCGCCGGTCTGCAGAGAGCACGCGGTGCGGGGGAACTCCACCGTGCTCTCCAGTGGTGCAGGAACGCACAAAACACCGACAACACGGCCAGTAACAAAACCTGCGGTGAGCACCCATGTAGCATGAATCCTACCTTAAAATATGAATCATTTGAATCAACTGCCGGCTTTGCAGGTTTGAAACAGCTCCATTAATCTCCACTGCAGGACTCCTACAAAGACTCACTGTTGTAGAAAATGTCTACATAAAGCCTCAGTCAATATAGTCTACCCAGAGGGGCCAACAACATGCTGCTCAGGTGGAAAAAATAACATTTACATCAGGGACACCAAACATCTTTAGCGTTAAGTGAAATGTTTCTTTTTGAAAACATCAAGAGTCAGGATACATCATTTCTGCATTTCTGATATACAAAGCAAGTCTATAATTGACTGATCTAAATGTAAGCTCCTCTTGAGCTGTTTCTGTTTTTAAAAGAGCAGATGCAGGTCGAGGATCAGTGCCTCCAAAGCCTTTTCATTGTGAGCCCTTATAAATTGAAGCCCAAAACTGGTCTGTGGTCAGGGAATCTACTGTCTGTGTGCTGGGAGTGAAAGGTCAGGTTTCAGTCTGTGGACAAGTGACCACTGTGAAGGGCTGACCTTAAACCAGCAGGGAAGGAGCAAGAGAAAGTGAGGGTGAGAAAGAGAGTGTGTGTGTGGTGGGGGGAGGAATGAGGGTGAGAGTGTGTGTGTGTGTATGGGGGAGAAAGTGAGGGTGAGAGTGTGTGTGTGTGTGGTGGGGGAGAAAGTGAGGGTGAGAGTGTGTGTGTGTGGGGGAGAAAGTGAGGGTGAGAGTGTGTGTGTGTGTGGGGGGGAGAAAGTGAGGGTGAAAGTGTGTGTGTGTGTGGTGGGGGAGAAAGTGAGGGTGAGAGTGTGTGTGTGTGTGGTGGGGGAGAAAGTGAGGGTGAGAGTGTGTGTGTGTGGGGGAGAAAGTGAGGGTGAGAGTGTGTGTGTGTGTGTGGGGGGGAGAAAGTGAGGGTGAAAGTGTGTGTGTGTGTGGTGGGGGAGAAAGTGAGGGTGAGAGTGTGTGTGTGGTGGGGGACAAAGAAAAAAAATCGACAGAACTACAGAACTAGAAGATGGTCTAGAACTGTTGCAAAAATGTTATTTTTAGCAGGAACTAGATCCCATCTGTAATATACACACCCGATCTCCTTCTTCCCTCCCTCCTTCCCTCCCTCTCTCTCTGTGTTCCTACTTTACTGACTTCTCTCTCATCCTTTTCTTTCATTTTGTCTAATCTCAGTACGCACAGCTGCAAAGTCAGTGTAGCTGTTGTGTGTGTGTGTGTGTGTGTGTGTGTGTGTGTGTGTATTGTGCATGCACAGATGTTTTAATCTGATTATATGTCTAAGGGTTTTCTTCTCCCTCTCTTGGGGGACTGGCGGCTACAACAATAAGCTTTTCTCGCGTTCTGTTATCTGTCTGGCCGTCTGTGTATGATTGTACTGATCCAAATCTGCTCCCCACAGTCTTTGCTTCATCTGTAAAACCTGCTTCATGGTTGCTTTACGAGTCATCTTAAATGCTTTATGAGTTACCCGAGTTTAACCAATGTCACTAAAATTTCTGAGCAGTCACATTAGTACCTGAACATAAATTTGTTGTCCAGTTCTCAGCACTGATTTAAGCTACCTTATAGTACAGTTTGTTTGTGTGTGTGTGTTTGTTCCTGCCCAGGGCACATGAAACCACATGGCTAAATCAAGCACTGTTCTGCTGTTTATCCTGGCCTCTGAACTAACGCCTCCCACAACGTACTTAAATATACTGCCTACTCACTGTCTTATTAACTATACACACATGCTCTTTATGTGTGTGTGTGTGTGTGTGTGTGTGTGTGTTTGTTTTTGCTTTTTATAACCTGCCGTCGCAATCTGAGTACATTTCTCTGGTCCTCCTCCATTTAATTCTCTTTCTCTCTGGGTCCATTACAGAAGGACTCTGTTCTCTCATTAGGACTCTGACCTTTCTGATCCCTTTTAGACGATTACTAGTCCTGCACCATGGACACACAAACCCACACAAGCCACATATTCACACACAAACCTAATGTAAGATATGTAAGGACGTGCTTTGACTATGTTAGAAAGTGCTTATCATGTGTTTTTTTTTCTGTATATGAAGCACTGAATTTGATCATAGACGTTTGAACATGTACCATAGAAAATGTGCTTAAAATCTTTACAGGGTAAATATAGCAACAGATCACAGTGGACCAGCAGACTGAAAACTCAGCAGATCAGAACTGTCCTGTGTGTGTGTGTGTGTGTGTGTTTCTGTATTTCAGTTACAGTGGCAATGCTGTAGTGGAATCATGACATTCCAGACTCAAATATGGTCTCAACCCACAGCACTACCCAACCGACCCATCAGTGGTAAATGACCACGTATAGAGTTGAGATCACCCTAATTGTATTCGTTTGTATCTGATTGGTCATGTACAAACACTGGAGGTATTCATTCAGTATTGTGCTTGTGCTGTGAAACCTGTGGCCTACTGTAGGGGCAGGAAGCATGAGCTGAATACTGTAAATGATGTCCTACTTGTCTAAAATACCCAGACTTTACTTACTTTACCACATGTAAGAAAACCCTCGTTTAGTTTTCATTAAAGCGTTTCCGGAGGAGTGAAATCCAACATGACAGCCAGCCTGCTCCTGTCAGGGCTTCGGCTGCTCTGGATGGAGTTTCAGCTGCTGTGAGCCCAGTAGGAACCCCTGAAGAAGGCAGGGCCCATAGTGTCAGTGTACAACAGCACGACATGTGAAAACGCAGGGGAAGAAGAGGGACCTGCTTCATCCGTGATGCTGTCTCTCCCCCTGCGTCTATTCTGAGGGGAGTGGGACGTGGAAGTGTGACTACAGTCGCTCAGTCCATTGGAGTACAAGGAGGAGCGTTAAAATGCAGATAAGTGAATGAAGAGGTGTGCCCAGCAGCAGGGCTGACCACTCCCACTACCTCTCCTGCCTGCGGCTTGTCTCAGCTCATGACAGTGTTGCCAACTTAGCGACTTTGTCGCTATATTTAGCGACTTTTTTAAACGACTAGCGACAAATTTAGCGACTTTTGTGGTGTTACTGGAGACTTTTGTCGACTCTGAGACGAACACTCATGCTCTAACGTTACTGTTCTCAGCGAGCAGCGGGAGCTGCCGTGAGCCACGTCCCACTACACTCACAGTGCGGCCTCACAGTCAGACCCTCACCGCTCCACTCTCTCCCCCACGTAGCCTGTCACTCACCTCGCGGCAAACAAAATAAAAACTTTTTTTGACTGTCTATTTCAAAGGCAGCATAAATTATTCATTTGTTCAGAGTTCATTTCTAGTTCTAACATATTTAGGATCTTTTTTCTCTCTCCCACAACGTTATTTACAGCTTCAAAAATTATGCAAATTAGGCGATTACGTCATTTAGCGACTTCTAGGGACTTTTAGCACAGCCAATAGCTGCTGTCCTTACTGAGGAGTCGGCTGCACTGGCTGCCTGGTGGTGCCT